>NW_005187477.1:1723196-1770019 GCF_000239375.1 Pundamilia nyererei | reverse complement strand
TGGTTTCCTTACTTTAAGATTGGTTTCCTTACTTTAAGATTGGTTTCCTTACTTTAAGATTGGTTTCCTTACTTTAAGATTGGTTTCCTTACTTTGAGGCAGCAGGAATGTTTGAAATTTTGCATCCTTGTCGAGATTCAGCCACTGAAACTCCGTCACGTCGTAGCCATCATCTTCTCCTAATCGAAACCAAAATGTGACTGTAAATTAAAAATGTTCTAGAAATGCTTCAACTTTTTGGTTTCAAATGAAAATCCTGTTTGATGCCTTCATCGCCCACGTTGGCTTCGTTTCTCCACACTTCAACAAGATGAGATGACGTTAAATACATGTGTCCTGAGAATCGTGATCAGGGATGCACCGATCAAACTTTTTCAGCTCCAGGGTGGTAGCCTGGCTTTGGGTGTCTGCTGATATCGAGGACTGACCCGGGAACAGTCTGGAATGAGGAAGCAGTGATCTTTACTGGAGCTGGAGCCTGAAAGTGAAAATTTAAAAGCAAAGAAGAGAAACTCCCGTTAGCCTCGTTATGAGTGTTGACGTTGGTCCACCAGAGGGCAGCTTCCCTGATGAAACCAAACAAAAACAAGGTTATGACAATATTATCTTATTAAAGACTCACAAATACAACAGATATTCAGGAAATCTGTTTGTATTTCAAGTGTCTGGAAGACCAAAATATCATTGGTTGAACTGATTTGTGCGTCGCGTCTGTTACTTTCGTTTCCTTTGGTCCTCTCGGTCTGAGTGCTCCTCACATGCACGTTTGTATCATCCACAAATAAAAGCTGTTTGCATCGGACGTGTGAAAAGCCTCAGAGTTGCTTTCCTGTTGGCTCCCTCCATGCTACACCACAGCTGACAGGCCCTTGCTGATGGGCGGTGTAAGCTACATACAGCTGAACGACTTGTTGAAGTGTTCGGCGTCAGACTGACAGACAACCCAAATATCCGATCAGTGCATCCGTGATCACGGTTGGTTCTGGAGGAGCGTTGTTATTATGTCGTATGAGCACAAACACGGCGATCGTCTCTCATCTTCCACAACTCAAGACGAAGCTGAGTCAGGAGTTTATTGTCAGTCGCCTCTGTGATTTCTTTCCTCCTGATGTGAAGCCGGGAGCCGTTGGACAGTTTTAGCAGCTCAGCTCTTGTTTGCAACACAACTTCTCTGCAAGCAGATTTTCAGAGCTGCACTGACGCCAGCGGCTGCTTAAAGGAAGGAAATCAGTCACGTTTGGATCAGCAGGAATGGAAACTGTGATTTGTAGTTAACTGAGAGAGTCGGTGTCCTTTAAAGAAGTGACGGCTGTCTGACGATGTAACGTCGAAATCACAGAAACGAACTCGGCACTGCTCGTTTCAACATTCGGAGTCTGAAGATTATACAGTATATAGCCTATATTTTGATAACTTCACTAAGTGTACTTTTTGTTCTCTGGTTTTGTAAAGTGTGCGTGTGTGTTACTTTAGTCCATGTGTGTGCGTCACTCCTGTTTTCAAAGTGTGTTTAAAGCCGACGGGCGCTGAAACAGGAGAGAAGGAGCATCGACATCTTCTTCCTAACAGATCCTCACTGCATGCTCTCTCAGTATTTTCTCATTCGGGGTTTTCAGTGTATCTTCTCATCAGCATGAAAATGCTTCTAATAATAACAACTATGAATATAATAAAGATTTGATGTTTTTCTAAACCTTCTGTCTGCTGGACTTTTTATCTGCGTTCAGATAAAATCAGGTGAAACAGTAACTAATAAAACTGATACATTTATTATCTTTTTTTATTTGACTCATCAGACTATAAAAGGATTCACACTGACACCTTGTAGCCAGTTATCAGAGCACACCCACAAAATCTGCAGAGTGAAAAGGATTTATATGCATATTTTTACATTTTAGACAGACAATAAGTATAAATAAATTCATACTTGCAGCATAATCACATGCTGATTTTAGTTTGATGGGGATTCTTTGTGCTTCTTTCTCCCCGTGAGCTCCTCCGTGGCTCACACAGGTGTCTGTAGACCTGGGGTATCAAACATGAGGCCCTTTGGAAAATGTGAAGGAGGAAAATGATTTTGGGTTTTAAATGTGGTTTGTTTGTTCTCTGACAAAGGCCTCACCCACAGCCATTTATAATACACCAAAGAAATGAGAGATTTCTGTAATTTTACACATTTCTTACAATTTAAGCAAAGGTTTAATAAAAAGAGTTTACTACATTTACTGCAGCAACATTTCTCTGTCACAGGCTGTCCTGTGTGTACCCTGCCTCTTGTGCTATGGTTGCTCGGCCAGCCTTGTGTTACTTAGTCTCCAACAAAACGACGTCACGTAACAGCTTGTTTTACTCCAGAAATACAATTAAAAATAATTAACAGTGACACCCAGTGGCCAGTTTTCAGAACACACTTTCCTCTCGTCCCCAGTCATACCGGGATTTTTCGTTTTTATGGGCCGATGGGGTTTTATTTCTTTTCTTTTTTTAACAGGATAAATGAAAGGTGGTGGATTGGCCAGTTGGTCATGATCGACTCTGGGCTGGACCAATTACAGCCGAGGAGGTCGAACTTTAAAGTTGAGGTGAAGAGGAAAGCGATTTGTCCCCGTTCCTCTTCAGCTAGAAAGTTGCTAATTCGATCATGAAACTGATCAGTGATCAGCTGATCAGCTTTTCTCTCTGCGCCAGAAAGATGAAACCAGCGGATGTCGCGCTAAACAACAGCAGCACGTTTGATCAGCTGATGTTAGAATTGATTTAATATTACTTTCTAATATCAGCTGATGTTTGCTGGAGCCACAGCTGTAAAGCTGCTGGTCAGGATGGTTTGGATATGTGGTGAGAGGGAAACATGAAGATGCCCCTAGGAGATGTTCTTACTGAATCATCAGAGCTGTGATGGAGAAACAGGTTTACCTTTTAGGTGACATGGATGAGTTGAAGTTATGAACTGTTTCTGAGAGACAAATAACACCAGGATCCTTTTTTAGGTAGCTGACAGCTGGTAACTGTGCAGGGGCGGGTCTAGCAAAGTGTTGCCAGGGGGGGCATGTAGGGCATTAACAGGGAGAGGGGGGCACAAGGAAATACTTTTCTTTCTTATTCTCATTTAAAATTTCTCACTTTTAATAAATAATTATGTGAATCTTATGACCAAAGTTTTCATCTGATTAAATTTATAGAAGTCCATTATTGTATTCAGTAAATATTAAGCCTAGTATATATCCTAGTAAGTTATAGTATTCTTTCCTTTGGGAAGGTACCACCTGTGCAGTCTGCGATTCTGTTGAAGAAAGATGTTGAATCTATTTAATTACTGGAGAAAAATAACAGATTTCTGTGCATTTGTTTTATACGTGCATTAAATTAAAAACGTTTTTGTCAGTTAAGCATCTTGAGGCAGAGGGTTCCCTATTTTTCTTATCTTTTTTTGCTGGGAGTTGGCAACCCTATTAGTGAGGAATATGTAATTATAAATTAGGTTGTTTTATATTTTTAAGTACTGTCTAGAATAGCAGAATAGTGAGGACGGTGTAGGTTTAAGTTTATTACAAAGGCTTTATGGCTTTTCCTATAATACCACGGTGGGCCGGTCACTAGGCTGATTTTTTTGTCCCGGTCCAGCCCTGCAGTAACACTACCTGTCATGTGTTCCTGAATGTGCATCAATACAAAGAACATTATAAATCATGTTACTGATTCTGTGAATAAAGGCACAAACACACAGAACTGGATATTATGGATTTTAATCATAACTCCATTTATTTTCAAAAACCTCTCCAAGTTACAAACTCTGCTTCAAAGGTGCGTTTTTTTTTTTTGAATGCTCAAAGAAAAAGAAGAATTTTATAAATTAAATTTTAGACCAAACAGTCTGAACGAAACAATTCATCATTCATTCTTCCTGAGGTTCGTCGTGGTATTGAGACGAGGCTCAGAAATGTGCAGCGTAAAGTCTTTTCGTGTACTGCCACCAGGGGGCAGTGTCATAAATAAGGGTCGTGTTCCTACTGGCCATTAAGAAGAATGCAGGTTTGAGGGTGAACAGCAGGCGGGCAGTCTGGGAGGTGAAGGTGTTCTCGGAGAAGAAGAGCGAGCTTCACTGACGCTTCCTCCGAGCTCTGCGGTTCTTAAACCACACCTGGAAACGAAGGAGACACAGAGTTAGTCTCGTGACTCTAATATGCGTGCGCATTTCGGTCTGAGAGGACAGTTCAGTACCAAAACTGTAATCTTGAACTACAAACTGCAATCTTAGTGAAGTACTAATCCTTCACAGGTCTTCATCTATTAGAAATACCGGGTAAAGGTCTAAAGTACTCAAACACTACAGTATGTTGGAAGGCATGAAGGTACCTAACGTTTCAAAAGGCCCAATACTGAAAACTAGTAACCAGTGTAGTATCAGTACTGGGAACGTTAAAGGGATTCAAAGGTACTGGATCACCGTAGCACCGTCCATCTTCACTGATACTAAACATTTAAAAGTCTTCGAACTTTTCCAGGCAACTATTTTTTCTCCTCTTATTTAATGAGTCAGTTCTACAAAACATGAAACTACAGCACGAGTCAAATTTAGTCAAAACAATTAAGTCAAATTTCAGGAACATTTCAGTTTCCCATCAGTGAGTCTGCTGTCATTACATGCACCATTTACAGCGCCTGCGCACGAGACATTTTTATTGTTTTTTCCGTTTCAAAATGCAGAATCTTAAAATTGTTAAATAATAACATAAACTCTGGTTTAATGATGTTTTTCTAAAAAGTGAATTCGTATGTT
This sequence comes from Pundamilia nyererei, assembly GCF_000239375.1. NCBI lineage: Eukaryota > Metazoa > Chordata > Actinopteri > Cichliformes > Cichlidae > Pundamilia > Pundamilia nyererei. The sequence goes on along the minus strand of NW_005187477.1, from coordinate 1,765,239 downwards.
GTTCATTCCCTGGCTGCTCTGTGCGCAAAGATTAAAAAAAGGCCTTTGTGTTTAATGTATGCATGTAATAAAATACCCTTATTATTTTTAATTACTTGAGTCAAAGTAAAATGGAACTTGGGAGCCTTTTGTGTAACTTGGAGGGATTTTACGCACGGACGGTCACTTGTTCGTTCCTCACGGCCTCCTGACAGCCTCACACCCCAAATCATCATGTCGGACTCACCCTGACGGTCTCCTCGCTCAGCCCGGTGCGCCTCGCCAGCTCGGCACGAGTCTCCACTGAGGGGTACTCCGTGATCTCGAACAGCGCCTCGAGCTGCTTGATCTGACTGTCAGTGAACACCGTCCTCACCCGGAACTTGTGAAGCGACTGCGGGGGCACCGCCGAGGGCTGCGGGTATCCGCTGTAAGCCGCCAGAGGCTGCATATCTGGGGGGGAAAGGACCAGAAATGCTTTTAGCGAAGAAAGAATCAGACAAAACAGAAGCATGAATATCACAGCAAACACATCCTGACTGTGACTAAATCCGAAAAATAATAAAAGTTTCCCATTTAAAAAAAAAGAGTCTCAAAGTTTTGGTGAAGAAATAAAACTTGAACTGTGAGAGTCTCTGCTTACCGGCACGGATTTGGCTGAAGTGCGCGTAAACTCCGGGGTTTGAGTAGAAGTGCTGCTGATGGACAGCGGGTCTGTAAAGCGGGAATCGTTCCTCTCCGAAGCTCATCTCTCTGCACTGCTGGCAGCCTATCGCCTGTAACGGGACCTGGACCGGCGAGGGAGCTCTGACATTGCCGATGACCCCCCGGTGACACCCGTTCGGTGGAAAGTCCTGCAGCGGCGGCCTCGGGCCGAGCTGCGGGGAAAGGATGCGCTCGATGCTGAAGTCCGACACTCGGCCTCGGTCCATGGTTTCTCTCTGTGACCCGAGAGCTCCAGCGTCCACCTTTAAACACCTTCTGCTCTTTAACATGTTAATCAGCTCCTGAATTCAGACATGAGAAGAAATCTGGACTTTGATTTGACCCCTGACCCTTTGATGGTTTGAAGTGGACGATGACTGACAGCAGCTTCTGTAATGGGTGTGTTACCTGTAACTTCAAAGAGCTCCTTCATCAGTGATGGCGCAGTTTTAGCTGTTAGTGAAGTTTTTGATTAAAAGTTCAACTTTTGTTTCACTCTGAAAAGATGAAAGACTTTGGATCTTAATTAACCCCAGTTTGTAAACGCCTCAGAGACAACAGCCGAGACTGGAGGAATCAAACCCTCATAGATTAAATGTTAATGAAACCACATTATGTAAAAACCCTGAAAACGAAAGACACACTTCTTTACATTTGGAAACTCTGTGTAAGAACAGAATAGTTTGATACATACGAGATTTACTTTTCATCTCACGACGTTTTACATTTAAATCCCTTTAGTTCCGTTTGAAAGACCAAAACTCCTCTTTATTCTTTAGCTTCGAATATGACTTAAAATAATATTCGAGATATGTTTAAGTAAATTTAAAACGGGTCTTTTACCGTAAATTATCCGTAACATTTTAAAATACAGGAGAGAGGATCATCGTTTATAAAAGCAGGCAGAGCGAATAATACTGAAAAAAACTTTAAATGGTTTTTTATCCATTTTATTTTTATTAAACACAATAAAATTCGTTTATTTGTGTGTATTTTTTATTGTATTTATCTTCCGTCACACAAGCAACCAGATAATTATTTATTTTTTTATGTAGGTAAATGAACATTCTTGACAATGTAGATGATATTTAGATAGATATTTTTGTTGTATTTAATAAGCGACAATGGAACGATTTATTTTAATTTTATTTAATTTTAAATTATTTATTTCATGAATTTCATATGTTGTATATTTATTTCATTCTTTATTTTTTTATGTATTTATTTCTTGCAGTGTGTGCTGGTGACCACCAGATGTCGCCGCAGTCCAGTTTCAGTTACATATACAAATCTGCTAACAGGCAGATGGGCCTCCTGCACTGTTACCAATAAAGCTTTTAGGCTTTTTTAAAAGAAAAGTTTAATAAGAAATAAAAACGGTCACGTGGTTCCGAGAGCATGAAAGCTCTGGAGTGAAACCAGCGTGTTTGTGCATCGCTGCTTTCATCATGTGGAGATTTCACAAACTGGAGACATCAAAGCATCAAAAGCTCGATGAGCTTATCTCACTTTTTTTCTGGTTTGATCATCTTAAGTCCAGCATGAAACCCAGCAGGGATCCAACACTGAACACAACCATAAAAATAAGGTTCAGCGCCTCAAACTGCTCTCAGACATTAGTCTGATAAAAGTCTCCATCAGAGGTTTAGAGGAGCTGTCATGTATTTTACAGTTTTAATCACAGGTAGAAAGCAGCGTTTTATTGGCCTCATCACGTCAATCTCATCTTACATACAGGCTAATAAGACCCCTGCATGAACAGGACAGTGAAGGAAGATCAATCAGTAATCAACAGCAGATCAATGGCTTTCCTCTCTTTGAAGTCTCCTCCTCAAATCTGAGGGATCGTTAAGAAATGAAAAGGAGAAACTGACAGTTAAAGAGCAACTTCTCAAAGATCAAAGGGAACATTTAAACCTGTGCAGAGTTTCTACAGAGATTTGATAAGATAGAGACAAAAAGCAACTCAGAAAAGCCTGGATCAGAGTCTAGAAGCTGAGCTTTTTAAAACTGTGTTTTAAATCACATTCAAAGGCTTACTGTAACATCCAGAACAGTAATCACAGCCCAAAACACAAAAAAGAGGAGTTTGACAAAATAAAATATGATCAAATAAAGTAGCTGATTAAAGGAAAAATACAAAAAGTGCTCACCGTCTGTGTAAAGTCTGAATATTATAGAGGACGACAAAATGCTCTAAAATAATAAGGGCTCTGGTATTTCAACTGGAGGAAGGTTAGAAATATAGCTTTAATATGCAGCTTGTGTTTATATCAGGGGAGCAGGTTTAATTGGTCCGTTCACAGAAAGCTGGATTTGTTGGCTCCTCTGTGTTTTCTTCATTAAGTGAGCAGATAAAGTTCTGCAGATGACCCTCGCGTGGCTTTGGACGTGAAACTCAAGCTGTGAAGACACAAGCCTGAGCAGCAACGTGCAGTTCCTCTAATGTCCACTGGAGGCAGGCAGAGGGATAACAGTGCTACCTTTACTGTGACATTTGCATCGTGTTTGTTCATCTCTGATGGTAAAAGCTGGAGAAAGGAACGAGCTTGGTCTGAAGCATCAGGAGAACGGCAGAGGTCACACAGGGTTTAGGCAGCATCCGCCCCAACAACTGGCGTTTCTCGTGATTCAGCGCGTGCAGATGAATGATAGTGGGTGCGCAGGCCCCGCGGTCGTGGACCTGATCTTATTTTGCCTTGCAGCTTCCTTTCCCCTCTGTGCCTGCTGACTGCTTTACGTCTGCCTCGTCGCTCTCAGCGTGAATCAGCAAATCTGGTGATGCCCAGACTGCTCTCCGAGCTGGGCTCCAGACACCCAGCCCCTCCCTCCCCGCTTCGCTGTCTGGCTCTGGCTGCTGGTCAGTGAGCGCGGCGGGGGTTCACTCGCAGGGCTTTCTGGGCACGTTTCATTCCTCATCTGTCGTCTCCTCCCTGCGCCTGCAGTGCTGCTGCCCAGTGCTCCTCTGGGCTGGATCTGTTCATGTTTTGGGGATGTGTGTCAGCACTCTGCAGCTCTGCACAGGTTCACTGGCTGCGCCTTTTATCAGCTGCTTTCAGGGTTCCTTCAGTCTGTGTTTGGGCTGCTTTTTAACTGCGTTGTTGCCTCAGCAGCACAGTTTTACGACGCCTCACTCGGTCTGTTTTTGGAGGGTTTTCAACGCTGGTCAGCAGTAAAAGGCAAACAGCAACGAGACAGCAAAGCTCATTGCAGAGTTCCTCTTGGCATCTTCTCCACGAGTCACAGACAGAGAGCGGAGCTCGGTCGGGCTGCAGGCCCGGGTACTGGCAGGGGGGCATCGTACCATCTTTGAACCCACGGTGACCTGCTGCTGCACTTTAATGAAATAAAAAGAATTCCCAGATAAAGATTCATACCGCACCAAAGAATGACGTGAAAGATTTCTATAACTTCATTTCTTATAGTTTAAGCCCAAAGGGACGTCTTTGAATAGTTCCACCATTCTGACTCCGCATAAGATCACAGTGGGCTGTGTGTGCAGCTTCAGTTTTATTCATGTAGCACCAAATCCCAACAACGTCCGTGTGCTTTATGTTGTTAGACGCTACAGTGTTAAAGAGTCCAGCAATCAGACGATGCCCTCTCCGCAGCGCTGGGTGACAGCGGGAAGGAAAAACTCCCGTTTAACAGGAAGAACTATCCAGGAGAAGCGAGGGGCAGCCATCTGCGATCAGCCCGGGGAAAGAAGAATACAACGTCCTGACATGTACATGTTACATTTTATTAAACAAATAAGACCTGGAGCTTCAGGGGGAGGAGCTGTGTTAATAAAGGTTAAATAAAAATAATCAGCAGTGGAGTATGAACAGCTGGTCAGAGGAAACAGGTGAAGGCGGAGAGGAAATGCCCAGGAAAGTTTCAGAAAATGTGTCCACGAGCTGTTCACCTTCTTTAAAGATGCTGTGATGAGGCATAAAAGGATGAGAGCCTCGGCCTGGAACCCGGCGACGAGCCGAGGACAGGAGACAGAACGAGGGGGGGTAAGAGTGACGCTGGTTATTTATGGATGAGGACAGCAGAGGATCGCTCCCCTCTGTCTGTCTGCTCGGATCAGCTGATCGTAGCAGGGCGTTTGGGATCGTTATCAGAAACTGTTCAGAGCTCAGTCTGTTGTTCTGCTGCTGTCTGAGTCTCTGCTCCGTGGATGACTCATCATAGAGAGTTTGGAAATACTGAGTCTGTGTGTCTGACGTTTACATGTAAGCGCCTTTTTTCATTTTTAGAAGAAACTCTGGAAGGAAATCACAGTAAAAGACTTCTGTGCTGCTTTAGCGTGTTCACACAGTTACCTGGACCTCGTCGTTAACGTCCTATTATTTGTAACTGCAGTGATGACATTTTTATCAACGTAGAAAACATTTCTAATTAATGAATTCTAAATGTGGCCCCTGGTGGCTCATGGAGGTACTGCAAGTAGCAGAGAACTTAGAGCAAATCAAAAACAAGGAAACATCTTTTACATTTTCAAATAAAACCTTTTATCGTAAATGTATGACGTTTACCTCCAACGAAACTGCAGCAAATTTCTGAAAATGAGTTAAAATGGAATTTGGATTAAATTGTCCTTAAATAAGAGAACAACAAACTGTCCCATCCAAGAGGGTGGAGCTGAAGTTTAAAGTACCTGTTAAACTGTTAAACTAGCTGGCTCGACGTGTTCATGTGCTGTTAGCTTACTGTGTTGCTTTCTGCTTGGCACTTTAAAATCAAGCCTGAGTTTAGTTGTTTTAAACTATGATTTGACTCTTTGCAACAAAACGAAACTGTGCAGCTCAAAAGTTTTATTCTTCCTCCTGTTTGCATTTGATTTCATGGATGTTGCACCAACAGAGGGTCTCTCTCTGTTATTTTTCAGCGTACTTACATCATGACGACTCTGAGTGATTGTTCACAGACGCTGCAGTTCACCGTTGTGACCAGCAGGCGGCGGCGCAGACAGACGGCTGGTAAAAACCATTATGTAACGTCTGTGTTTTCCTCTTTTATGTTTTCACCGACTTATCTGTCATTCAGCTTCCATCTCTCTCTCCCTCTCAGCACACCAGTCTTTCTTAATGTGGCTCGCCCTTTCTCTCTGCTGCCACCTTACACCTGTTTGCGCCTTAAATGTAACGTATATGATTTAAAATAAGCCTCGAGAGACTTCTGGCTCTCTTCTCTTTGTCTCACAGACACACACTCGCTAGACAGTCATTAGACAACTGTCCGACCTTCACAGTGCTGCATACCCCACAGGACACACACACACACACACACACACACACACACACACACACACACACACACACACACACACACAGCCTCCATCCTGCTGTGCTGCTCCACACCTGAGGCGGTACAGAAGTCTTTCTCTGAATAATGTGATCTCTCTTCAGGCGCGCTTGATTTAACTCAGCTCTGCAGGATTTTTTTTCTTCTGCAGAGACCTCAGAGAGATCCGCCCGTCTTTACTCCGTCTAATGAATGAAATGTGCCCCCAGCTTTCCACGGAGCTGAGCGCTGAACTCTGCTTCTAGCAAGGATGAAGAAGAAAGAGACACAGGGGCTGGATGGGACAGTGCTGGTTGTGAATAAGTCTTTTCAGTCTGACATGGCTGTAAAGTAATCGTCAGATTTCAAAGCTCTGACACTTCCATCCATCCATCCATCCATCCATCCATCCATCCATCCATCCATCCATCCATCCATCCATCCATCCATCCAGGTTCAGGTTCCAGGGCCAGCAGTCTAAGTAAAGACCTCCAGACCTCCCTCTCCCAACCAGCTGCTTCAGCTGTTCCAAGCCATCTAAAAGGGGTAATCTGCACATCCTGGTTCTGGTCGATGTTTAGCGTGTGCCCTCTGAGTTGAACGTCCCTGAGGTGAACCATGAAGCATTGGAAGGTGGAGGAGTGGGTTTACTCTCAAGTCCTCCTGAATGAGGGAGCTATCTGTAACAGGAAGTCCTTTAGTGGAAGCTGATTTCTGCCACATTCTTTTAGTCACTCAAAGTGATGATCAAAGGTGAGCAGTGAAATGCGGGTTGACTGCCCTCTCACTAATGCAGTCTGTCAGTCTCCCTCCTTCCCTCCCTCTTGAATAAGACGCTGAGATACTTAAACCCTTCCACATTCTTAATCTGGAGTTAGGACTCCATCATTTTCCTACTGAGAACAAAGGTCTTAGACCTGGACATGCTACTTCTCACCTCTGCAGCATCAGGTCATCAATCAACCACGTGTGGCTGCTGCTCTCTATGGAGATGATTCCTCATGGTAAAACAAATAAAGGCACGCTGGTGTCTGCACAGATCCTCAGGCTAAAGGTCTGATAACACAGATTAGCATCACTGGGACCCAAGCAGAGACCAGTGGACTCACGGACATGGGAAGAATAATTCCTGTTTTACACCCATCAGAAATTGAGAGCGTGAATGTAGCCTAGATTTCAGGTAACGTGCAGAAACAGTTTTACTCTGGATCTGTGGTCCCAGGGTTGTATCTCTGTTTGTGTTACTCGTCTCTCAGTGATTCCTGAGATCAGGGACAAAACAGCTTTTAATCTTCTAAAATACATTTTGTGATTTTTCAAAAACATATTTATATATAATTGTTACACAAAGTTGTGGCTGTCTCACCATGTTTTGGTCTCCCAGGTGTAACATTTTTTAATCATTTGTGTTTTTGCTGGAGAAGTGCGAGGTTTTTTTCAAAGAAATGCAAAAATATATATTTTAAATGAGGTTGTTTCAGCTATTTTGACTATTAGCAGCTTCTCTATTCTGTTTATGCACATGTGTTTTCAAAGTAATTACCACATTTAAAAGTAAGATTGTTTTGGCTTTTTATTATTAGAGTTACAGTCGTACATATTTTCAGAAGCTTGTATTTAATCTCTATAAGAAACAATCATATTAAGCAGAATGCAAATTACACATTTATTGAGGAAATTACTTATTTTTATTGGAAGATCATGAGGGAGGAAAATATATGTCTCGGTTCTCCAAAAGAGAAAAATGAACCAAAACTCCATATTATGGAGTTGACAAGGTGCTGACGGTGGTGACACACGAGAAGAAAATGGTAAATGGCCTCTATTTATACAGCCTTTATAGGACCCCAAAGTGCTTTACACATCCAGTCACACACACATCCACACACACATCCACACACACATCCACACACACATCCACACACACATCCACACACATTCACACACACATCCACACACACATCCACACACACATCCACACACACATCCACACACTGGTAAAAGCTACATTGTAGCCACAGCCACCCTGGGGTGCACTGACAGAGGCGACAAGATATAAAACAAGATATTATTTCTTTCAAAATGACCATTAAACCTTAGCAACCTTTGTAATATCACAAGACGCATCATAACAATTCTGTTTTTGCACACGTCAAGTTCTATATCTTAATAGTTCGCCAGCAAGCAGCCGCCTGCTCCTGATTCCTAAAGTTCTCTGTGGTTGTGTTTAGACGCTGCTGGACTTTGTCTCCTTTTGTCTCTGTGCTTGTTTCCAAAACCTTCTCTTCTGCCTTTTTTCTCTTTCTTTCAGATCACTGATGTTCTTTATTTTTCCCTCTTTCACTCTATTTCTCCATCTTTCCCTTTATGAGAAACTCTTTCTTCAACTCAGGCTGGCTGTTAATCTTTTCTCTCCTTCTTTTTTGATCATCCCAGTTCCTTCTCTTTCGTTCCTCTGACAGCTTCCCCTTTGCTATTCTAGCCTGAAATGTACCATTTTGTAATTACTATAATTTTTCTGAACCTTATGCTTTTTCACAGATTATCATGTTCCACCTGAACATGATACACCAGCTGTGCTATCACTTCCAACATAAATGGAGACAGAAAACTAAACAGCAGTGACGTTTGTCAGGTTACTGAAGTTGGGCTAGCTGGTATAAAATGATGTGCTACATAATCTCTAGCTACACAGCTATGTTAGCATAACATAAACACAGTGAAGCTGGAGGATGAATGCTAACTTTTTTCCACTTGATAAAAGTTAACGTGAGGGTTCCCGATGGTTAGGCTGACAGTGATCACTGGCTGTTTTTAGGGGCTTGTTCAGATGTAATAGAACAAGATAAAAAGCATTAAAACATTTTAACAGCACAACAGGCTTAATAAACACAGAGTAGTTTGGCCCGGAAGCAGGATTCATACATCATCACAGCAGTCGGGGCACAGCTAGCTCAGCAGATGCCACATGATCGGAAGGTTGGGTGTTTAAATCCAACGAACAAAGGCTATCCTGGATCGGTAGCTGCCCGCTGCATCACTGAGTGAATGGGTCAAATGCAGAGGACTAAGCATGTTCCTACAGGATTAATAATGTAAACATAAACAATGAGATTCAAGATAAGGCAAATGTGATAATATTTGACACACCTGTGAAGCAGAAATATCAGTAAAATACACAAGAAGTAATATGACTGAAATATTAGTAAAAATAACTTCATATAAGTGGTGAATAGCACACATTTGTGACATTTGTCAACACTGTCAGACAAAAATCCTGATGGTGTTGACACAATACCCGACTTTCTCTCATAACACGTGTTTTTCTGACAGAAGCCATCTTGTTTTTCATCAGCTGCTTATGGCCTCAACAATCTACCTAAATGAGGCTGTTTTTACAAGAAAAAATAATTAAATCTTGGATTACGGCGCACTATGGCTGTGACACAGAGTTTTATCAGAAAGGTGTGCAATAAATGAAATAAAAACAAACAAATTATCACAGCAGTGACCTCATGGCATGTGTCTCAAACAGGAAGTGGTGAAGGGGTCCTCAGAGTGTAAGCTGCCCACAATAATTCCTGATTTTTTTGTACTTTAAAAACAATTTGATGGTGTTGACAAAAACTCTGGACACGATTTTAATCACTTAAAAAATATGTAAAAATAAATTTTCAATTGCATATTTTGATATTATATAAGGTATTGACTTAAATACTTGGTGACGAGAGCCATGATGTTTAATTTTATATTACTTTTGATTTTCTTTTTCTGTATTTTAATATTGTCACAACTGCTTCTGGACAGTGGATTTTTAAGGTACTGGTAATGTATTGTACCATTTAAAATAAATAAATATGTATAAAAAATGCAAAATCATACTTTTGTTGTATAAACATTGCCTTGGTTTGTCTTTTACGCAGTTGGGTAACACTTGTATGCATATTTTTAAACACAAAATTGGGTTTTGTCCCTTATCTCAAGAATCACTGCTCTAACTTAACAGTGATGTGCTTCCACACAGTCCTCCAAAAGAACAACAGCATGTCGAACAGCAGGCGAGGACACCGATCAGCTGGTGAAATAAAGAAAAGGATAAAGACAGGATTACACACACACACACACATGCTCGTTTTGATATCTTAGAGAGGACATCTCATTGATGCTGAAGGATAGGCCCTAATCCTAACCCTCAGCCTAAACCTAACCATAACCTAACTCTAACCCTGACACTAAAACCAAAACTCGTGAGGACGGGCACTTTTGTCCTCACAAGTGACTTTTGGTCCCCACAAGTATAGCAACATTCCCATTTTTGGTCACAGAGGGGCGTTTTCCTGTCTTTTTGCAGCCACAGGTATCGCCCCCTGGTGGGCGTTAAAAAGGCTGTATGGCCATTTTTACTGTGTGTGGTTGTTCATATATGTTTGTCACTGCTCCAAGGGGCACAGACTGACTGTGTCAGCCTTCCAGGGACGAGTGTTAGTCAGTATTTGAAAATGACAGAAACAAATGTTCATTTCTCAAAGATCAGACGGTGTGTAAAAATGCAGACCTGAAAACTGTCCCACCATGAAGCAGTTTTGATGTTTGAATCATTTAGTTTGCACAAATGAGACAAACAGACAATCATGAAGTGACTCCAAGCTGTTGCATCAGTTTCTTTATTCTCAGGTCTGTGGAGCCGTCTCGGCTCTTCAGGTGCGATTAAAATGCAAATTCAGCTCCAGTGCACGATGCGTCGTGGTCGCCTGGTGAAATGTGAGAAAATGTCAGCGATTAACAACAAGGACAACAAAAACAAGACATTTGACCCTTTTTTGTCATTTTTCTCCTCTTAGCGTGTCAGATAAAATGCAGCTAAAAAGGTCGCAGCCGATGTAGCTGTAAAGGTCAGGAGACGCGCACACACAGAGCACAAGTGTACAGTGAACAACACAAAGAACGGCCGAGTGGAGTTCAATCCCGCAGCGTGTGTTCACGGGTGGAGTTGGGTCCAGACTGGGTAGTCTGCCTTCTCATTGGTCGGTTTTGGGGGCACATATGGAGTCCTGATTGGCTCATTTGCATCATAACAGGAGCTGTTACTGGCTGACGGCCTGACAGGCGGCCGTGCCATTGGTCAGTTTAGAGAACAAAAGGCTGTTTGGGCATCGAGGCGGAAAGGTGAGGAGGTCGGAGAGTGTGCTGAAGCCCACATGTTCCCTCTGCTCTCGAATGAATTGCACACAAATCATCTCCAGGAAATGTGAATGAATCTCTTAGGCCATAGAAACCCTGGCACAGAAAGACTGTTCTGTCGCCACACTGCCTGAAGTTTAATCAGTGCTATCTCTGCCTCTGAAGCAGGCCCTGATGCTAACGCTATCATAGATACTCCCATTCTCTGCCCTAGGAGCCTTAGCTCACTGAAGCCAAGAGATGCAGCCCCCATCAAACTGCCATCAGCTAATCCTCCACAGCCGCTCTGTAGCATCTTCTCTCCATCAGAGGGATGCACTCAGCTCAGTAACGGCGTCATCCCTATCCACCGGTTTAAGTTGCTCTTAGACCCAAGTGAGGCTAATCAATCACTGAAAACCACACATGAATATTCATGGACAGGAGCGCACGTCATGATCCTGGGTTTTGTATCCAGCGTTTTCTGTTTTAAGAAGAAGAAGAAAAACCCTTTATTGTCCTGGTACAACGAAATTATGGGTGCTCCACGCCAACTGTGCAGGAGTAAAAACTATATAAATAGTAAAGACATCAGGAATAAATAGTAAACAGAAGAGATTTATACAAACTAGAGAAATATATACAAAACGATAGAAAGGCACACACTGGAGAGCAAAGTGCTCGAAGGTGCAAAGAAAAGACTCGTCTGAATAGAGTCTGTATGTGAGTGATGAGGGTTACTCAGACCGAGACTCAGATTGGTGAGGTGGGTGGGCAGGGGTGGGGGGAAGGTGTTTGTTTGATTCTGATGAAACTAATGTTTTACTCAAGGGTAACCATGGATACAGTAATTCGGAAGCTTTTATTTTATTAACGCCATATGGCCCGTACCCCATACTTCTCTAAGAAGACAATCTTCCCCATTCCCATACTGCACAATGGTTGGATGTAGTTCCTGTACAACCACAGCAACAGGTTGGTTTGCATTCCTGACAGTAAGTCAGATTAGTGCCCAGCAGCACCTGACTGTGGGCTTTCAGAGCGATCCTTTGTCACAGATGTGTTTGAAACTTTACAGAAAGAAGTTTTAGCTAGCTAGCTGGAGGATAGCTAGCTAGCCGGAGCAGCTCTGCTCAGACCGTTGTGTCCTGACCCGGATCCAATGCAATGCAAGATAAGAGTACTCAAACTTCATAGTCCACTTCACTTCAGTACTGGGCAGCAATGCTACAGAGAAACTAGGGGCAGGGATAGCTCAGTAGGTAGAGTGGTGGCCCCATGATCGGAAGGTCGGGGGTTCGATTCCCCTGAACAGCTACCCTGAGGTACCCCTGAGCAAGGTACCGTCCCTACACACTGCTCCAATGGCTGCCCACTGCTTCACTGAGTGAATGGGTTAAATGCAGAGAGCGATTTTCCCCACGGGGACCAATAAAGTACACTTTCTTTCTAAACCGCCTGTCCTAATGCGTAACCCTTTAACATGGAGTGTATCATATTTAATACATGAGTTCGTAGACGTCTACATCAGCCCCTGAAAAGCCAAAATAAATTGTACAGTACATTTTAGTGAATAAAAAAAGAAAAACAGCAGAATGTAGCCAATGTAAACAAATGAAAACTCATAATACAAATTAATATTGACCTTTTACCTGATTCTGCTCTCCCCCCATCCTCCCTCACCCTCTGTTTAGCTGAACTAAATTCATGGTTCTCTTCTAATTTTCTCAAACTCAATAGTAATAAATCCGAGCTCCTCTTGGTCGGCACTAAATCAACATTATCCAGAACCAACAGTTTCTCTGTTACTATCAATAACTTCCTCTGTGAAAAGCTTGGCTGTCATCCTCGACAGCACTCGATCTTTCAATTCACACATTAATAACGTCACTCGGTCTGCATATTTTCAGTTGCGCAACATTAATCGTCTCCGTCCTTTTCTCTCCCCACATGCCGCTGCCATTCTTGTCCACAGCCTTGTTACTTCCCAGATCGATTATTGTAATTCACTTCTTTTGGGTCTTACTCAAAAATCCATCCACAAGCTCCAACGCGTCCAGAACTCTGCTGCCCGTATCATCACCAGGACCCCTTCTGCCCACCACATCACTCCTGTCCTGCAGCAGCATCAATTGTACACATTTAAGGCTATTCATCATCTCTCTCCTCCATATCTCTCTGATCTGGTTCAGATCACCATCTCGATGTCTCAGATCTTCTTCTTCCCTTTCTCTCTCCGTCCCCTCCCCCCGTCTTGCCACCACGGGGAGCAGGGCCTTCAGCTGCTCTGCTCCTCGACTCTGGAATTCCCTTCCTCCTGATTTAAGAAATATCTCTTCCTTCTTTCTCTTTAAGTCCCAACTCAAAACTCACTTGTTCAAAATAGTTTATCCCACATAACCTCTTAAATCTGCTATTTTAAATTTGTTTTATGTCGTATGCTTTTATGATTCTGTAAACTCTGGCTTTTATGTTGCTTTTATTATTCTACTGTGTACAGTGTCCTTGAGTGTTCTGAAAGGTGCTTTCAAATAAAATGTATCATTATTATTATTATTATTGTCTTTTAATTTGTCATTTTCAAGAAAATATAATTTTCTGGGGATTATTTTATGGTTCGGGCTTCAAAAGGTTAAGATGAGAAACAAAAATAAAAAGGTTTTATCGATTAAAGGAAATACTGGAGAACAGAACCCGAACTTTTCTACAGTCGTTCATGTTTATTGGATGAAAGTTAGTTTCAGCTGCCACTCAGGCCTCGGCTCAGTTTGAAGAAAATATTCAGTCAATCAAGATTTTTGTTTTGTTTTGCACGTCAGGTGAGTTTTGTTGAGGTTCAAGCACCTTCAGCATCACTGCTACAGTAACAGTCATGTGATTAAAGGTTATAAACGGACAAAAACAAGCAACACTGACTCTTTGTGTGAAACTGGAAATAAACAACAACTTCAAGTCCAGTCCAGTGTTTTGTCTGCCCAACTACCCACCCCAAACTCCTCATAACCACCCATTTCTTTCATTTTCTGTTCCCTTCACACCCTCTGCAGGTAAAGAAACATCATTAAAGAAAAAAGAGGTGGATACGGGCTTTAAAGCAGCGTCTAAGCCTCATAAAGGCACCAAGCAGGATGGACAGATATAATTATTGAAAGTACAAAAATATGTTTATGCACTTAACCATAAGAAAAAGCAAGTCCAACATAATAAGAGCAGTGATCAGTCCATGAATTATTATCATGGTGAGCTGAGAGAGCCAGAATCAGCGTGAAGGCGACAGATGGGGCCATGACAAGGTCATCCATTCGGCTCAGTGGCACCAAAAACTGAACTTGGCAAGATTTTTGTGTAAACAGTTGTTTTGGGCCAAAAAGGACAAAACAGAGCAGAGGGAGGTGATGTGGATTCTTTCCTTGGTCCAAATTCAAATCTGCTTAGTTTTGAGTCTGAAAATCAGCTGATCAGAGTGTGGCTGAGAGCAACCACCCAGCAGGAGACCATTAAATATGAGTTTATCAAACAGGGAACTTTAAAAACTCATGGGTGGCTCTGGTGGTTAAACCTTTTGAACAAAAAGAGCTTCCCATGACTGGCAGATGTGACAAACCAAGCAGCTACAACCTAAATTTACCAGCTCCCTGGCTCGTGTCGGCCGTTAAATTCCCTTTTACTCGTAGCCATAAATACAGCTCATTGTCCTGGTGGGATTGTGTTGGCAGCACGCCGTTCGCCGTGGCCGTAAATAGCCCCAGAACCAGCATCTTATGTAATTTCCTACTAAACCTCTCTTTGAAATATGCCGCCTTACGTAACTGCCCTACAACACCGGGCCTCATTTACATAATTGTATAGCGATAAACTCATTGCGCTAATCTATGGCCCAGAGTGTGTCCCCTCATTTACATATATGCAAATGAGCCTCACGTGTCTACAATTCCTCAAAATATGGCAGGACTTTGATTTCTTCTGCCTGTTTTTTTAATGTGTGTTTGTGAGCATGTATTCATATGTTTGTGGGGACCAAAATCCTGATCCCCACAAGTTCAAAAGTATTTTTGAGGCTCAGTTTTGTTCTGCTGTCTGCCCCCACAACAGATAAACCTCAGCTGTCAGATTCAGCTCTGTGTTATAAATCTGTGATTTGGACGATGATGATCATGGATGGTTAATCATCCAACATGTCGTTCACGTTATGGTCCAGAGATGCTACGTTACAAATGAAAAGTGAATGCAGTGTTGGGCGAGTCTCACGCCACCCCCCTTCTCTTTATATTACAGAAAAGATATTTATTGAAATGTATGAAAACATAAACTAAAACAAAGCAAAAGAAAAAAGGAAGAAAAGGAAAACAGTGACGCTGTTATCAGTCAGATGCTTTCCAGATAAATCTGATGGTGTCGTCTGCGTTCCAGCAGTTTCGAAGGATCTCCAACATCACCGATTAAAAAGCCAAACATGGCAGAGCCTCCAGCGTGTTCACAGATGGCTGCAGACTCCGACTGCTGACCTCCTGCTGACCGTGGGTCCATCTCTCCATCAGACCGGTTCCTCTGGTCTTCAGTCCAGTTTCATACCTCTCCCTTCGTTAAGCACGGCTTCCTGACAGCCGTCCTTCACTGAGACCATTTCTGCTGAGACTCCAGAGAACAGCAGACGATGAGCCGAAGGTCCCGATCGTCTCTCTGCTCTCGTCTCAGCTCTTTGCTGGATTGTTTTCCTGTTTCTTTCAGACGCTGTTCATTTGTTGCAGACAGTTTTTTAGACGTTACACTTCTTTTGCCCAGCTTCCTCAGAATTTCTAACAGCTCTTTTGTTTGCGCAGAAATATTCTTTCATGCTGTCAAACTGTGTTTTCTTTGAGATTTTTTATAGATTCAACTAAAGAAATTGTTCAAAAATGTGTTGTGTGACAGGCTGCTGGTAACAAGGTGTCTAAAGATACTTTTTAGACCTGGTTCTTTGCTCAGTCCTCTGCGATGTTTAGACAACGTTGTTCGTTGGGAGCCCTTCATGCTTGAACGATTCATACGTCTGCGTTATCGTTCCTGTGAAAAAACAGCTGGTGTCCAAAGGAAAACTCTGACAGGTCTCCAGAAGGAAAACTGTTGCTCAGGAGCACTTTAAGACAGCGGTCCCCAACCCCCGGGCCTCGGACCAGTACCGGTCCGTGAGTCGTTTGGTACCGGGCCGCGAGAGTTGAGGCTCAGGTGTGAAATGTCTGGTTTTCAGGGGTTTTATCGGTTTCCAGCGTTATTTTGTTATCGTTTTTATCGTTAACTCGGTTTTCCTGGGTCTTTCCACGTGTGTTGCGAATAAATCTTCTTTTTTTCGATACCAGTACTAGTTTTATTTTGTTGTATTTATCTTAAAGGCCGGTTCGTGAAAATATTGTCGGGCATAAACCGCTCCGTGGCGCAAAAAAGGTTGGGGACCGCTGCTTTAAGACATTACCAGACATTTGGCTCCTTGGAAGGTTTGACTCAAGACTTTTGCACGGCTAACTGTATCTCCCTTTGTAATCTCACTGATAACAAAATCAGACAGGAAATAGTTTGTTAGCTTGCCAAACCAGCAGTTAACACGATCCATGATGCTAACTCATCTCTCCAGCCTGATATCAAAGCCTCACATGACATGGTCACCTAACGGCAATCTGTCTTCTTAGACATGAACATCACATGTCATCTCCATCACCCACACCTTCAACCTTCAAATGTGGACTTTTCAGCTCTTTACAAGTAGAAAATGTTCATCTTGTATACACTGACACGAATTATGAACACGTGAGACCAGAGAGATGAAAATTTGCTTTCAGAAACACGAATCAGATGTTTGAAGGTCGTGACTGTTTCACAGAGCGCTGTGACATCAGCCTGCAGAGACTCGAAGAGCACAGTCTGAGGTACGTCACATGCAGGCTCTGTTAGCTGTCAGATGTGTTTCATTTACAATGTAAGGGCCTCCACGGTCACTCATAATGGTTTTCTGGACTTACACCAGGCTCGTTTCAGGCTGGCTCAGACGCACGATGGATATCTGGGTCAGTTTTAGGAAAGAAAACAGCAAAAAAAGAAGAAAATATACAAGAAGAAAGTTTTAAAATAAGCACGTTTTTGTTCATCTCAACATCTCACATTTCCTTCTATCTGAACACTGGCACCAAAACATTATCTTGCAAAGATAAAGACATTTTTAAACTGTCAGGTTTTGAAATGTCTGCTTTTTTTGTCCTCACTGCTGAGGAAACGGCCGTATGTGCAGGCAGCTCATTACGACTGTAGTTACTGTGCAAACTCAGAGAGTGACATGAAGACGTATATCACACGGACAAAAGAAAGGAAAGAAAACATCAGTTCATAAAGGACTGCGAGTTTTTTCCATGGTGATGTTGTCACTGCGCGAGTGCTGAACAAACACCTTCCCCTCTGCACATAAAACGCACAAAGGTGTTGTGTGGGCTGCCTGACGAAGCCTCCGCCTGGGCATGTTTTCACACAGGGGTCAGGACGGCGCCGGGAAACGAGGCGAGGCCGGCAACACGGGCTTCACTTTTCCTTTTGTGGCCTTTGAATGTTTTTAATTTCAACAGTTATGTACAAAAAGACCAAAAGCTATAATTAAACTACACAAAACACTGAAAAATGAATAATTATCTGAAAACAGCCTCAAATCTGGTGAAACGCTCACGTCTCCATCCCAGAACGTTTCAATCCTGATCATGAAGCAGCTTCATGAGACAGAAACACCATAAAACCAACACTTCAGAAAGCAGCACGTGTTTGTGCTCGAGTTTTCCTCACAGTCACAAATATTCATGGATTTTAATAACAGCTGATTTGTCTTCAGTAGGGATCTGTTACCACGGCAACCCAGAAAACAGGGCTTTAAAAAACTCTTTGAAGCGAAAACACAAATGTTTTCTGAGCTTTCTGCTGGTTAAAACTTACAAAGTTTTCAGGGCTTGACTTTAACTTTATATAATTAATAGCAAGATTAAAATAGTCTGTAGCAGTCAGCTGTGTGAGGAAGTCGAACTGAGCTCTCCAGGGTTCAAAGGTCGACTTTTTCTTCCACTAACAGTGCAAAAACTAAACATTGTGTACATGGATGTGTTTTAAAACACACGTGAAGTGTTGTGGCTGAGCTGGAGAGGAGCAGGTGCCCGTAAGCACAAGTGTTGTGTTGTTTTCATCATAAACGTGTTACTGTGTGTGACTGTGTTTCAGGTTTTGCTTAAAGACTGAATGCGGTTCAGTGTCGGTGCTTTGGCAGCTCAGGTGAGCACAACAATACCTGAATAAGGTTTATAATTAACGCTGCGATTATAAATGCTGCATCATCACATGTGAGGCCTTGGAAAGTGTGTCTGCTCATTAAAAATTAAGCTGCGTGTTTACAGTTGTGAGCTAGATGGTTTCTGAGTTTTATTGCTTTATGGTTTGATTACAAATTGAAAGCAGGCCAGGCTGACGTGGCCACGTCCCATTCCGAACTCGGAGCACGTCTATGCGTCCTTGACAGACACCTGTGGACCGAGGCAATCCTCAGACAGACTAAACACGAGTGAAATAAAGAACGAAGAGCACAAAAGCTTCACGAGGACGTGAAAGGTCGTGGTTTTCTGAGTAAGGAGGCGAACGAGGACAGATCAGAGGAAGGTTTCGCACAGAAATAGGACTCAGGAAACCAGCGTGATGCAGGTGACCTGCAGCAGGTGTTTTTGTGTGCGTGCGTGCAGACAGGTCTGTGGAGGGGGCGTGGCTTATAAACTACCTGCAGCAGGTAAGGTTCGGGTTACCTGCAGCGCTCCAGTCCCTGCTCCGCTTTGGAAGAACAGTGTTTGCTGATGAGTTTGTTCACTTATCGCTCAGCCGGTCAGGAGCCCAGAGTCGCAGAGCGGAGATCATCCACCTGCAGGTGAGTCGGTCATTACTCACACCTGCGGCCTCTGCACAGCGTCTCCTCACAGCCGGAGCTGCTGCTGCTTTTTTTTATTCTGCTGTTTGTTGGCTGGTTGTTTGTTTCTGGCTGTGTGTCGCGTGAGAGCAGACTTCAGTAATCACTTCCAGCGAAACTCCATCGACGCTCGTGTTGTTTTCAGGAAACATGCGGTTTTAATGCGAGACTGTGACGTGTAATTCATACCTGCGTAAGAACTGGTTTTGTGCACGCGCGTGTTGTTGGATGCAGGGCTGCTGGGAGTGTATCCGGTGTCCGGTGTGCTCTCCCGACACGAGTTTGCGGAGGTGCGTGCGTGAGTGTTTGGTGTGCAAATGGTCCTGTTGCCTTGGTTACAGTGACATCACGCATGCTGCTGGGGTCACTTCAGCTTCACACGCACTTAATTTAAATGTGCATACATATTTTTAAATCTAGTAAATGCTTTGTTATTGGCGGCGTCTGCGGAGTCCGCTTCATGATCCAGCAGCGCCGTCATGTTTGCGTCACTTAACCTAATATTGACTTAAACTAACACCAACCTGTGCAAACCACCTGAGGACAAAACCAACACTGATACGGGATTTTGAAAACAAACTCTACAAATCCTTAAAACTTGTAAAACATTACATATGAACTATACGTATGTTATATTTAGTGGATGGTAAGAAGTTTGTGAGCGTCGGGCCGCAGCAGCATGTCGAACAGCCGCTCACCGTCTGTTTCTGCGCCGTTTTAACCAAAACTGGATCCAAACTGGAGGTTTTGGTGCCGTTAGCTCGGCTCTGTTTCACGCTAACTGGACTTTAGATCAAAGGAAAGTTTGGCTATTGGAAGTTTTTTGTGTTGCACGCTTTTATGAGTTTGAGCAAACATAAAGGAGGAAGAACATAAAATGGAAACGCTGTGATAGATGGTTACTCTTGTTCTGCCAACCATTCATTAACCAAGTACATTGTCATTTAAATGTTGCACTGAAAGTACAAAGAGCATGAATTTGCTTACTTTATTGCAATAATATGATCGAATTCAGTTGCTGCTGCCTTTGGAAGCCACTTTGAACCCCCCGCCCCAGCACTTTCATGCTAACTCTAAGAAGGGCCATAAACGAGCGTCTGCAGCACTGTGACATACTGCAAAACAATCTTAAAGAACTTACCACTGTTACTCCTGACACGTGATGACTGAAAATATTCAGATTAATGAGTTTAATTTTATCATCTTCTTAATCTAAAAAAGTCAAACTGATTTAAAAACCTCCCAAATCAGAAGATTTACTACATTTTATAGTTTTATATCACTTTGAACTTGTTATCTTTAGCTGACCAAAGCATCCTGGACTCCAGCTTTAAATCCAAACATTAAGCTTTCTATAAATTTCGATAAGTTGTCTTCTCTCTCGCATGTTTTGCACAGTAAAGTATTATCAACAGGTCTTGATCCACTCCAAACATAAGTGTACGTTCAGGCGCACCCTCGGCTCCTCCGGTCTGTGTTGACTGGTTCGCTGCAGGAATGTGTGGCTGTGGTTGAACAGCTTCTCCACCCAGCGACAGCAGAAAAATACTCATACCTACTGTGGGCGTCCGACAGCAGGCTGATCCTCCGCCACGCCTGAGCTAAGAAACAATTAGATGCACGTTTGTCGGTCTCTGAATTTTTCCACCAACCGAACAAACAAAAGCCCGTCTGACACCACAGGGCAGCAAACACTAGAGTTTATCTACCCAAAATGAGTAATCAGTTAAAGGAGGTTTGCTTTGTGATTAAAGATTTAATCTTGCAGTCCGGATTTAAGACCTGACATTATGCTTCAAACACTGAGCGTGCCAGCTGGTCTTAGACATGAGTTTAGGGTCAGCTTGATGACTTCAACCCATCTCAGATCTAAAAGTTGGCTTTTTCTAGGTTTTCCTCCTTTGCCTGGTTCATTTTTTTTCTTCCAGGTTTTGTCAGATTACAGCATCTTTATTTTCTAAGTTTTCGAACATTTCATTGTTTAAATGTTTAATCAACAAGTCGTGTAAAAGACTGGTGACCCGTCCAGAGCGTACCCTGCCTCTCGCCTTACGGCAGCTGGGATGTTGACGGCCCAAATCGTAGACATGGACAGCAGGCAGGATTCAATAATAGGTGAGCTGCTTATTTACAAGGGACAAAACAAAGTCCAAACTAATGAACCACAAGTTGTACGTACAGACACTCTGACAAAGGCCAACGACTGCACAGAAAAGCAACCAGACACACTGCTGGATGATACTACAGCAGGGTGGGCAACTCCAGGCCTCGAGGGCCGGTGTCCTGCAGGTTTAGATGTGTCCTTGATCCATCACAGCTGATTTAAATGACTAAATGACCTCCTCAACATGTCTTTAAGTTCTCCAGAGGCCTGGTAATGAACTAATCATGTGATTCGGGTTTGTAGACCCAGGGTGAGATCTAAAACCTGCAGGACACCGGCCCTCGAGGCCTGGAGTTCCTCACCCTGCTCTAGAGATAAATAACCACCAGAATAAAACAGGAAGTAAGAAATGATAACTAAACGGCGAAACACAAAGACATTTACTTGAGATCAGGGACTCGAGAGGATGGAACAAGAAACTCTAAAGTATAAACTAAACGCTAATACAACCAGGAACAGAGAACTCTAAACTCGGTACACTAAAGAAATGCACGAAGCACCAACTCCGGGTCAAAGGCCGAGCACCGTGACTGCTACAGCATGACTAATTTCTCCCTTTCTGATTGTTGGTGGATGCTCACAAAACAAGGATTCGCTGTTCTCCAGGTGTGCGCTACGGTTTTCTTTCACCTTGCAGAGTTAAAAATGTTTGACCTGAGGTTTTCCTCAGTGTCAGCTGAGCTGCGAGCTCAGACTCCGTCACCACGAGCTAAACCCTTCACGGCTCCGATGATGCCCGGGTGTCTGTTTGGCAATTACTTTGAGTCAATTTGATCGGTTTAAAGTCCGACATTAAACAAATACCTGGAAGAAGTGAGGCGCCACCTGCTCTGCTAATGTGCTGCCAGAGCGGGCATCGGGTCGATACCGTGTCCTTATGCAACCTCGAGCCTGAGCGCGTGCAGCTGTGTCAGGTTTAAGATTCTCAGGTGTATGTTTTGGTCACATGTTAGTGCCGCTGATTCTTATTGAAGAGCTCTGGCTGGTCTGGATGTTTGTCAGAGGAACATTCAGACTGTCGGCTTTTCTCGTCTTTCTGTAGTTTAAACCTGATGGCTGCAGACTTGCGTTATACGGTTGTCCCATGTACGATGTCATTGATGTCACTGTGGATAACTAACCAATCCCTCACCTTATTAGATGAGGAGCTAGATCTGACCGTGCAGGCTTAAATTAGCTGTTAAATGTACTCTGTTGGCTCCTGTATGAACTCTGAGGGGAAGGTGACTGTGTCGCAGAGCACAGGTGAGGTCACCTGCAGCTTTTAATTATGTGACAGATCACATGACTGTCTACAGTTTCACTTCAGCCTGAGGTGTTCAACGGTGATTGGACCTGATGGAGTTACTGGAGAGATCTGCCTGACCCTGAAGCTCCAGTGTTTGTCGCTTTGAAATTTAAAAGTGAAGTTATTTGATCTTTAAAGGAAACTTCTTGTATTTAAGATAATTTTGAAAGCTTGCAAATATGACTGTCAGCAGAATTTGAAGAGACATTTTTGACTTTATCTCCAAAAGCGTCCCTGTGAGAGGAGTCAGACGGCAGCTGGTCAGTGCTGAGATGTTTGCTGGGTCTGGGCTGTGTTGACCGCAGTTCTACTGAAGTACTTTTTTGTACTAAACATGGGCCAAAGACCTGGCAGGTCATTTTAGAAGACCTTTTTTATTTACACCGCTGTTCTATTAAAGGCCACACCTGACTTCCTGCATGAGTCAGGTGTGGCAGAGAAATGTGCAAGGCTGGTGCGGGACAGGTACGAGGACAGTGGTGATGTGTGCAGGAGGAGTGACAGATGGGTTCGTGGTGGGACTACATCAGGGATCTGCTCTGATCCCCTTCTTGTTTGCAGTGGTGACAGACTGACAGATGGGGTCAGGCAGGAGTGTCTGTGGAGCTGGCGAGCCGTAGTGAGAGTGGGGAGCAGGTGGGAAAGAGCCTGGAGAGGTGAAGGAATGCTTTGGAGAGAAGAATGGAAGTCAGAAGACCCAAGATAGAACACGTGTGAGTGAGATGGAGACGTGCAGTGTGATAGTGAAGGTAGACGAGTTTAAATACCTGGATTAACAATGCACGTGAGAGGTGAAGAGATTCCAGGCAGGGTGGAATGGGTGAAGACGAAACAAAGACGATATGGTGGGTAGTGTCTGAGGCGCTGGAGGCTGAGCTGGAGGCAGCAGAGATGAAGCTCAGGTTGAGTGGTTTGGAGACAAAGTTAAAGAGGTACGGCTGAAATGTGGACTTGCAGAGGAGAGTGGCTTTGTTGGACGAAGTACTATAGACGTGTAACGGTCTGTACGAGCTAGCAGCTAGCTGTGAAGCTGACGTGAATTCTCCAGAACACAGCGTCTTCTTCCTGTATTTACTTTTGTTGCTCCGCCCCAGACACATCTGGCCAATAAGCAGACTGAACATTGTCATGTGGTTTCAGTGACATTTTGGTTCGCTTGGAGTTTTCTTGAATTTTTCTCAAATCACGAGAAAAGTTTGCAAACTCAGAGTAAATGACCTACAGGCGTGAAAACGCCCCGAGTGACTTCTTACTGCTGCAGAGCTGCTCTGTCATTTTAATCCAGAGGTCTGGATTTAAGAGGAGGGAGTCACTTTGATATTTAAGACAAAACAGCATTTTTCCTCTTTGTGAAGCTGCAGCAAACAGCAGATTTGTCTTTATGAAATCATTCACCAAACGATCATCTCATGGTTTCAGCTCCAAACAAACACTTCTGGGTCTTCGAGTCGAGTGTTTTGTTCGGAAGAAGTGTGTGGATGATGATGCTGATTACCGATGTTTGCTGTCTGGAACAGTCGGTGCATTTCTTTGAGCCCTGAGATCAACCTGCTTAGGAAAAGCCAAAATACTGAACCTGAAGGAGAGGAAAACCACGGGAAGGGTAAGCGGAGCAGGCTCCGAGTTGATGAGCGTTTTCTAATGTGTTTCATTAGAGCAGCCGAGGCTGCTGGGATTCATTATGACTCAGATGATCTTCACAGTGTCCCAAGGCTCCGCCCACCCCGAGGCGGCGGGCCGCTCTGACTCTCAGCTAGCTAACATCTGCAGGCTAATGTCCCCTCTGATGGCCATAACAACACATAATGTTTTTACACCATTAAACAGCCTGTTTCCTTCAGCTTTATGGCTGCTGTTACCTGCAGCCCTCTCACACAAACACACTTGGGCAGCCTGCAGACCCACACGAGCTTCCTTTGCAGTGTTTACTGTCAGGATGTGGCTGAAAATTGCACTGATAGTTCAGTGAGGCAAATGCCTGAATAACAGCAGTGCATCTGCAGCTAAGTGCCGCCTGGAGGGATGTGTGTACGAGCCTCGGTGCTCCACGTTACCGGATGAGGTTGCATCAAAAGTCGAGCCAGGTCCAGACTTTTATTTATTGTAACTGCTGTTTCCCTGCTGTGCAAACACAGAAGCCTCGTTGAATAAATAGTTTAATCAGGATGTTTGCAAAGCTGATTTAATAGTCGTATATTGGAAACCAGAAAGCTGAGCACAATCTACTAGTTGAAGTAAAACGTTTGTATTTAAGAACTGCTTAAAAACTTTATTGCCTTCTTTAACTATCAGTTTAAATGTGTGCTGCTTGGAAAAAGCTTTTGGGGTTGAAGTACAGCCAAATAAAAGTGTTACACACACCTTGGAAAGCTGGATTTAAGGTGTCGACACCTGTGCTTATGCACTCGGCCTCCAGAGTTCAATGAGCTGCTTAAAGAGACTGTAATGCAAGTTTACAGCCAGATGTTTGACATTAGAGTAGCTTTGCATGATTCAGAGTTCACATTGATCCTCATTCATCTTACCTGGGCCTTCGTGCAGCCACTTAGTCCATCCTCTGCCTGAAACAAGATGTTTTAGCTCATCTCTCTTTACGCCTTTACTGGGAAATACTGACATGCAGTCTTACACCTCATAGAAAAGCCATTTAGAGACACCTGATCTCTTCATTATGAAGGTGAAGTTTGAAGAAAGGTCACGGGGTCGTAAAAGTCTGATCCAGAAGTCTCCTGATGTGTATAAAAAGTATTATAATGAGACGTGTAGAGACCTGCTGCCTGCAGATAACATGGCAGTAACAACGGTCGTTTTTAGGGTCACGTGTGGAAAGACGCTACTCCGCTCTGTGATCCTCTCGTCTCAAACGCTCGCTCCTTCCTCTGCCTTTAATTCATCGCAATCCGCCGCCTCGTGACACCACTTCCAGATGAGTTGGTTTAACATTCAAATCTCCAGAGCGGCATTGGTGTATTTGGGTCACGAGATAAAGATCTATGCAGTAAAAAGAGAGTCCTCCGACACCTTTAGAAAGTCCTTTTTTCTGTCCTGAGACCAAACGGGACATAATCACTGAGCCTGAGTTATGAACTCACATCTGTCCGATGTGCTCTGAGAAAACTGAGACTGCTGTTTTTGCATTTTAGGAAAAATAATCTGGGGTTCGAGTCGTTCTGTTTCAATGCCACGGTGTGAGAAATGACGCCTCGGTGTCTTTGCAGTACAGCAGCTGGCGTCAGAGTGCCAAATAAAAGCAGGACGCTAACGACTCGCTGGCCTCGACTGAGACGCTCTCCGGGGCAAATGTAATTATCTTGATTTATAAACGTGTGTTTATCGCGGCTCTGCTGGCCTCTGTGCTCCATTAAAGGTGTTAGATGCTGGTTTGTAAAATCAACATGTCAGAGCCTCGTTAATTTTTAAGAACCGGCCAAAACGATCACTAAGAAATGTGCCTTTCAGCCTCCTGTGGCCTCCACAGAGCGAAATCTGCAGGAAGAAGAGTTTGTGTGTGGATGTGGAGGGGAGGGGCTTCCTTTTAATTAAACCTTGCAGAAGACTATAATGGCGATGTCATTGGTCTGATGATTGGACTGAACAGACCACAAGTTTTACTTCATGGTTCTTTCTAGTCTTCTATCCACATGAGTCACTCGGGTTGGATCAAATGCGTCTAAACGAGACATTCCCGAGACACAGTCTCGCAGTCGTGGGCTCTTCTCCTGGTAGGACACGCCACAACACCGTCACCTAAGAGGCCTCCAGGACCAGAGCCGCCAGTGGAGGCCTGGGTGGTCCAATTCCTGTTTGAACGGGCCATGGGTGGCTGCTGATGCCCACGCTGCCTGCTGTACTTCTGGCTTTGTGCAGTTTCTAAGAGGAATCGAACTCGTCAGTATTCGGCAAATTTCATTTAAAAGGATGCATCCTTTTTGTATTTGTGGGGCTGAATTTTCTTTCTCTTAAAGACTTTAAATCCATACGAGTCGCTCCACATTTAATATAAAACATTTTGGTTGTTTTAAACTCCATTATCTGCTTTTGTCTGAACAGTTTGAAAATTACACAAAAAAGCTCTGAAGAAGGTTTTAAGTCGTACATTTGCTCTGTCTGGCAGTCAAAACTAGAATTAAAGTGATTGAGACTTAAAGCTCTTATAAACTGGATTTTTTTTTTTCTTCAAACCCACGTGTCTCTGCATCACTGCACGTTCACCACAGTCGTGCTCACGGAAACATCTGTTTGCTTTGAGTTTCCTCCTGAGGAGCTCTGTTCATTTCTTAAAACATTCAAGATTCAGCGGAGTCACAAAGTAAAGCTTGAAATGGTCTCTGGAAGCTGTCGGTGCTCAGTGTGAGCCCAAAATGTGTTTCTTGAAAGTTTATCTGAAGACTTTGATCTGTTGTTAAAAGCTTCGGCCACAATCTGGGTTGAGAACATGAGAGGGAAAAAACGGGGAGAAATTTAAAACTTTAAGCAAATCTCCAGAGAAGAGCTCTTGCTTTTAGCTTTGTGATGTGCACTTTTGTTTTTTCTCCTTCTTAAATTTGGCAAACGGAGGACGAAACCATCTCGCGTTTCACTGAAGCGGCGTTTTCCTGCTTCAGCAGGAGCAGAGGCTCGTATTACCTTCCATCTGAATTACTTCACCATCCATTTAAACAGTGTTGCTGCCACAGCAGGACGAACCTGGGTGCACGTGAAGGTGTCGAACAGAAACCGTGACATTGAAGCCGTTTCCATTCTGCAGGCCTCGCTCTGTAATCCTCTGGCTCCTGTTGAACTGCAGCTGAGCTCCTAAGACGGCGCCCGAGCCTCGGGACAAGTTTCTGTACAATAATAACAAAACACGATGAGTCAGACTCAGTAAAGCCAAATGTAGCTCCCAGGTCTGAGGACTGCACCTTTGATTCTTCTTGATGAACAGCAGGTGTATTATTTGTCAGGTAGTTTTATTAAAGCTGCTCCAGCATCGCAAACAGTCCAGAGGACCAGTTCAGGCTTTTATCTGGCGTTGGCCTTTTATCCTCAGTAGTGTCCAACTCGATGAGTCATAAAATAAATGATCCCCTGCACAGCTGTGTTCGTATCAGGCTGTAAACGTGTTTGTTTCTGCTGTAAAGTCGGACATTTTAACCCGGGACTGTTTGACTCGCTGCTGGAGCCTCGTGTGGACATTAGAGGAACAACAGCTTCCTTCTTGGGCTCTGCCCGTCACTTCCTCTGCTGCGAAAGCTTTTCAGAGGAGCTTGATTTGAATATTTGGATAACACGTCAGCGCTGCATAACCACAAACCCACACACTGAAGTTTGTTTTGACTCAGACGGCTTTAAATGAGATTAATCTGCTGCCAAAGAGCCAATAACAAATGCACTTTGTTTGCTGAGAGTCACAAAGATGAGCCCGTTGTTAGCTGTCCAGAAACACACAACACATCAGTGTTTTGTCCCACGTGGCTCTGACTGTATTTTCTCGGTCAGTTATTTTGGAGATGATCGGTAAACTCTACACCTTCCACCTATTCTCACAGTCTCACTTTCCATCATCTCGCATCCTCGTCTACTTCTACGTAATCTGTCTCTTCTCTGCGAGGGCGACACAAAGGCTGCTTGTTCCCAGCCTGCCTGCCTTTGTCCAGAACAGACAATGCAGTGACTCCAGGGGACGAAGAGGGGGAGGAGGAGGAGGCAAAAGTGAGTTAGGCGGAGAAAAAGGTGACAATAGCAAAAGAGACAAATTTTACCCATGCCTGTGAAAAACATGAGTGTCTATATCAAGTTAGTGTTTTTTTTCTAGTGTGTGAAATTTAGGAACATCACAAAAAACACAAAATCAGCAGCAAGTTTCTTCCTGTTTATAGTTTATTACATTTATATATCTGCTCATTGCAAACTCCATGTGTTTATTATTGGAGTCCTCTGGAGTAGCTCTGCGTGATTCAGTTCATAATAATTCATTGCAAACACTTTTCAACGCGGTCTAACAAAGCCGAGCTCGTAGTTTGTCGCCTGCTATACTGAGCTTATTGGAAATTTATTTCCTTTTTAAATTCAACTTAAGTCTTTAATTAATAAAAATCCAGTTTCACCACTTTTTCCAACTTTAACAAGAATTTTAAAAGAAATTATTGAATTTTTCTTCAACCCTCAGTGGCCCTAATACAGGTGTAGGGGAACTCCAGGCCTCGAGGGCCGGTGTCCTGCAGGTCTTAGATGTGTCCAACACGCTCATTTAAATGACCTCCTCAACATGTCTTGAAGTTCTCCAGAGGCCTGGTAATGATCTGATTCAGGTGTGCTGACCCAGGGTGAGATCTAACACCTGCAGGAGTTCTCCACCCCTGCCCTGATAGATCTTTGTTAATAATGGTGTGAACACAGACTTTAATGGATTGAAATATTCATGAATGCCTGTGTTTAGTCATTTCAGTGTTTTGCCAAAGTGGATAATGTTGAAAGGCCTTACGGGGAAAGGGCTAAACCAGCTTGTGTCAGACGGTCAACTGAGGCTCTTCTTTATAAGATAAAGAAAGATTATTTTGAGCTGTGACTCATGCAAAGCTGCTTTCGGGTCTAGCCCGGCTGTTCTCAGACATGTTTCTGAATCGGCGAGTTTCTGCTGAGATGATGTAAAACTGTCGATACAACAAACGATGCTCAATGTGGTCGCCGAGAGGCCACAGAAGCTCAGGTTTCAGGTGCTTGTGTTCTCTGCTGAGGAGCAGGGGGGATGTTTAACTTTGTCTCAGGACACAGACGTTATTTTAATCAGTCTTGGTTCTAATAGTCCTGATTTCCTCTCACCTTCATCATCTCCTCAGCTGAATATCGCTTTCCCTCTAAAACGGCCGAGCTCTAATAGGAGCCATTCGTCTCTTCTCCCCGCCGCCGAAGCTTCAGCGAGTGATGCATTTCAGGGCTGCGTTTCCAGCATTTTCCAAACTGCACTCGTTGACTTGCGCTGCTTCGCTCTGCACGCACAATATGCTCGATGCCAGTTTTAAGGTCGCAGCCAAATTAAAGTGTCACCTTGACTGCCAGCTATGCACGTGGAAACAAATGGAGAGCCCGATTCCTGCTTTTTATTTATTTTTAATGGAAACATTTCTTAAACATGGATCTTTTTCCTGCATTGTTCTTTGGAAATTATGCTGCATCCACAGAAAGGAGGGTGATGGGAAAAGCTCCGGTTCAGCGTATCTTACTGTGAAACTGGTCTAATAGATAAATCTAGGTAATGCAGTTAAAAGCTGAGCTGCACTTTGTTCTTTAATGATATAATTGCACAGGATACAAGTGGGTTAGATTTGAAAACCCCGCATGAATTTGTTTCTGTATTTGGGGCTTTTGACGTGAATAAAATCCAATTTTCCAACGAAGCCGCTGCGTTCAGGGGCAAACGCGTAAAAACAAACGTCTGGAGCGGTGGTCGTTATGAATTATCCATCACTGCGTGAGCTCAACATTGTTTGAAAAGACTGAGACACAGTGATCAGATGATTTTTGGAGTGTTCAGCTATACCCACAGATACGTGCTAATCACAGCTGACCAACATCTGCACGAAATCCCAGAATTTCATCAAATCTGTAGCTCCGCCTTCTTGGATGGTATCTTAGTACAGTAACCTCACAGCAGCCATATTACTGGTCAGATAATGTCATTAAAAAGGCTCCAACATCACAAACACAGTCCAGAGGTCCAGTTCAGTGAAGCCCATCAGACAGCTAGCAGCTATGGCCCTCTTGGAGGAAGGCCCCCACAGACCCCTCTGTTTGTGGCCTGTCTGCTAATTCTGCCAATTCTTATTATATATTCTAGAAACGTGTTTAACTTTTTTTTTAGGGAATGCCACACAGTTAAAGTGTAAATCCGGCTGCATGCAAGCCCCTTCTACCTCAGACACATCCTGCGTATTGCTGGTGCTCTGCTCTGTAGTCTCAGGACAGTGTGGGGCACTGTGGGAGTGTCATCCTGCTCTGAAGCTGTAAACTCGCCTCCTGTCACCTTCACAGCTGCACATTCTGCACATCTAATTGGATAAAACCACCTCAGAGTGCCGTGCTAATAAAGCTATGTAGAAGTTAAGCCCCGCCCCTTTATCTTGCTATAATAAAGTGTGGTTCAGGGCACAGAGGAAGCAGAATCGCCTCTTCCCCTCTCCTCCTCCTCTTCATCTTAATCTCTCCCTCAGTTCGATATCAATATCAGCCTCAACCAGAGCCATTTCCTTAATCTTAATAACTCGAATTCATTTCCTATCTCTGCTGCAGCGCGGTTTACAGCAGAGGTGATAGCCTCCTCATCCCAGCAGGGACGGGTCTTAATAGTAGTGATGAGCTGCCTCCCCTCGTTCCCTCACGCTGCTCCGTCTGCCTGCTTGTGGTTTCATGCAGACAGAACAGAATGGCACGGTGAATAAAATCTTAGAGAAATCTGCTGGTATCCAACAGAAGATCTGCCAACAGGGTTAGAAAAGTTAGTGGATAAGATCCACTACTGCGTGCTGTCTGACCTTAAAGAGCAGGGACAGAGAGAAGCTTGCTGGAAACGGCAGAAAGGGAGATAAAGGTTCCTGAAACTGGATTTTCTTAATTCGCTCAATTAAAATTGTAGCTCAGAGGAAGATCTGATAACGCCATCCTCTCCCTCGACTCTGGTCGGGTTGTCAGAGTAGTTAACCTTAAAAAAAACACAACTTTAATAAGATGATGTAAATGAAGCATTATTCAGAAGCAGTGTGACCACAATCATCCTGTGTTTCAGGAACATGGAAATAAAGTGGGTTCTGCTTCTCCTTACGTCTCGTGGTACATCTCCTGCTCCATCCGTGGGCGTTACGTTCAACGTTAAAGTTAAAAACTTCCAGTAATGGTCAGTGGCTGCTCTAAGACCATCGGTGTTTCCTACTCTTGCAGATGCAGGGGCAGCAAATCGGAAGGGGTTTAAAGGGGGAGGAGCTAAAACAGTCCGTTTCAGGTAAACGGAGGTTATAAGATGATTATTTGACTCGCAGTGCAAACTAAAGAGTACTCTGAAAAACTGCAGTTCCTCTGATGTCCACTCGAGGCTCCAGCAGCGAGTCATTCACGTCAGGCTCGATGTTAAAACTGTACAGCAGAAACACCAGAAGGTCAAAGGTAAAACTAAAACTGGTGTTTTTTTTTTTTTTGTGTCAGTATGTGCTGTCAGCCTGTGATGTCATTGTGACATCATATGGCGTCGTGTTGAAAAAATGAAGTGTGCTGCACAGCTGCCCTTTCACTCGATATTCAAGAAACCGTATTTACTGATAGATTTTTATTTTAAGTTTAACTTTGGCTGCAAACAACGAAGGTTAAACCTGAAGATGATCAATTTACTGGTTTTCACATTTGGTGTCGCCTAATGACCTTGACCTGGTTTCCACCAAAAATGCAATCAGCTGATTACATCCTGGCGCCCTTCAAGGGGAGAATAAACATGTTTACAGGCGGCTACTGATGAGCTTTCTATGAATAGTTTAATACTTCGTAATAACTGTGTAACTCTGGTTAAATTCTATTAAGGCATCAAGTTTGCATCATTGGGGCGTGGCCTGTTTGACGGATGGAGACAGAGGCGGCTGTAGCTGCTAGCTGTCAGCTAGGTGTCGCCTCAGCTACCTGGAGTCCCTGAACTGGACCTTTGTACCACGTTTGTGCTGTTGGACCTTTTTAATGCAAATATCTGGCCAATAATATGGCTGCTGTTTCTGCCAGGTCTGGTTTGTGAAAGATTTTAATTCAGTTTCACTTCCTCAGAAAATGATGTGAACAAAGACATTTTTAACCACTGCATTAACTTAATCGGGGTTTGTGAAAGTGAGAACGGTGCCAGAAAACGACACACAGCAAGACGCTTGTGGGTTCACAGTGTCAACTTCTTTTATTCTCCTTTGAATGGAGGGAGGACGGGTCCATCAGTCAAAGTCACATGACATTAAACAAGCCCTATTAAACCTCACTCGTCATGGAAGGGATGAGGAAAAGGAAAGATTTTAGCTGAAAGGGCAAACATCGTGTAGTAACCCCCACAGAGCTCCTAAATGTCCCAAGAGTCGGATTTCATGGTTAATAAAAGTTTAAATGAATCCAGATCTCCCCAAACTGATTGGTTACAGATTTCTCGGCTCCGAGAGCGAACATTGCTCTCTTTCTGCAACAGATTGCCCTGATGTTGTTTCCTATCTGATGAAATTAGATTCTGCTAGAGGCTGGTAACGTCTGAAAATGCAAGTTCAGGTGTTAAAATGATGAAAAGTGGGCCAATAAAATAAAGGCAGAAGAGGTGGATTTCTGGATCCAGCTGAAAAAGAGAGGAGAATAAGGACAGCTGGTTTTACGCCCTGCTGAGCCTCAGCCCGGCTGTTTGTCCCTGCAGACAGGTGTTACCGGCGTCAAAGTCATGGAAGACGTGCGCACAGACACGCACAGCTGTCGGGGAATCATATTGGATGACGAAGCATCAATCATTACAGCCAATCAGACTTCACTGCTTGTATTCTCGTCCAATACGATCACAAGATTTTTATTGATTTATTTTTTGCCTCCCTGTTTCTGCTGGTGATTGACATCATAAGTGATGTCATCAGTATGTCAGGTAGTAGACTTAGTGTGTGTGTGTGTGTGTGTTGTGACTCTGTTTGAGCAGATCTTCCTGTAATTCAGCCGGGTGGGTGTATCTCATATTCAAATTTTTCCCTCTCATGGAAAATTTCCAGACACCTGCCTGCTGTTGTCCTGGGCTCTGCGCTCTGTCCACATTTGAAGGACTGGTTCAGCAGTTCGGGGGAAGTGCACTCATCGTTCTCGGCAATAAGCAAATATGTTTAGATGTCCATGAAACGAATGCCACAAACGGTTAGCCGAGCTTAGCTCACAGACAGGAAACTGGGGTTAAAGTGGACCTGTTCTGTTCTTATTTCCTGTCATGTCTCGTGTTCATATTAATGTTTCAAATAATAAGTAATCCTTTTGTCTCGAGCTCTTCTCTCAAGCATGGAGGTTTTTTCCCTGTATAAATATAATGAATATATAATGAGCTTGTCCTCGCTTGGTTGCAGGAAATGGTTTCAGCCTCGTGCTGTGAGTCTGTTACACACCAGGCTGCTGCATAACGAGGGAAACTGAAGATGGCACGTTTGTTCAGTCTGACAGGAAATTCAACACTTTTTTTTTCCCCACCCTGTCAAATTTCCAGAGTCTCTTAGTAACATTGTGTTGTTATTCAAACGCACTTTTAATTTCTGCTGCATGACGTAACTTACTTTTGTTTTTACTGAGAGAATTGCAGCAGGGATCAGCAGAGTAACAGAAAAGAGTTTTGTTTCCCCTTTTTAATCTTCATTTTAAGCATTCTGCATATCTGGAAATGTTTTATTGTTCTTATTGCACTTTCTTTTAGATGCAACAAAGGTTAATGAGTCTATTTTATCTGTGGAGTTGGATGTTGTTCACTGGTTCAATTCCAAACGCTGTTATGAATGAAGACTTGCAAGAGTCAAAGTTGGATCTGCTCAGTCTGTTTTCTTCATCTTGTTCTTGGCTGTTCCCTTTAAGGGGCATCACAGCAGATCCTCTGCCTCCTGTCCCAGCTTCCTCCTCTGTCACGCCGACGTCTTACACCTGCTGGGTCTAAAATAGACTAATGTTGACTTCCTCCAGGGTCTGAAACTGCACTGACAGCACTAAGAGGACAGCTCGGGACTGAGGGTTCACTCGTGTCTCTGATAAGACTCAATGAGTGGGGCGTGAGGTTGATGCAGTCATTAAATCGTGTGTGTGTGTGTGTGTGTGTGTGTGTGTGTGTGTGTGTGTGTGCGCGCACTGCAGGCAGCTGGCGACTCATCAGCAGTTAAAGATGCTCGCTTGCTCTCTGTCTGGTAAATCTACATACTGAAGCTTCATTCACTCTTTGAGCTCAGTGGGAAAACAGCCGTGTGTGTGTGTTCAGATGTTAAGCAGATGTTCGCGTCTGTTCTGTGGAGACTGAGGTGATAAATGTCACTAAATGAACTGAGATGAACCTGCCTGTCTGCCGCTTTCATACTTCAAATGGTAAATGTCCAGCATTTGTGTAGCGCTTTATTAGTCCCTGTGGAACCAAAAGCACTTTACACAACCTGTCATGCACACACTGGTGATGAAGCTACAGTGTAGCCACAGCCACTGACGGAGGCGAGGCTGCCGGACACTGGCGCCACCGGGCCCTCTGACCACCACCAGTAGGCAACGGGTGAAGTGTCTTGCCCAAGGACACAACGACCGAGACTGTCCGAGCCGGGGCTCGAACCGGCAACCTTCCGATTACAAGGCGAATTCCCAACTCTTGAGCCACGATCGCCCACTTCAGGCACAGACTGCACCACAGCGTCGATGTACACGTACAATGGCAATGAACGGCTGTTTTATTCTATCCTACACAAAACATGGATCTAGATGCCGTGTCGGCTCCCTCCCCACCACCAGTGGTTCGGTTCAGGGAGTTCCTCTTTAATCAGTCCTGTGCAGTGAATTACCTGCAGGCAACTAAAACCTGCTGCTCAAACATGATTGGTCAGTAGATGTGACGTTACAAAGCTGCTCTCCGTTTACCATCTGACAATCAAACCTGATTAAAGCTTTTAAAGGCCTGAAGCCATAAAACTGGTGTGAAGGTAAAGTCCAGGTCAGACACGCACACATGCTTTCGCTGTGTAAGAAATAAATGGTGTGTAATGGTTAAAATATAACTGGACGCAGACTGGAGAGGTGCACACGCTCTGCTGTAGCAGGCAGACAGGTGAGCAGGATCTATGCAGCCTCAGTGGTCCAGGTCTGACGCCTTGGCCTCATAACTCTGTTACACACTCAGTCCCCAGGTGGGAGTCTGGAGGAGGCGGCCTTGGCCTGATAGGACAGGCAGCGCCTGATCTATGGGTCTGGGATACTAAAGTGCTCAGGTGGAAACACAAAGGTGTGTGTGCGAGCACCTGAGGTGGCTGTCTGACCGGAGAGGGAAGGACGAGGAGCAAACGGACGACACGGTGTTAGTTATAGACTGTATATAAAAGATGGCCATCATAGCATCACTGAGCAGCAGCCTGAGGGGCTGAAAAGAAAAAAAAAACCTCTAAAAACAAGCCAGTGCTGAGAGTTTGCAATCCAACATCTGAGACCATAAACTCATCAGGAAACTGTTTACTGGAACTTGTCCCAGCTATCATAGGGCGAGAGGCGGGGTACACCGTGGACAGGTTGCCAAAGCATTTGAATATAAGGGGGCTGCTACGTAGAGTCTCTCCAGATGTGGCTTGTATAAAACAGCTGTGCATTACTGCACTTACTACACTACACCGCCTCCGTGCATCTTGGGAATTCAGGAAAACATCTTTCGGGATGGCTCGCTGATTTATGGCTCACTGGCAGGAGGACAGACGGTCTCTGTCAGCTTGATGATGTTGTTGTTGTTCTTCCCCCTGGTGGACAAAAACCGATCAGCTAGTAAAGATGTTGACCGATACGTGACCATAAATGATATCTTCTCCTATTTATTTCCTTATCATAAGAGTTAGTTAACCTCTTAAGCCCCAAGCCTACCTGATCTCCTGCTTTTTGCTCCCTGAAAGCAGGAGATCAGGTAGGCTTGGGGGCTTAAGAGGTTAACTAAAGGTGCACAGAAAACTACGAGTGTTGGAAAGGGAAACCAAGCAGACTGTCTTCAAACACAGAGGACGAGCAGTTTTCTCTTCATTAAACTTGAGCTTGAACTTCAGCTTCACTGAACTGTGAAATCCCTGCAGCACACTTTCTGATGAGACTCTACAGTTTGCATTTGTCTGAATTTACTGAGCTGAGACTGGCAGATCTGCCATCACTGTTTCCTCTGTGTTCATTTTATCTCAGAGTACACTCCTGCTCCTCCACTAAACGCACAATAGATGGGTATGATTTATGAGTGTGTGTGTGTGTGTGTGTGTGTACACAAGTGGTTTTTAGAGTCAGGGTTACAGTTATGGTTAGCATTATGTTAATTAACGTCCTGACTAAGATATGAAAGTGTTTTTTCTTTGAGAAGAGCAGCGTATTTAAACGTGTTTAAATTGGGCTGTAACAGCTTTTACAGACGTCTCTCACCATCATCTGGGGAAGAACAGCTGGCAGGTTAGTCAGCGGCACAAGTAACTGGGCTAAATTATAAAATCTCCTATTTACGTCCCTTTTATTACATGATCGTCTACTTTAACTTCCACATTGCCAAATCCCCTGAATGCTGTCTGAAAATGTTTGTGATCATCTTAATTTTGAGACGTTTGGAGGGGAAAATGGCGTTTTATTGTGCACAGAGCGCCTGGATGTCGGTCACAGGTCCTGAGTGTGTAATCACCTGCTGCGTCTGTAAATCGGGAGATAATTACACACAGACTGTGAGCACCAACTGAATGAAAGGTGCAGTGTAAATTTGTCCTGCTTTTCATAAATCAGACCCGCTCTGTCTCCACTCATGGAGAACAGTTCTGGCTCCATCTCAATAAAGAACCCGAGTGACTCATGAATAAGGTGTGTGTGTGTGTGTGTGTGTGTGTGTGTGTCCTAGTGGAAGCAATAATGGTGACTCATGGCTGTGTGGTCGTCCTCCTGGCTCGGAGGATTTAAGCCACTGACTGGCAGCCTGATTTCTTGTTGTTTGCTCTTCTCCAGGAGCGCCGTCTCAAACGTGTTCGTGTCACCTTGTTAAAGCAGTCGCATCAACTTCAGGAACAACTAAAGATTGTGGGAATAAAAAGATTCTCCTTATTGCCCACAAACACTTGGCAAAACTGGGACTTTCGTTTAGTCGTTGAATGCAGTAACTCCATATTTGGCTATAGTGAGGAAATTATTTGATCCCCTGCTGAATTTAAGTTTTCTCAGAATAAAATGAATTAATTTTGTTTGAATATTAATGGACATGGACAGAATATCAACCAAAAATTCAGAAAAACACAAACTGACCCAGAGTTGGATCAGCAGAGCACGGAGGGGTGGTTGGCAGTGGTTAGTGTAACCAATATTGTTGGCGTGTTGCGTTAGGCATATGTCTCTGAATTAATGTGAATTCTAATCAGTGGCGTCTTCTCCATCAGGTAAAGGTCACATGATGTTGAAATGCCTGGCATAGACCTGCCCACCTCGGAACGCCACAGCAGCATCACCCCAAACCCTGCAGGAAGTGGTGTTGTACCCGGAGATGAAGTGAGTGACACGGAGCACCTCCTGGATCTGTACCAGTGCCGGCTTCCTGTCCACTCGTCTCCAGTGGAGCTAAAGGAGGAAATGCAGCGAGTCGACAGCAGCTGGAGCCAAGATGGAGACCTGCAGGACTGTGGACAGTGAGTGTCCTTCAGCTGATAATCAGACCTGAGTAATCAGTAAAACAGATGATAGATCTTTAAGAGTTGCTGTGCAGCTACTCTGCAGCATTTTTTCAGCTGAGGTCAATTTTGAACGATGAATTTGCACTGCAGACTAATAACAGCACAGTTACACTTTTCTCAGGTTTCTTGTTCAGCTTGAAAACTTCTCACTTTGTGCATATTTCTGCCAGGTTGGAGAGGAGATGGCTGCTCTGGCATGAGTTTATGAAGGAGTACGACCACTTGGATGCTTGGCTGAGATTGGCCGAGGAGGCCGTCTCTTCCCCAAACTCCGTCCACGTTACCTACCAGACCGCCAAGGAGGAAATGAAGAAGTTTGAGGTGGGGGAAAAAGAAATAACTTAAACAGAAACTGAAATCTAAACTTGGCTTCAGGTGTTTTAACCTCACAGGGATTCCAGCAACCATCTTTCACCTTGGACTCGTCTGTATTTCTGTTGTGCACTGAATCTCTTTTGTTGTCTCTCTGTGACAGAATTGATGTTTGAGCTCTGTGTTTGTGTTCAGGCACTCGCACAAATTAAAACCTGGGTCAGAGCAAAGCTGGGCCAAAGTTCAGCACATGGTTAAAGTTGTCACCCAGCCAGGGTGTAAATATCACTCAGCAGCCAGTCGTAAAGCTGAAGCAGGCAGCATCAACACATAAATCTACTCGTGCTGCCGGCTTAAATAACAAGACCACCTCTGACCGAAAAGCTGCAGATTCTTCTTGTTTGCACAAATTCATTCAGGTTCACACTGATTGTGTCTGCAGCTCCAACAAAATGAGGAAGAGGAGAAACACAATTAGACTGAATTAGAATTTGATGGAAAAGGAGAAGGAAGAGAATCGGGAGACTGAGCGTCTTTATGCATCTCTATGATGTCACTGAGGTTTCCTGTCATTAATACGATCCTCTCACAAAGAAAGACGCCCCCAATGTAGTTCACCTACTTCCTGCATTAACCTCCTAAGACCTGAACTCTCATGGCATTTTTAATTTCTCTTTGCTATTTGGACTGACTGGGACCTGATGAATGTAAAAACAAAGAATTGCATGATTTTATTTTATTTTTTTAATCTGATTTTTGTTTCTGAGAAAATTGAGGTCCACATATGATGATATGACCTTGGCAGTATATCGTCCTCGTAAGTGGACATCAGGCCCATGTAGAGCAAAATTTAGTATTTTGGTCTAGACCATAGGTGTCAAACTCTGGCCCGCGGGCCAAATTTGGCCCGCAGCCTAATTACATTTGGCCCACGAAGCCATACCAAATGACTATTAGAGCTGGCCTACTGGTATTATACAGCTAATATATATATTGTTTAGTATTAAGCTTTGCTTGTTCCATATTCAGTTTTTCAGCAAAACTTGTTTGAGTCCATAAGAAAAGATTCATTCTTCTATCTGGAGGAATAAATATATTTCAATAAATATTAGCGTTAGCCCGCGACTTTGTTCCAGTTTTGAATTTTGGCCCACTGTGTATTTGAGTTTGACACCCCTGGTCTAGACAATCCAAAATGTGATGTTCACATATATGGACGCCAGGTCCTCAGAGGTTAAATGCTGGGTTGCAAAATGTTCTGATCAGGTTTGCATCTGCAGGTAAATGAACATCAAATCTCTAAAACGGATTAAAATCTGTTTATACTTTTAGTCCTAAGACCATATGTTGTATATTTATCATCCTTGTGATAAACCCATGTCAGCCTTTGGTTTATGGACTTTGCATTTTGAAGCTTTAGCATTTGCTTTATTGCTATGTTGGTTTTTGTGAGCCACATATTAGGACGAGGGATCAGGATCTGGAGTCGTGCACACTGTAGTTTTAAGTGTGTGTGTCTATAAGATTTCTACAACAGATCTAAGTTGTGCCTGAGAACAGGAAAGTCGTCTGCATAGAGGAGAACTTTCATAGCAGGCATGTACAAAGTGAGGCTTTGTTTTGATGCACAATTTAGTTGAAATCGGGCAGAAACGGGGCTTTTAGAGTGTTCTTCTGAACTGATTGCATATCGCATAGATTTGATTCGGGTTTCAGTCTTTCTGGAAGACGACAGTCGCAGACTCGTCCAAGTTTTCCAAATATAAGAATATCTCCACCTGATCAAGCCTGGATTTGGGAAACCAAAAAACATCTGCTTCAGATGCACTTTGTGTTTGTGTGTTCAGAGGCTGCGGCGAGAGGCGGGGCCTCGCCTCATCCAGCTGGACAGCCTGACACGGAGGAATCGAACACTAACTCGGCTCTTCCAGGGTACCATGCAGGCTCGGCTGCTGTCATCGGCGAGGGAGTGCGGCCGCCGCTGGGATGACGTGAGCGCCAAACTGCAGTCCATCACAGGCCAACTGCAGGTACGTGAGTCAGACCTTCTGAGGAGGATTTCACTTCTCTCTCTTCTTTATAGTTGACTCTTCCCTCTCTCTCAGCTCTTTGTCTCAGAGTGGGAGGCGTTTGATGCACAAAGGGAGGAGCTTGCAGTTTGGTTGGCTGACATGGATGTCCGCCTGATCGAGGTTGAGCAGCTGACAGGAAACGCCTGTGAAAAACTGAGACAGCTGCAGGTGTGGGCTTGTTTTGAAGTGACACATCAGTTTCTTTCTGCATGTTTTTACTTTGTTATTCATTTTATTTCTTCTTTTTTTTATGCGTAGTCGTTTCAGGAGTGCGTGTGCGAGAATTCGGGGCGTGTGAACGCCCTGCTGCAGCGCGGCGAAGCGTTGATCCAGCACAGTGTGCCTTCTGACGCTCAGCACGTCGAGAGCCAGCTGCTGGAGCTGCTGCAGCATTGCAGCCACGTCTACAACAACATTGGACGAACACACACGCGGCTGCTCAGCATGAGACTGGTACACACACACACACACACACACACACACAGTAATCAAAGCGTGTCTCAGGTAATTGGTATAGTGTTTGATTTTTGTGCTTTTAGACATTTAAAAACATGTCAGGATCTGAAGTAATCACACTTATCATTCATTTGGTGTTTGTGTCAGCATGAGTCTGGTAACCTGAGGGCACAAAACAGACTAACAGTGTGTCCAACAAATAACTGTTTGAAATGTTGATTTTAAACTCTTGAAAGTAAAATTGAACTTCTCTGCAGCTCCCAATAAAATAGAACAGAATAGAAAAGCTCTTTATTGTCATTCTACATGTTCAACGATAGCACCACACAAACTGTGCTGGAATAAAATACAAATAGTAGACATCAGGAATAAATAACATGCAGGAGAATTGTGTACAATCAACAGGAATATGTTTGAAAATGATAAAGGCACACATCAGAGAACCAGATGCAAAGTGCTCTGAGGTAGTGCAAAGAAAAGACGACCTCACAGGTGAGATCAGCAGAGGTTAGTGGGAATATTCAGAACTTGAGGGATGAGGTTTTTTGTACTCCTTCCTTCCTTCCTTCCTTCCTTCCTTCCTTGGGATGATGCCAAGGCATTCCCAGTCTACCCCTTCTCCGTGTCCTGGGTCTGTCCCAGGGTCTTCTCCCATTGGATGATGCCCAGAACATTTTACACAGGATTCATCCTGGTCAGATACCCGAACTACTTAAACTGGTTCCTTTCGATGATGAGGATTAGTGGGCCGCCTCTTTGCCCCTCCCAGAGTTCCTCATCCCATCCCCGAGGCTGAGCCCAGACACCCTTGGGCAGAATCTCATTTCTCTTGCTTTTATCCACCACCTCATTCTTTCTATCACCACTGAAGGTTTGTGGCCATTTCCCAGTAGACTGGCTTTGCTCTTCAATCTCTTTCTTCACTCGCAGAGAAGAACTCAGAATACGTCTCTCTGTGGGAGCAACTCGCTCCTGACACTCCCCTCTTTCCACCTGAGAACTATGCCCTCAGACTTTGAGGCGCTAATTTTCATTCAATCTGCTCCAATCTCGGCCGCCACCTGACGAAGTCAATAAAACCATCATCCCCAAGAAGCAGAGACGAGATCCTGAGACCACTGAACCGGACGCCCACTTAACCCTCGGATTGGTTCCAAGAAGCTTCCTGGTTACTATTTTCATCATGCTGACAATTCAGGGTTAGTTTGGATGCAGGTAACAGGTCTCTGAGGAATAGACTGAATATACTGGCATCAGTTGTCGTTTTTTATT
>NW_005187477.1:1715720-1722176 GCF_000239375.1 Pundamilia nyererei | reverse complement strand
GCCCATTTGTCATTTATGTCCTTTAATTTACTTTGTTACTCCGTGCTTCTCTTTCAAAGGATGGGAATCGCCCGACTGCGGTGACTTCACTGTAATTTGTTATTGATCAAACTGTTACAGAGTCAATAGTTCATCTATATTTTGGTGATGGAGGATACTGTGATACATTTATTCTATTCCCTCAAACAAACCGTAAACTCCAGTTTTCTGATTTGACACGCACAAAGTGGCACAAAAGTGGAAGCAGCTCGTCCGTTACCGGCCTCTAAGGACGGACAGGACTGGATTCTGAAGTAAAAATCTGGTTCCAGTTTCCGAGCCCTGGACTGCAGTGATGAGTAGTTTTCTCGTTTGAAATCATCATTTGTCGTTTTTGTCACCAGTTAACGAGTTTTAAATCGCAGAGATTGTTTCACTCTAAAAAAACGTTTGCTGTTACGATACCACCAAGATTCTCACAATGAGTGGTCCTGGAATTGAACCCTGGGGAACACCTTTAGTTCCATTATGGTAGAAGTGATTCCTTCTGCCTGCGCACACTCACATCTGTATGACAGGTGATTGTCAAACCATCCAGCAGTGTTTGATTTGTTCTCCAGCTCGATCGATATGAACCACATTGTTTTTTGAATGGATAAAGTCATTTATTTCTCTTGAGGTTCTGAAAAAATACATAATTTGGGTTTTTTTTTTTAGTCAATGAAATGGCTACAAAACCTCCCATCTCTACCTCCATCACAGCATCCACCAAACTGTAGTCTGGAGCACACCGTGATGATATAAACCAGCAAAACACTGATGTTGGAAAACCTTTTCTTGCAAAAACCTCTGGATGAAATTAAAGCCAGTCTTTGTGGCGTTTGGCCTCCTAATTGTGTTGTTTGCTCTCTCCTCTTGGTTGTTCTGCTCTGACCCAGATGCTGCATGGCCCAGAGGCCTGTCTGCCTGCCTCTGTCTCTCTCACACAGTCATTGATGTTCAGATACAGCGGCTCTCTAAAAACGTTCCCCATCAGCGGCTGTCGGCTGTATGAGCTGGTTACAGCAGTTCACCTCCTCTTCTGCTGATTTATTGATGATGCCTGCAGAACGTGGCACCTCTGCATGTTGTCGAGTTTCCTTTTTTAGCTTTATTTTGGCGAGACGCTGCAGTGTGCTGAAAAAGCTGCTGTATGAGACAGGCAGAGGAGGGGAAAAGGGGAAAATAAGATGGGGAAACAAAGGCGAGGACAGACGTTGTCAGAGTCTGAAGTAATTTGAATGTCCTCCTCTGGCAGCCTGTAGCTTCCTCGTTTTTGTGTATTTCTGTCTCTTTCAGACAAACGCACTGTGTCGCACTGTCGGTGAAACCCAAAGCCCAACAGGAAAGAAACAAACGAGAGGCGCATGTAAAACTGAATTAGCATCTGATTACAGCTGCA
Source organism: Pundamilia nyererei (assembly GCF_000239375.1). Taxonomy (NCBI): domain Eukaryota; kingdom Metazoa; phylum Chordata; class Actinopteri; order Cichliformes; family Cichlidae; genus Pundamilia; species Pundamilia nyererei. The sequence goes on along the minus strand of NW_005187477.1, from coordinate 1,720,756 downwards.
GGATCACAACAAAGACATCAAAGTTTGTGTCATCTCGCTCTGCTTTCTTATAAGCCCAGCCTCATTATTTACTGGGCTGGCGAAGACGTGATGTCAGCGTGCCATCCCCACGGGCTCGGCACCGCCTGCCCCGAGGACTCGTGTGGTCGTACTTCATTAAATCTGCGACTGTGTGACCTCGTCTCTGGGTGCTCGCACGCCGCATGAATTCTGAGTGCTACTCAAAAGGTGTGCCTGCAGAGTTTTGTGATCATGTCCACTACAGTCACCACCGCTGGCTCCCTGTAAAAAGATTTGTTTTTTCCATTTCTTGTGATTTCATGACTGAAAATGTTCCTGGTCATCTTTTTATACAGTTAACTCATTAAAGGTACATTTTGTGAGAGCCCTCTGCAAAGTGTAATGACGACCTGCACCACAAGGTGGCGTCGTCTTAATGAACATCATGTTTACAGCACAGATAATCTTTGCATCATTTCCCACAATGTTTTAAAAAAAATTATGAAAAGAAATAAATGCACACAAGCTGCTATAAGATTAAAATAAAAAATATCGATATAAACTAAACCTTACAGTTCATGAGGTGACTACTCAAAAATAACTAATAACTTACTTGTTACTAAACTACTTTTGGCAAAATGAAGTTACTTAATTACTTGTCAGAATAAAATAATTACACGACTCGTTACAGTACTTAAAGATCTAAAAACACATTTTCACATAATTACCAGTTAATATAAACCTGTAGGCTCTCACACACCAGCATAGACCCTGTCTGCATGAGGACACACAGGATCTTTCATTTAGCTTTTATGTACAAGCGCAAAGCAGAGTTAGTGGTGAGCAGCCTGGATGCACTTTTTCCTTTTTGTGGAACAAAATTAACCTTCTGCTTTTCTTTATTTCATGCTGTCTTCCTGTTTGTTTGCTTCTTCTACTCAAACTCTTGCTAAGCTGCTCCAGCAGATAATAAAACACGGAGGTGGGAATGAGCAGAATAACTGGAAGTTTTGCAAACCTGGATGGATAATAGCGTTCTGGGTTTGACTTGGAAAATAAAAAAGAAGTTAATTCAATTTCAATTTTATTTCTATAGCACATTTAAAAGTCAAAGGTACAACAAAGTGCTTCACAGACGAGCCATACTTGCAGGTTTACAGCAAAAGAAAACAATCAACACAAAAAATACAGTTATAGGATGGTACTATTGCAACAAGCATGAACCGGGAAGAAATTAAGCTAAGTAGTTTGAAAGGCAAGCTTAAACAAATGGGTTTTTAACCGTGATTTGAAAGATTGAATAGTTTCCGACGCACGGACATCAACCGGCAGGCTGTTCCACAGTTTTGGTGCAGCAAAAGCAAAGGCACGATCCCCCTTCGTCTTTAGTCGAGACATTGGTTGCATTAGGAGCCCCTGATTAGAGGATCTGAGTGCCCTTGTAGGGATATATAAATTAAGAAGGTCAGTCAAATAACTGGGTTAAATCATCTCAGTGAGGTTTTAAACTTTTCTATAATGAACTGTCTGCAGGAATGGCTTGATCACACTCAGCTGGGCTTCTCGCCTGTCGCAGACCAAAAGGCAGAAGCTCTGGGCTGCAGGGACCAGTGGAAGACCTCGACTCCCGACCGACAGGACGGCGAGCCGGTTGACTTTGATGGAGGCCGCGTGCAGGCGTGGCTGAGAGTCCAGAGCGCCGCTTTGCCAGAGAGGAGCACGTCCTGTTCGAAAGAAGTGCAGACTGATGGGAGGCTGAAGGTACTGTCTTAAAAAATGTTCAAGATCCATGGTTATACTTCCTCTGTGGTCCAAATATAACCATGAAAAACAACCGAACAGCGCGCTCGATCACTGAAGTTATCTTTATAGTTTATTCTTTACAAATAACATTCTCCGAGATGCTTAAACAGTTGGTGCTGCTGCGCTTCTCACAAATCTTAAGTCATTAGAAGTTCATGAGCGGAGCTGTGCATTCAGAACGGTTTGATTTTCCATTTAAACACTTCCAAAACGAAGTCGGTGCCCTCGAGGTCGGCCCTTCATTTGAGAGCGTCTGTTTGTGGGAGAGTGAAGCAGAATGTCAGCAGACTCAGGTCAGGAGGTTTTACACGCAGATGATATTCATGTGCTGAATGTTAATGCTCAACTCCAGGAAAACGGGTTCAGTTAGAAAAAAAAAAAAAAAAAGTTGAGGACAGTTTCTCAAACATCACCACAAGGTGGCAGCAGTTTACCACAAAGTTTGGCCTAATTTAATGTTTGTACTGTTTTCTATTTAAAAACGACGACTGCACAGATTGAGCTCCTGAAGTTACCAAAATAAATCAGCAAAGTGTGGCGTTAACATGAATTCTGTACAAATTTGGAGCTAGCAGTGGCCTGAAAAGAGGTCTTGTGCTGGAGGGTAAATCGAACGCCGCCTTGTGGTTAAAAGCGGAATTACACACTAGTACAGCTCAGGTCTAGTTCAACTTTAGTTGATATCTACGCAGATATCACACGGACATCTGTAATATCTTTTTTTGATTGAGTTAGAAAGTTTTTAAGTTCTTTTTAAGCAAGTTTGTAGAAATCGAAGCTGTGAGCGACATGTCAGACGCGCAGCTTTAAACCGTTTGCGCTCTCCTCACTGACTGCCAAAAGTGAGCGTGAGCAGATTTGATAATTGTAAGCAAGAGAAGCTCTGTTGATCTCTCAGATTTAGTTACAATTTCTTTTGCATGGCTCCAAACAGCTGCTGCATTAATGAGTTTGTCCTCAATCACACACAAATCCAATTCGGCTCTTACAAATCTGTCCTGCGTGCTCACAGATGTCGAGTTGCGGCCCGACTTTGGAGAGCACAGATTTGTTTAGCGCTCACTCACGTCCTTATTGTTTACCTTGGTTTGTCCCGAGATGGTAGTTGGGTCCCCGAAGTGTGGGTGAAGAGGCAGAAGTGTCCCCAGAAGCTCATTAATACAGGTTTAGGCTTTACACTGATGCAGCCGCACAGTCTATATGTTCCAGTTTAAAGTTGCAGCTCACACAACAGATCCCATCAGCCTTTATTTTCCTCCCAGATTCATCCTCCTGAATAACTGTCCTCTCCCTCCTCTCCAGGCCTCATGTTTCTCTCTCCATTTAGACTTCATTGGCCTCAGCCTTCATTTTCTCTCCCTCGCTCTCATTACTGGGGAATAGCATCTATTTATCCTCCTCTTCCTCCGTCCCGTCTGCTGCTCCTCGGGCCGCCGAATGAATCCATAAAGTCTTGATTTATGCATCGTCTGACTGCACTTTAACTGTCACCATAAAAACAGAGAAGCACGCCGACTTCCTCCTTTTCTTCTTCCTTCTTTAGTTTCTCCTTGCCCTCGTCTTCCTCCGTCTGACTTAGAGCCAGTCCACATAACTGTCCGTGTGCAGGAAATCTATAAAGATGAGGAAGAGAGGGAAGAAAGTTTGTGGATTAGTTTTTAGGGGTCAATTCAGATGACAAAGTGTTATTGTATCAGATTTCTTTATGTACTTGAATTTGAATTATGCAAATTTGATTGAGCGCGTGTTTGTGCGAAATAGCACTGGGACTTTCTAATGGAGGTTCATTACAGAAAAAACTATCGAGTGAGTGCAAAACAAATTGGAGGAGAAATTAGCTGCAAGTCCAGATCGAGAGCAGCGAAGGAGAAAGTCACAAAGTTTGTCGATGTTTTGCAGCAGCTGCAAACTTGTGATGAAAACAGAAGTGTGTGGCGTTTGTTCATGCGACAGGATATAAACTGTATATAAAAGATGGACACCGTCGTGATGAAAAATGAGTCATAAAACAAAATCTATCCCCGTACAGCTGTTATGAAGGAGGACATTGGCCATAGAGACCAAACAGGTGCTTGTAACCACGTTAACTTGGGCGTCTGTGGGCTGATTCACTGCTGGTGCTTCTAGTGGACATTTGAGGAGCTGCATGTTTTTGGGACTTCCACATTTTCTTAATGCTTCAATCCCGATGTTGCTGCTCTCCGATCTGACGGATAACAATGCAAATATAATCTCAAAGCTCAGAAACACAGCGTCCGTGTCTGAGTTGTCGTCCATCTTTAAACATTCACCGTGATTTGAGGAAGGATGAAGTAAACTCTAACATTTACGTTTGTTTACCAAAATCCCCACGTTCAGATGTCGCAGGGTTGCATGGATGAAAACCACGCTGATGCATCCAGCAGCAGCCATGGCTGCCACGATGACACACGGCGGCTTTCACCGTCAGATCACCTGAATTTAAAGGCCAGCTCTGATAGGATGAGGAACCACTATCAGTCACAAGCACCGGTGAGCTGATGGGTTTTCAATAACAGCTCTTTGTTTTTGTTACTTCAAGGAGAAAATAAGCATCTGGACGTGTTGGTAGATAGATTTAAATCTATAAAGTTATAAGCTGTTGACATTGGTGTGGATTATTGGAGGCTCTCTGTTCTTTTAGGAGGAAGAGGAGCTGTACTGCTGTGAGGAACCCGAGCGTCTCATCTCTGAACAAAGGTGAGGAAACGCAGAAATCCCTCAGAGGAACTCATGTCCTGTTCTAACATTCTAACGGTTTGTTCAGGTCAGCAAATGCAAAAGTAATGATGAGTTCAGATTGCTGTAAATACTAGATCAGTGTTTTTTCTACTGTCGGATCTGTATGATGTCACGTGGAGCAGATATGCCTGATATGATGCTTAAGTCTCAGCCCAAGCTTAACTGATTCATTTTTCAAGTATTAAAATATTCAATATGTGGGACACTGTGTCCCAAAGCCTGTGTTTTTAAAGAAACACCTGAAAACATGCAAAAGTAGGATGACTGTATTGTTTTTAAAGGCTTGGAGCCATAAAAGGGTTAAATATCACTCAATACTTAACTGGGAATATAAACAAAGTTGGTAAGCTGGTCACATAAATATCTGACCTCTAGATTTAGGATATGATTAGACAGTTGAATACAGTGTTGGTCAAGTTACTTGAAAAAAGTAATCGGTAACTAATTACCGATTACTTCCCCAAAAAATTAAT
>NW_005187477.1:1696819-1715398 GCF_000239375.1 Pundamilia nyererei | reverse complement strand
CAGCAGAAAATAAATAAAGTCAAAGACTCAGCGGTCCTGTTGCTCTATTTTCACCTGTTGAGCAGGAGTGAGGCAGGCGGAGGTTTACCCTGGTGCAGGTGTGCCGCAGTGCGAGTTTCTCTGTGAATTTCCCATTACGTAGCAGCGCACTCGGTGCTTGTTTAGGGTTTTTTGTTTTGTTTTTTTCGCTGTAAAAATAAGTTTTCTTCCCACGCACAATGGACGCTAATGTTTTTGTCACTTTTTATGGAATCTGTGTGCGTCGTGTGTCCCATCAGCTCGGCCTTTGTCTGTGAACTAAAGTCCCTGAAATGCTGAGACCAGATGAGGTTTGTGGTGTCGCCTCAGTGTGAGGAGGTTTCTCCGGCTGCTCGCGTTTCTTCTCGAACCACAAAGACGCGCATCTCAGGCTGGTGACTGAGAGGAGATGAAGCGCTCGAACTGCCTTTATTGATGTGACTGTGTGGATATGGTGTAAAGCTCTGAGAGGTCAGGAAGAGAAGAAAACTGTTACATAAACAGTCGGTTTCCATTTGCACAGAGTACTCGCCTTTCTACTCAAACTTCAGATGCCCAAAGCAAATTTCTTAAAATGCTTTAATTATTCAACTTTTCATGTTTTAATTATTGATTTAGTGCCTCAATTATATTTTCTGCAGGTTTTATTTAAATGGAGTATTCCCAGGGCAGTTTCTGATGACTTTATAACTTTTTACATCTGGTGACTGTGGAGACTGAGCACAGTGAAGTCCCATCAGACGATGGGATACTGTTCTCACTGAGGGATGGAGGTGATCGGCAACAACGCTCAGGCAGGCTACGGAGTTTAGACAAGAGGCCCAAAGTGTGCCAAGAAAACCTCCCCCACACCACCAGCAGCCTGAACTGGTGCATGCATCCATCCTGTCAGCATCACCATCTAAATGTCGCAGCAGAAATTGAGACACATCGGGAAACTTTTTTCCATCTGTTATTGTCCAGTTTTGGTGGGTCTGTGAGCTGTAGCCTCAGCTTTCTGTTCTTAGCTGACAGCAGTGGTACCCGGTGGTCTTCTGCTGCTGTGGCTCGTCTGCTTTAAGGTTTGAGATGCAGAGATGCTCTTCCACATAGTTTGGTTGTAATGAGTGAGTATTTGAGTTGGTGTTGCTTCAGCTTAAAGCAGTCTGACATTTTCTCCCGGAGAATTTTTTCTGACCATTATCTGTAAACCTGAGTGTGTAAAATCATCTTTCTTCCTCATTCTGATGCAGAGTTTGAACTTCAGCAGGCTGTCTTAACCGCAGGGCTAAATGTGCAGAATTGCTGCCATGTTATTGGTACCTAATAAAGTGGCCAATGAATCTACATCTTGCTTCCTAATGTTATTGTTGGCAAAATCAGATTACATCAAACATGGCAAACCACAGCCCTGACTCAGTTTATCTGACATCAGCAGGTCTCCTTAAAACCAAATGGTTTGCACTGAGCTCCTTTAAACTCCCCGGGCAGGTAAACCAAACACTAACGCCTCCACCTTCCCCTGCAGTGTTCCCCGTGTGACCTCCAGCAGCAGCAGCGGGGCTGCTTCCTCGCTCTCCCCCACCCTCCTCTGCCTCCTCCTGGCTGCAGCACTGGTTCTGCTGGCCTGTCTGGCCTGGGTCTTCGCGGAGCAGCCATGTCACCGCAGCAACACGATGGCCCGTACCTGCCACCTGACACTGAGATACGTCAACGGACCCCCGCCCACCTGAGTGCCAGTGGAAACGCTTTCTTGTGGCTCTTCAGGACAGAGGTTTGCAGCTCGCTGTGAGCAGTTCAAACAGCAATAACTTGAAACAAGACCACAAAAACAATCAGGTCTTCTGCTAGAAGATGGAAGAAAGTCTGTATACAATGATACACAGGATGCACCTAATGTTGGAGATCTTCTCACTCTGAAGTCTGACTTGCAGGGACCTCACATTTTGTAAAAATGATATGGGAGAGGTTTATATATCCACGGTGATGTCCTCAAACTGTGCTAATGTTAAAATGCAGCTTACAAACTGACCTCCCCCCTCACTACATGACGGTATATAATTTTGCCATTTATATCAAATATTTGTAGTATTTTGTGCTTCATAGTCCACGTCTGCCTGTGACGGTACTTTCCTAATTCACTTTGTACAGTGTTGCATGTTTTACAGGAAAATGCTTCACTTTGAGTGAACATCAGCATTTGTGTCCAAGCTCATGACCGAGAGTGACGTTGACATTTTTCTAAACCACTTCAGTCTTTAAAGACTTTAAACGGGGCCGGGTTCTATTTTTTGTGTGTAATAAGACTTTAAACCAGAAGGTGGCGCACTGAGGTAAAGACGTCCCAAAAATAGTCGCGCTAATCCGACTTATTCTGGATTCGTTAGAGTTCATCCTTCAGAATAGTTAAAAAGAAAATACGATTGAAAAGATGACAGTTTGACGGCAACAATGAAACCGTCTGCTCAACGTGCTGCCACCTTGTGGTGGAATATTTTCATTACAATTTAGAAAAAGTACGTTTTGTTATTTCTAAGGTTTCAGACTTCTGTGAGAATCAAACTGTAGAGCCCATCTTTGGCCCTGTTGGTACCTGACATCCAGCATCTCTGTTGATTTCCAAGTTCAGAGCTGTTCTCACGCACTAAAACCTGGTTACTCAGACCATTTTTGAAGGTGGTCTGGGCGACACTCAAGGACCACCTACACAGCTCACAGCTCTGCTAGTCTACCAAGCTATGTGGGGCTGGGTTGCAAACCAGGACCCGTGCAGGACTCTGGCATCTGGTCTTTGCAAACATAAAGAAAATGTAGGGAGAGACATCCTGGAAGAACTGGTCCCCTCATGTTCTTGGAGCTGTGGATGCACATTAATGAGAGGGGTAAACAGGGCCTGGGGAAGTCAACATGGCATCTTTTTAAACCGAGACGAGCTTTGACTGACCGGCAGTCATGTTCTGCAGAGGTATGTGAAGCACTCACACATGTTTTCAGTATGAAGAGCTGTTTGATGCCATGTGTGAGTCTGAGTTCAGCACAGCTTCCTAAATGTTTGAGGGAAAAGTCATTTTCTGTTGCTGTCATGAGCTACATAATTATGAGATCATGTGTTTTTAAAGCTTTAATGTGTTGGCAAAATAACTGTAAAACTGACGTTTGTATTGGTCGCCTGCCACCTCATACATTTCACTTTTTTTATACAAGAATAATTCTTGATGTGTTGTTGAATATTTGAAAAAAGCCTTTTTGTCCAATGAAATGTCATTTTTTATATATATATAAATGTGTTAACATTAATAAAAATTAATTAAATGAAAAAGTGGCATTTTCTGATCTTTGATCAATGACCTCAGTAATTCCTGATCAGTTTCTGGTCAAAGTCCACGTTACTGTCTGCAGTTTAGCTTTGACTGAATCTAAAGAGCCAGACGGGCTTTCCTGAATTTCCTTCCCCCTTTGAGAAGCTTCAGTGGAATTACAATTAATCTTAAATATTCACTGATCGGTGTTTGAAATGGTATTTGCTAATTCTCAGAATGGGGGGGAGGACTGTAATGTGGGAGTTTAGGATTTTAAAGTGATGAAGAAAATGTCTCTTTTGGTCACTTTAGTTGTCAGTTAAACGTCTATTTGTCCGTCTGAGCTGTGAGAAAATCACTAGAAGCAGAGATGCCCACACTTCCCTCTTAACAGCCACCTTCTTGAGTTCTTCTGAAGGCCATACTGAGGTGTTTCCACGACAGACCTCGGTCTTTCCTCTGGCTTTCCTGCAGTCTCCATCCAAAGAACATCCCAATCATCATGAGCGGCGGATCCTCTCTGAGCTCCTGAATGAATAAGCTCTTCATCTTATTGCTAAAGGTGAACTCAGACACCCTTTGACAGACTCTGTATCTTTGAGCTTATTCTTTCAGTCCCTGTCTTCAGCTCATTGCCACAGGTGAGACTAGAAAGGAATCAACCAGCAAACTGGGTTTGGAGAAACGAAAAGTTTATTTTATAATCTGTTTTCTTGGATTCAGACAACGTCCATGCTGCAGACCTGAAATGTGCTGGTTTTAAAGGGTTGACTGTAAAGAAAAACCTCACACCCACAGTGCACAGTCCATCATTTTCCAGCCAATAATCAGGGACTTGGAGGAGCCAGTTTTCCTCCTTGTGGTGTCAGCTACAAACCAGCTCAGCAGGACCTGGATGTCCAGAAGGACCAGAAGACTCCAGGAAGCTTTAACAATCCCAGCTGAACAGCCAGTTTGGTGCAAACCACACTGGAAGGTCAAGTTTGACTGCAGCGTGTCTGCAGGTTGAATTTCTGTGAGATGTTCGAGGCATCATCTAATCTAGAGCTGTGTGTGCGTGAGAGATTTTGCGTTGCCCAGATTTGCATGCTGGCTCTCATGCCGCACTCACGTGTCTGCAGAATGCAAAGTCACAGCGATCAGTGACACTGCTAATACACTTAAAAGGGATCAATGCTGCAGGGCGAGGTGTGTGCATGGAGCTCTGTACATGACATTCGGCACCACTGGATGTCGCACAAGAACACAGGTGTGACAGCCACACCTCCTCCCCTCCTTTTCCTTCATGTTCTCAGGTGTAGTGAAGCACAGACGAGATGAAGGAAGTTACCTGTGTGTGCTGAGAGACCAGGCAAGCAAGCAAGAGGATGTTGCGGTCGCCGCTCCTGTCAGATACAGAGCTCTACTAATATAAACTAAAGTGGCTGTATGGTGAAGTGCTCAGCTTGACTAGGATCAGTTTCTAAACCAAACAATCATCATTCTTCAACCTAAAGCTCAAACACAACCCAGTCAGGGCACTGCGCAGTGGGCCATAACTTTGTTAATTTCCTGTAGACTCCTTCAAAGTAAAAGCTGTCTTTAACATCATTAATCTGTGCCAGTCCAGACCTCAGTGACCTCTAGCTGTTGTTGTGATGAGAAGCCAGACTGCCCACGGATTTCCTAGTCCTCGATGTCTGATGTGTGTACACCAGGGGTGCCCAAGACATCGATCAAGATCTACCCAGCGATCGCAAAGGTAGCGTGGGTAGATCGCATGGCATTTAATAAAAAATTGACATCAGCCAAGTAAGAAGCCAAAAACCTCCCATCTCCATACAGAATAGGAGGACTTTTTTTTCATAATGTCATATTCAAAGTGTTTGCCCTCATCTGCCAGTCTACCACTGCTATTCCAAAGAAGCGAAATGTGGAGCGGCAATTTTGGACTGCTCACTGAAATTTCACCAGTAGATTCTACTGTATCAAATTCTACCGTTCCACCATGATGGTGATCATTTGGAAGTGGGCCTGACAGCAGGTGCTATCTGGACTATCCCACAAGGTTGAAACGCTACATCCAGATGAGCAGAATCAACCTTTTGGGATTTACTTACCTGGATGATTGAGCGTGCATCGAGATATCTGGACTATGCATCCCTGGCTGAGTCCATTCAGTCCAAGTCATCAGAGTAAGGTAATAACCGAAAATGTATTGTGCAATGATTCATACAGTTATGCAAGGTACATCAACATGTATTGTACAAATAAAGAATACTCGATGTTTTATAAATGTTTTACATTTTTATAGCAGGTAGATCATTTTCAGTTTCATTTTTATAACTAGCTCGCATGCTGAAAAAGTGTTCGATGCTTAATCACAGGCAGGTCAGACAAATATCACAGTAACGTGAATTCTGTACAAACAGTGAGCAAAGATTAGTTCGAGAGGGCAGGTTGAACGCTACGCTGACTCACTGTAGCATCATGGGGCGATCGTGGCTCAAGAGTTGGGCGTTCGTCTTGTAATGGGAAGGTTGCCGGTTCGAGCCCCGGCTCCAACAGTCTCGGTCGTTGTGTCCTGGGGCAAGACAGAGGGCCCAGTGTCCGGCAGCCTCGCCTCTGTCAGTGCGCCCCAGGGTGGCTGTGGCTACAATGTAGCTGCCATCACTAGTGTGACACTGGGTGGATGACTGGATGTGTAAAGCGCTTTGGGGTCCTTAGGACCAAGTAAAGCACTATACAAATACAGGCCATTTACCATCTTGTGGTTAGAAGTAGTATTACTCACAGAGAACCTTATTTGATCTTTAATTGATATCACTCTGTGAGGGGCTGATTACTGATATAGCTTCAATTAAGGCATCCTTAAATTATGTTTTTAAACCAGGAACTATTTGAACACTGTTATGTTCGGGTGTTCAGCTACATTTTTGTCACACTCTGCCTGTTTTTGCCTGCACGAGTGTTTCTTCCTCCAGAGACGGATTTTCATCTGTGTGTGTCTGTGTGTGTGTGGTTTCTTATGAATGACTCCACTGATAATATACTTTTGTGTGTGTGTGTGTGTGTGTGTGTGTGTGTGTGTGTGTGCGCGTGCGCGCGCGCTTTGGTGGTGATCCAGTTAATGAAAGTGCTCCATCTGTTCGGAGCACCGGCAGGCCTGCAGCTGAGACAATGATGATTATGATATCCGCTCATTAAGAGGAGGGAAAAAGAGAAGAGAATTTTAAACTTCATTCACTGAAACCACAAGACGACCAAAACAACCACTGCACTGTAGTTAAGTTTCAAATTGAAGCCAAAAGCGCGGTGGACTGAATTTTTTCTTCTCACTAAGAACTAAATATTCCTGGAAGATCTGAGGTTTTACACACTCGCACAAATCTCATTCTTTAGCTTCTTTGCGAGTAGCAGCAGCATTTCTTTTGAAACATCAATAAGCTGGATTCCCATTTCAAATCTGCACATTGTCTGATAGAGATAGCGTGTGTTTGGATGGACAAAGCCTGTTTTTCAGCCTCTGCGCGTGGAAACGGGACAGAGGTTCAGGGAGGCGGAAAGCGTACGAGGGCGGCGAGCAAATGAATGGACACGATTGTTTCCAACAGCTGAGAAATCGGCACAAATTCAGTTAGAGGGCAAATAATTTCACATTAGCAGAGGAATTCAACAGTGGACTTTTAACCCGGCAGTTGTGGCACACAAAGAGATGGAAAGAGAAGATAAAAGAATAGAATATAATAGCCCTTTATTGCCACTGTACATGTACAACAAAATTACGGGTGCTCCACACCAACAGCGCAGGAATCAAACATAAATAGGAGGAACACAAAATCTACAACGAAGATGGATACATGCAAAACGAGAAAGGCACACATTGAAGAGCAAAGTGTTTGGACGCAGTGCGAAGGACTTGGTCTGAGTATAGAGTCTGTGTGTGAGTGGCCCGAGTGATGAGGGTTACTCAGACCATGGCTCGGACTGGTGAGGTGAGTGGGGAGGATAGTGTTACATACACGCTTGTGTAAAATGGAGATCACAACTGGAAGCTTCAAAATAATTCTGCAAAACATTTGTTGCAGACTGAAGAGTTCCAAAGATGATGTGAGTGAAACTTTCACCACAAACCCAAAAGTGTTGATGATGTTGGAGTTGTGCAGGTTTGCAGTTCTTAAACTAAAGCTCACTGTGACTGATTCTGCCCCCCAAATATGTCACTGTGGAAAGGGAGTTCTTTTATATTTAAGTCTATATGTTTCCCCTTCCAAAGAGCATTAAATGGCAGTGGGTTAATTCTCGGAAGCAGTCCTACTCAAAAACAACTGAAATCCAATCCGAGTTCAGGAAAAGGTTCTTCCGGTTTTATGGACTACCAAAGTTCTTGGAAACCCCTGAGATGCCGCTGTAATTAAGTGATATCTTTCACTGGGCTGTCCTCATTTTTACTGCAGAACACACAAATATGTAAGATGAGTTTTGTAATCAGTCTTGAGGACATGACAAACCAGAGACCACATTATGGCTCACGCTGAAAATAAAAAAAAAAAAAAACAGGATGGTAACTAAGAGGAAGACAAAAAATTTAAATCAGTGATCAAGGTTTTTTATTTATTTATTTTATTTTATTTTATTTTATTACTGTGATTTTTAACCACAGACCAACTTGTTTATGAACCAAGCTGGTGTAAAACAGCAGTATGATAGAGTCAGTCTGCTATCAGATTGCGACTGAATGGGGTCAAGTTGGTCATCTGTTGGTGACGATCCGGTCTTTCAGTGATGATGTATGAATCCTGCTTCTGGGTCCAAACTGCGTTTATTAAGGCTGTTGTGTTTTTAACATGTTTTAATGCTTTGTATCTTGTTCTATTTAATCTGAACAAGCCCCTAAAACAGTCAGTGATCGCTGTCGGCCTCTCTGTTCATTTTAAAGCTCAGTTTTTGAACCTTCCGATGTAACTACAGCCCAGCCCATGCAGCAGTATGTTAATGACTAACCTCGTATTGTGGATGGATTATCTCAGTTGTTCTCCTGGCTGAAGTTTGGTCCGTTTACAGCATCCTGCCATGCCATTACATTTGTCTCTAACCATCAGGAACCCTCACGTTAACTTTTATCGAGTGGAAAAAAGTTAGCGTTCATCCTCCAGCGTCACTGTGTTTATGCTATGCTAACATAGCTGTGTGTAGCTAGCGATCAATCACGTAGCACATCATTATATACCAGCTACACCAACTTCAGTAACCGTACAACGTCACTGCTGTTTAGTTTTCTGTCTCTATGTTGGAAGTGATAGCAGAGCTGTACGTTTTTATCTGTCAGTAATCTCTCAGTCAGAACATGCTATATCATGTTTAGATGGAAGCTAGCGAGCTAACTCCCTGCTAACTTCCAACTCAGTTAAACTTCATGAATCCTGTTTTCTTGGATTTTCATGGAATCATCAAAATCCCAAACCTGTTGGCATCTACATACACAGCCTATGACAGTTTTTATTTTATTACATGTATAAGAATGTAACCAGAATGCAAACAGCTGGAAAGCAGCTGTCCGCTGTTTGAGAGTTGCGTTGCAGATGAGTTGCTCTCGTCAGTTCAGACCGGCTCAGACTGATTGCAACATTTTTAATTTGTAATAATAAATTAGGCAGTCATTGGCAAACTTCACCACTCTTCCTGAAAGTTACTGCAGTCAGTCAAATATGCACATATTACATAGTTCTTTATCTGCAAAGTGCATTTCACGGTCACTGGAACCAGAATATCTCCTGCTTTGTGCTACACCTGAGAAATATCCTCACTTTATCCAGAGTTCATGTGTAAAATCACCCTAATTTTCAACAAATACAACTGAGATGCCTTTATTAAGACTTAGAAATGTGCAGGCATTCATCTAAACTAGAAATAAACAGCAGTGTGCAAAAGTCTTGAGCCACCCATGCTGTATTTCTTTCTATACTTGCCAATTTCAATAATTCCTGCACATATTTTACAGTTTCTTAGCTAAATATAAAGAATTGAAGGGTGGCCCAAGACTTTTGCACAACATTGTAAACTGCACTAAAGTTAACTCAGCCGAACTGCAGAAACAAACCACGAAAAGGGAAAAGACTGCGATGGATTCCAGTCGCATTGCAGCTGCATTCAGGAATGTGAGATATTTCAGAGCATGTTTAGGAAGAGCACACAGGCCATGTTGTTGCATCCACAAACCCTCCTTCAGCCTCCAGGCTATAGATAACTCTGTTCGCAGCTGCTTCCTCGCACTGAGGCCACAGTTTAGCATTTTACCATGCTAACGTTTCTCATTAAAGAATTTTAAACGCCATTCCTTCGGAGCACCAACGGAGCAAATGTAAAGGAAAAAAAAACAAATTCCTGCACTGATTTGATTTAATTTGTGCTGCGTACGCCAGCTGCTAGCTGCTGTGGCTAATCAGATTTAAAACACACTGAGGTTTTAGTGACGTTTAAAGAAAATTTATGTCAGAGAGAAACATTCCTGATTTAATGGAGATGTAATGGAGTTAGTCTATTAAGTGCTTAAAAACACAAAACCAGAAAAATGCAGCTTTCTTTTTAGGCTGTGTGCGTGTGTGTGCGTGCGCGTGTGTGTGTGCGTGTGTGTGTGCGCGTGTGTGTGTGCGTGTGTGTGCGCGCGCGTGTGTGTGTGTGCGTGCGTGTGCGGATAACCCAGTGTGGCTCCAGGCTGGACACACACTCTCCCTGATCTCTAAAACTAATGGACCGTCCAAATTACCATCCTGGACAGCCATCTTCTCGAGGTTTCAGCATCCTTAAGACTCTCTTATCACTTCTGTCCCAAACACATTCTCTGCATTTCAGCATCACAAATACATCCACACAGACGCAGTTTGTTTTTAGTGTATGGAACAGCAGTGGCTGACAGCCAATATTATCATGACTGTGAGAAATATAAACTTTTATCATCTTTTAATTTTTCTACATGAAGAAGCAGAAATGTGAGATTCTTCAGTAATCAAGTCGCCTGATCTGAAGTCAACAGAGCAGCTGTAAAGACAAACCCGCAGCAAAGGAGAAGCAGAGTATCTGACAACGGGAGGAGCTGCACCAGAGCCCTGTACAAGAAAAGGATTGATGCAAAGCTACTCTACTGGAGTAGAGTAGCTTTGCATCAAGAGTTACAGTGTGGAGCTGGAAGTGAGCAGAAAAAATCTTTTGGTATGAAAATGTGTGAGAAAGAAATTCAATTAAAAAACCCCCCAAAAAACTATGAAATCAAGTAGGAGGACGTCATCCTGACCTCCAGCTCAGGCTGTTTAAAGCGCTGCTAATGTTGGCGAGGTCACGGGTACGGATCGCTAATAGCGCAAACCATCATCGCTCTGCTGCGAGCGTTAATGCAGATAAAAGCATCCAAAGGAGGTTAATCGTAGTCCTGAGCCTGTAAACACACCAATTAACACAGCATTACCTGCACCCATCTGTAGGACAGGACAGGTGTGTGTGTGTGTGTGTGTGTGTGTGTGTGTTAGTACTGCAGCGCAGGATGAAGTCAGGATGTTCCTCCAGCTAACCGCTTTGGATCAGAGCCTGACAGTGACAGAAGTGACTGACTGACCAACCGGCTGCTGTGGGAAAACATCTGGATCTCTGCCAACTCAACACACACACCAGCTGAGGTGGGAAGCGTGTGTGTGTGTGTGTGTGTGTGTGTGTGGCAGGAAGCTGATGCTTTTTGGAAATTGAAAGTGACACGCTGGATCCGGAGCATGAAAAGGGGAAGACGTTGGGGTGTTTTTGCTACTTAATTATTTAAAATGAGCCTCTGAAGCGATCGACACCAGAGCAGACTGACTGGAATATTTAAGAAGTTGATGCTGTAAGCTTCATGTAGCTGTTTAAACACCTTCAATTTCTCAAAAAGTCTTAGAAAAACAATAATTAAACCAGGTTTACACTGAATATTCCCTGTGTCTGTGCTGGAGCTTCATCAGATGGTCCGTTAGTACAATTAATACAACTGATCAGAGAAAATCAACCGGTGAAGCTGAGCAGGCAGCTAGCAGCAACCTCCACCTGTCAGTCAAAGAGGCCACGGCCCTAATAATTCAAACTTTATCATCCATACAGGTGAGCTACAAAAAAGGTCTCAGTGAGCAGTTTGAAACTGCAAAATGAGCTGAATGAATTAAATTAATCAAACATTTATTTGTAATCAGATTTTTGTAACACTACACATGTGTCTTTATTATTTAAAGCCAAATATTCAGAGGTTTAAACATCACGGTGGGTGGTCTTCAGTCAGCGTCTCAGGGTTAAAGGTCACTGAGGTTAGAGCCTCAGTAGATTAGTATTGACCTGAGTCAGTGCTCCCTCAGGTCCAATCATCTGTCCGCCTGTTAGAGCCCAGCCCCCCAGAGGAGACAAGTGGAGTGCTGCATGCTCACCTGTGCAAGTACTCAGGTTTATTTCAGCAATCATCAGTTATGTTCATTTTTCGTTTTGTGTTCTTTATGTGAGCAGTTAAAATTCTGAGGTCAGAATAAAGACGGTTGAGACAGCTGAGCTGTGGCGAGCTGTGCGGCTCCGTTCAGGCGATCTAAGACGTTTGTTCTCCACCTGAGCAGCGATGCCTCACAGGCTGCCGGCTTTTTATTTTTGAATGACTTGACATTTAAGTGATTTTGTATGGAGGTGAGCTGTGTGTGTGTGTGTGTGTGTGTGTGTGTGTGTGTGTTCACTGTGGAAACACATCACTATCTGCCTCTCTCCATGTCTCTCGTCCCGAGGGTCCACTCACTACACCAGTCAAACCGCTATGAGTTCACTCAACCACCGCTCCCCTGGGGCATTATGGGTAAACTCACAACATTATGTTCTCTATTGACTAGGTGAGTGTACTCCAGGGACTGTGGACCCAGAGCAGTTACACACACAACTGAATCATGCAGATGTACACAAGTGCGCTGTGCTACATGCATCAGGGGATTGATGCTAAACACACACACACACACACACGATCAGGTGAAAACATCCTCACACATGGGGCGTTGTCTGTGCTCGACTATCTGAGTGACAGAAAACAGCTACGCCCTCTTCCTCAGTACAGAGTGGTGACACGCTGCGAGCTGTTGAAGACTCGATATGTCTGTAAAAGCTGGACGAAGCCGCCATGACATCACCAGGTGGGTTTGTGAAAAATGAAACACCACGTAGGTTTTTTACTGTTGTTGTTTTTGTATTTAGAAGCTGCATTATTTAGATCTGTGTTATCATCGAATGTTAGCCAGCTCACATAGAAAGCTGAACTGCAGAGACTCTGATAACCTGCAGTCAGACTAATGAACTCCTCGTACTTCTTAGATGATCTGTTAGTTCAACCAACCACACAGCAGGCATAACAGGCTCACTCACTGGTGCACCGTTTCCCTTCATTTGTTCAGGTGTGTGCGAAGTGCGAAGTCCCCATGAACTGAACGTTTTCACTGTCACCATGCTGAGGCTTTGGAGCCTACGACGGAGCCTCAGGGCCACATTAGGAAAAAATATTATTGGTCACTTTGAGAATGATTCCAGTTACTGCCAAGGCTGCTATACCCTCTACAGACTGCGTTAGTGAAAGTGCACTTCATCAGTATGAGGATGTTGAAAAGACGGTGCAGAAAACTGCATCTGGTCAGAAGGAAGAGTTGGCCTGATCTGTGCAATGTGAAATGGTTTGTGACGGACAGATCTGAAACTCAAAGGTCAAACCTCGGAGCAAACCACAGCCTGATCGCTGAGACAGCTGCCCACTACCGCCACCTCTCCAACCTCCTAACATGGACTTTGTGCTTCTCTAAAACAATCCTGTCATCTGTTGGCAGCTCACACATCAATGCACAAATGCCAGAGACAACCTGGTCCGTCTGACAAAATGGCATCATGGGGAGGTGGGGAAGGCGCTGACTGTACCCCGAGGCGTGGGGTCAGTAAAGTTTTGGGGCTCACTCCTGCAAGCTCGCAGTGAGTCACAGAGAAAAAACAGAAAGAGGAAAAAACTGTGTTTTTAGGGCAGTCTGGTTAAGATGTGACTGTCCCAGAATATAGAGCTGACACTGTGTGTGTGTGTGTGTGTGTGTGTGTGTGTGTGTGTGTGTGTGTGCACGGTACACTCAGCAGTAGGTCTGCCTCTCTGGGACAGATCTCACTAGGAGCTGGAGCCACAGTGTAGAATAAATCTGTAGCAGTGAGCCGGGCTCTGTGTCGCGGCTTCTATCAGAGTACGTGACAGAAACTGTTTCCGATAGATTCAGACGTCCATTCATGAAGTGGGTGCAACACAAACGAAGCTCAAATCAGACCACAGCAGGTGAAGCAGAGGAATTTAACACAGGTTGGTGACTTGTGGTCTAACGGTGAGCACAGTTTAGTTCACATGCTTACTTATTGTGCGCTAAAGCGATGCATGAGCGACGACTCTGGGACCTAAAATCTGTGAAAGGCCTGGTCTGTATCAAGCATGTTTCTGCTCATTCAAAGTGATTTATGTAACATGCCTCATTCACACAGCAGTTTCTTCTACATCTTAGTGCCGTCTAACACATATACCCCAACGGGTGCATCACACATGAACTCGGGGTTCAGTATTTTGCCCGAGGATATTTGGCAAACTGGAGCAATCAGGGATTGAACCATCAACCTTCTCAATTAGTGGATGACCCGTTGTACCTCCTGAGCCACAGTCACATCATCCATGGGAGACACCAATGAGGAGCACTGATGCTGGAACCTGAAACTGTGACAAGTCCTACAGTCTGCATGATTTATATCAAAGTATATTTTCTTTAACCCTCTAACATCCACCAGTTCATCAGCAGCCCAGCTAGGGTCAAGTGTAGGGTTTGAGTTTGTAAGCATACAGGACAAAGGTAACAAAGCCCTAGCCTGGTCACTGTTGGAGATTAAAAGGGAGCAGATATTTCTCCAAAGGCTGGGTGTTCATATTAAACATGACCAAAATTTGAAGGCTTATTTTGAACCGGAAATGATGCAAAGCTACTCTGATAGAGTCCAACAATAAAGAGCAATAGAACAGGTCCACATTCAGCAGCTGTATCAGATTTTTGTGCCGCATCTAAACACACATTTCTTACACAGATGCGGTTTTTCTCACTGCTATCTAAATATGGAGGTGGTCTATATATCCTGAGCTATAAATAACCTCCTGTCTGTCTTTCTTTATCCTGATAATTCAGTGACTGTACAGTTTCAGTTTAAGGTAAGATGCCTGTGAGCGACAGAATAAAACAAAGATCCTGAACCATCTGTTTGAAATAATCTCCAGAGTTCATGTTTTAACCCATTTAGTTTTATATCCTGTCGTCCTCGCTGTATGAAAAATGTCTCTTTTTACCTCAGTAAATACTCCCAGTGTCTTTTTTCTGCTGAGCACTGCCTGTTCGTGTTGTTGTTTCACTTACAGTGTTGTACAGCTGCTGCCGGGCTTAGCGTACTGTCCTGGTTTGACTTGTAAATCTGCCCTCTTGTCCACCCATTGGCCAGTTTCAAACCATGTTTACTGCCACCAGATTAGCCTTTAGCCTGACTGTACAGCTGATTGTTGGCGAGCCAGCAGACTGGTTACGCTGCACAACAACAACTTTCCTGCTGGAGCCATCAGGTGTGTCACAGGTGAGGTGAACACCAACCACCTTGTGCGTATCACATGTGCTGCCCTACATTTCCAAATTTTCCAAATTTTAGTTCTCAAGCATTATGGATGTGCTTTTTGTTTGTTTTTTACATGGATTACTGTTTCAGCCAATCAAGTTTTGGATGATTTGGCTCAAATCCTCCAGACAGAATTTACTCCCCTATAAAAGTGCACATATTTTATTTTTCTTTCTCTTAAACGTCAAAGTTTAAAGGTAATCGCTGCGAGCCAAACCCCTGCAGACCGCTGGAAACCCTCAGCTGATTAATATTTTCTCTGCATGTGCAGAAATCTTGTTTTTCCTATTTGATTTAAAAACAGAAAACATTAATTGCTCTGTGACCTTTTAATAGGTCACAGAGCAATAGCAGAAAAATCAACTATACCTGTTTGAAGATTATTTTACATTTCCGACCTGGTGTTTGCTGCTGCTCGCTCTGAATATTAAGGAATAAATCACAAAGAGCAATAAAAGGAAAGATCAGTTGATGAGTGAACATTTGTCCCTCTTCACCTCTTTCTGCTTTTCTTAATCTCTTTCTCCTCCTCGTCTTATCTTGTCCTTCACGCTGAGTTTTCTGACTGACCTTTATTCTGTGTTCGCCTCTGTTATCTTGGACTTCCTGTAACAGACTTTTGTTTCTCTCTTTCATGTTTACATTCACTGTGCAGTAGAAAAGTATGTTATAAAGAGTTTCTAATATCAGAGGGAGAAGGAAAGGCCACGTTATTACTTTCCCAAACCTCCGTCACCTTTTGTTTCTCTCATTTTTGGTGAATCCTGTCAGGAAAATCATTTGCATCTCTCATCATTCCTTCAATAGAGATGCTGATCATGATTTCTGATACTGATACGTTTCCCCTGCTCAGCTAGTACACGAGCAAGTCATCATCACAGGTGGTTGAATCTGGCTACTTTGATAAACTGAATAAACCGGATTAGCAAATCCTGGTTGAGCAACTTTATCTTGGATCTATTTATCCAGTGGATGAAGTTGTGACAGATGTTTACGTCCATAGACACTGGTGTTTCAGCGAAAACCATCCGGTCCTACACAGCTGTGAAAGATTTAGTCGATCTCAAGAAGAACCAGCGCGTTCAGTTAGTTTCTCCATTCTGCACGAGGCGTCAGGCCTGGTCTCACAGTAAATCATGAAATCATGAAAGAGCAGAAAGAAACAAAAGAAATCAGAGCTTTAAAAGAAGCGACAGCTATTATTTGAACTCAGATTTGAGCTCTTTATAACACATCTCGAGTCAGGCACTTTGAATGATGTGTGAAAGTCTGTGTTTGATGTGAGCGGTGAAACGATTTGCTCCACCACCAAACCCTCCAACCTTCAGATGTGGACTTTTTCTCCTTTTTGAAGTAGAAGACATTCTTTTCATGCACGCAGACATGAATCCTATGAGACCCGACAGGAACACGAACCAGTGATTCGATTTTATTTAGACGACATATTTTATCAGGAAAAGACACAGAAGCATTGCTTTCAGTCAGATTCTGTTTTTTGAATTCTCAAACATAAACCAGACGAGATGGGCAAGAAGCACTGTTTAGACATGACAGTCACAGGGTAACAGGGTGTGTCCTGGTAACGTCCTGGCTCTGTGTTTATGGATTTGTTCTTTTCTATTCTGGTTTAATTATTATTATTTGACTGAGTATTTATCTGGTTCCGGGTCTCTGAGTTGTTTTCTGCTTGTGTTATGTTTGTATGCCTGCTCCCACGTGTCTTAGTCTTTGTCTCCATGGTTATTGTACATCCTGTTTTATTTTGACAGTCTCTCCTGTGTTCAGTGTGTTAGGTTTTGCTTCCGTCTGTCTCTCATGTGTGATTAGTTCCCTCTGTGTTCCCTCGTGTTTCCCATGCTCTTGTTATCCTGTGTGGATTTAATTTCATATGTCATTTCTAGGCGTTCATCATCATTCCTGCAACAAACACCAAACAGAGTCTGATCGTATAAATTTGGTGCCACTTCAACGCAGCACAAAAACCTTTTTTCTAACTCCTGGAAGCAGCACGACTCAAATCTGGATCCTCGTTTCTGCTGCAGCCCGATAAAAACATCCAATATGGCCGCCAGCAGGTGCGTTACATCACCTGAAAATCCTTCTGTTCTTTCCCCCACCCCCACCGCTAGCCCTCCTCCCCTCCCCCCAGAGTGGGTTGGGCTACATAATGAGATCACGCCAGCTAATCAGCAGGGAGGCTTCCCATTGGCCAGTCTGGTTCATGGCGGGAGGTTGGCATGACGAGAACACTGATTGACACTGACAGGTCGTTGCTACACATAATGGGATTATGGAGGGACAAGGGGTGGAGGGATGTGAGAGGGAGGCTTTGTTCCCCCTCTTTGCTCTGACAGGGTTTGTGTCGGTGTGCGTTGGATCCAAAGTTTATCTGCTGTGCTCCAGCGTTTTCGCATCACAGCTAAAGAGGAACACGACTGCCCCAAAGGTTTGTTGCCATAGTGACGGGAAAGCAGACCCCCACCTGAAAAAAAGCCTCCCACCCTCAATAACTGATACAGGTCAGAAACAGCAGTCAGTCCAGAGCATAAGGCCAGCGAGGGCACGACATCACTGTGTTAATGTAACTGACATATAAGGCAGCAGAAACAGCTTCATTCAGCTTCATTTCTTCATTCTTGGACTCTGCTACAGTAGCGTTGCATGATTCAAAGTTGGAATCAGTTATTTTTATTCAGAAAAGAGTAAAACACAAGGTTGAAACAGGATGGCTGACAAACCTGTGACATTTAGTCCAACAAGAACTGAGCCAAGGTGTACAGAAGAAGCAAAGGAGTAGTCGTATGAGGCTGACCTCATAATCAATAGTAACAGTGCTAAATAAGTGTCTCCAGTAACAGAAATAACCGCAGCACTCCTGGCTCATAAACTCAGCGGTTCACACATGCACAGCAGCCCTGAACTGTTCTACGATGTGGGAACACAAATGTCATCAGTCAGACGTGTCCTGCACTCATCACGTCCGCTTTCAAAACACCAACATCGTGTAACTTCATGGTGGATATGGCATCTATTTTCTTCACTGTGTGTAATCGCAGTGGCATCAGGCTAAACACGTTAACGTGTTCTTCCTTGGTCTAAGCCAGGGGTGGTGGAGCTCCAGGCCTCGAGGGCCGGTGTCCTGCAGGTTTTAGACGTGTCCTTGATCCAACACAGCTGATTCAAATGGCCAAATGACCTCCTCAACATGTCTTGAAGTTCTCCAGAGGCCTGGTAATGAACTAATCATTTGATTCAGGTATTTTGACCCAGGATCTAAAACCTGCAGGACACCGGGCCTGGAGTTTCCCACTTTTGGTGTAAGCCATTCCCTCCAGCTTATAAACCTCTGTAGCCCGACTCATCATTGGCGCTAACCACAACCGTTAACTATAACAGGCAAAAACAACAATAGTATGAGTGTTTTTTTTGTTTTTTTTGTTTTGTTTGTTTGTTTTTGTTTGTTTGTTTCCTGACTGCCAAGATTCAGGAGAAGAATTTAATAAAGAATAAAATGACACATTCTGAGTGCTCAGTGTTAGTTTAGGGTTGGGTCTCACAAGGTTAATGAAGAATGGTATTATATTTCTTTTTTTTTTTTTTT
>NW_005187477.1:1688974-1696129 GCF_000239375.1 Pundamilia nyererei | reverse complement strand
GTTGCAGTGACGCGCCCGTGAGCTCCGCCGGCCCCCAGCTGTGCCTGAGTGACCGAGCCCCAGGCCGAGAGGCCTGGTATTATATTTCTAAGACAGAGCGAGCCTTGAATACCTGTACAGATGTGCCTTTAACCTGCTAACAGCAGGCAGGTTCTGACCTGTCCAGGGTCAGAACCTGCCGAAATGGCAGTTTTTATACAGCTGAAGATGTGACCATTTAAATAAAGTCACGCACATTAACTTTGGCCTTACAGTTGACTTTAGATTTCAGTGTTTGAAACAGGCAGAAATAATATTAAAAGGGGGAGGAGCTTAACTTGGTTCAATCCAGAACCTTTCCTGGGTGGCTGTTGGTCAGGTTAAAGGCGAGCTCAGTCATCCATCAAAAGGGACGTGTCTTCTTTCTTTATTCACAGCTCATGACCAAAGGTAGGGAGTGAAACTGTAGACTTAAATGTCCTTTTTTTCTTATTAGACCCACTTTCACATCGGGTCAAAGGTCAAGATCTTTGGTAGTAGTAGCCTTCTGATTTCCATTTGTAGTCTGAGTGGAGTCCAAGTCCACCAAAGCAGAGTGGGCTTTGGTTTCATGTTTGAGTTTGGAGAGCAAGCGATGGACTGAGTTACAGCAGATTACCTACATTCATAAACAATAACTGGAACCCGGACTTGAGGTCTTGGTGTGGATCTTTGTCATGTTGCTGCAGGTAAGCAAACACACATACATGATGTTCATGGCTGTTTTTCTTTCATACAAACATGAAATATGAAGTTATTTTCTTCCTTTCTGTTGAAATTATGCTTCTCTATCAGGATAATATACCCAGTCTCCAACTGTGAAGCAGTCATAACTGTAATGAGATTAAAGTGATAATGCAGCACATTCCTACCAAAATTAAACCCAAGACAAGAACACGTCATTATAAAAATGATTGCCAGGTTTCTTAATATTCTGCACAAAACCCAAATATGAGTTTCTGCTATTTTATTATGCTTGCAGCATAAGAATTTTCCAGACAAAACAAGAAAAGGGCAAACTAAATAAACTCAGTTCTTATTTTCTGTCTGCAGTCGTCCTGACCCTGTTTGTCCTCCTGCTGCTGCTGAGGTTTCAGGGCTGTTTGGGGATGTGACCCAAAGAGGTGAAAGACAGCAGACAGCACTAGTCAGCACAGATAACACACACACACACACACACGGGCTGAGCAGCCAGTAGGACTTGTGTTTGAGTGCTACCAGCCTGACTGTCATGTCAGCCCCTGCAGCTCTGCCATGAATCAGCAACACAGAGACAGACGGAAACAGGCCATCGAGACACAGAGAAGGACAAATGGATGAAGAGCTGGAAATACTGCATGTAAACAAATCAATTAAGCGACTTCATCATTTTATCTTAAATATGTGCAAAATTACCGCCCACTAAGCACAAGAGCTTCATGGAGAGTAAATTTTGTGCCAAATCTGGTATTTAACCCTTTATAAGATTTATTTTCATGTTCAAATTCTATTTAAAAATCCATCCATCTATTCAACCATCATCCATCCATCCATGCATCCATTATGCATCCATCCATCTATTCAACCATCAATTTATATAGCACTTACAGAAAACTCCCAACTGAAAACAAAGTGCCATACACTGCGATACATTTAATACATGCATCCATGCATGCATCCATCCATACTTACGCTTATCCAATTCAGGGTCCTGGGGGGGGCCTACCCCCCGTGCCACAGGTTGAGAGGCAGGGTTCGCCCTGAACAGGTTGCTAGTCTGACACAGGACTTGGTTAAAAAGTGAAATGTTTTGAAGACATAAACATCGGCATCAGCTTCAGGTATTGAGCTCATTAGCACACTGATACAGCAAACTACAGCTGTGTCTAAAATCATGTACATACTCACATGCTAACTATTCTGAGGGCATGCGTGTCTTCACACCATCGACTACTACCTCATAAAGGGCTCTAAGAGTATGTGACAGGTCAAAAAGCTGGATGCTCACCATCTTGGCTTCGGAGAGGAAACAGAAAGATCACAAAACATTTTTCAGCCAGTGGAAGCAAGAAATGAGGATGTCAAAGAATCCAGCGTGAATGGGGCTCTGTGAAATGTAGACTTTGTGGGGAAAACACTTTTCTTCTGGAAATTTTCATCACATTTTTGACAGAAGGGGCCGAGATAACAGATATAGTGGAATTTTTAGATTGTTTTCGACTGGTTTCTGTTGTAGTAAAATACCTTTCTGTGAGTATCAGGAATGTTTGAGCACCACGAGCCGAAGCATTTGGTGAGCAGCAGAAGATTTTTAGCTGCAGCCTCCTGATGGTATCCTCTCCAACCACCACGACCAGCTGCTTCTACACACATGGAAGCTCCTGCTGGGCTTTAATTGCACCTTAACTTGTTCTAGTTATTAAAGTAAAACCTTACCTGGTCAGTACTTATTTTTCACAAAGTTGTCTAATAATTTTTAACTATGGTTTGTTCAGAAGTTGGCATCAACTCATAAACATATAAAAGATGGACCAATCCACTTTGACATCACCCACTGGTGAGTGAATTCACAATGATCCTCCTTTCTAACACAATGGCCAAAATGTATTTTAAAAAAATGCTTCATGTTTCATTCAGTAAGACCTGAAACTCGTGACTGAGACCATGAACCCATCAGGGAGGTGTTGACAGGCGTCACGGCTCACGGTTGTTTGTCACACACACGTCTATAGGACTGGAAATCTTTTGCAGCCACAGCTGGTAGTTTCACTTATTTGATTTTGCAGTTTTATGCTGGATGCTCTTCCTCACACAAACCCAAAGGAGATTTAAAAATGTTTAGTAGACATCAAGATCAAACCTCGCCTTTGTTTCAGAAGGTCAAAATAATACCACATTTGACTGACATCTGGGGAGATACGCCGAAATTCGATGTTCTTGTGATGAGTACACACACACACGTATGTAAAACTTTGAACTTTGTGTGTTCACCATTGGTGTGCTTGTGCTCGGGTCAGTTAGGTAAAAATAGGCCAAACGTTGTGCTGAGCTGCAGACTTGATGTTGAATCAAGTGACACTAATCTCAAACTCACTCCTTTATCCAGGTTAAGGCTTAAGTAGAGGTTATTTGATGCCTCCAGCAAGCAGCTGGTGGCTCCTTACTCCTTTCATCTCAGCTCCACCTGGACTGAACTTTGGGTTTTTTGTAAAGATGATAGAGCGAACAAACCCGGATTCCAGGATTCACGGCATCCCCTCAGCTTTTCCCTACAGTCTGCAGGATTTAGAGATGTTACAGATAAACAGCTCTCTGCTTCTACTTACAACAGCACAAGCTGATGCATTTATGGAGGCCAATAAACAGATACTCACATGGAGGATTTTCCTCGTCCCTTCATATTTTCCACTATTATGGTAAAATAACAGTACAATGTCACTAAGCTTGGTGTGAGCATCTCTATTCTTCAGCATAGCTTGAAGTCTCTTCTTGTTCTGGTCCCTGTCCGGATGATCCCACACCGCTCCAGTAATGTTGAGGTCCGGGCTCCAGGGACACCGATTCATGACTGATAGTGATCACCTTGTGAAAACTGCCACCTGAGCATACCCGAGACCATTTCTGATGAGTGAACAGTAGATGGATCAGATGCATCTCTCAGGTCCTGTGTCAGGTCTTTGCTGGATGTTTTCCTGGTTCTTAACGACGTGACTTTCAGATCCTGTTTATCTGCTGTGAATAGTTTTTTAGGCCCTACACTTTGGTCCTCCACTCGTCCAGTTTCCTCAGCTCCTGCACACTGCGCTGAGATATGTTTTCAGATAACAAGTCTTTAAGAATGGTGCAGAAACGCTATTTTATGTCTGTCAAACTGTCTTATCCTCGATAAAGGAAATGTGACAGGCCATTAGTAACAAAGCGCCTAAATGTAGGCAATTTGTTAAATGATGTGTTATGTGTGAGTCTCTTTTTCATGCCTGAATGATTCATAGGTCATGATTAAGTGGCTCAACAAACAAATGACTCCTCTGAAAGCAGTCAGATACAACGACTGGAGTGAAAAAGCAGCCAATGTCAAAAGAAAAAGGAGAACTGTTGCTCAAGACTACTTTAAAACATCGCAAGAAAGCCTTTGATTCAAGATCAGTACTAGACTTCAACCAGAACATGGCTTATCAGGTAACTTCCTGCTAACTTATTCAGTTAACCCTCTTGGATGCCCGGCCACACTGATTGGTTATCACAGCTGAAAGAATTTGGACTGTTTTTAACTCTCAGGGGAGCCTGGACGTTTGTCTGAGGGAGCGTTTGGACCCGGTAATGGATAATGACGTCAGACTTAACGAGCAGATAGGTAGCACATTGGTTTGTCATTATCATGTTAGCAAGGTGACATTAGTGTTCGACCCAGTGCAGTTTTGTAGAGCTGTGACTGCGGGCTTGTAGTCTTGTTCCTTGTTTCTATCCACCATGAATAATTAAACTCAGTCCTTCCAGGTTCTGTGTGAACGGGGCTCCAGAGATTTAGCCAGGAAAAAGAGAAGTTGGAGTTTGTAGAAAAGCGGAGGAAAAAGGAAGCGAATGATGCAGAAAGAAAAACAAGAGAAGATACAGAGAGGGAACGAATGAGTAGGAAAGGTAATGGAGTAAAATTAAGAGAGAAGAGGAGGAAATGTAGAGGAAGAAGAAAAGGAAACAGAAGAGGAAGGCCAAGGAAAAAGATAAGAGGAGGAAAGGAGGTAAAACAAGCTTCGAACCTAATTACACAGATTAATGTGGCGTGGAGAGAGCAGTTACCCAAATGGACTAAAAAGACAGAATGAGAGAGAGAGCGGGTGAGAGAGAGAGACTATTAGACTCCATGATGCTCCAGACTCTAATGTTAATAGATGACTTCCCAGCTCGCTCGCTCTCTCCGCTTCCTATACCTTTCACCCTCTCTCGCTCGTTCTCGTTAGACAGCATGTGTCAGCACTATACTTTATAATCTCCCTCACTTTTTCTAATTTCTCCTCTCCCTCTTTGTCACTTCACTTCAATTCAATGGGTTTAGTGAAATAAAGCGCAGTTCAGCGTGTGGCATGGCCGAACAAAATAACACCTCGAGGAAATGACTGAGCCCGTCCCGAGTGGGCAGATTTTCAGTGGCTTTTAAGGACAGATTAACACGTTTCCATTACACCGTTTCTGAAACAAATCACTGACATCACCAAGAATTGGAACTAATGAAATTCGAGATCCAGAGAGTCCCGTTTGATGGATTGATGTGTGAGTTTGAAGGCTGCACAGAAACAGTTTTACAACTCCGGAGAG
This sequence comes from Pundamilia nyererei, assembly GCF_000239375.1. Classification (NCBI taxonomy): domain Eukaryota; kingdom Metazoa; phylum Chordata; class Actinopteri; order Cichliformes; family Cichlidae; genus Pundamilia; species Pundamilia nyererei. Next base: position 1,690,819 of record NW_005187477.1, on the reverse strand, counting down.
TTATCACAGCGACGGCTGCTTTATCGTCTGTCTCACTGATTCTGAGGTAAACAGTAAATTTGGGAGGTTTCCGCCTCCGCTGCTGCAATTTTCACCATTCTTTTACAATCCCTCAACTTTATGTTTATATAAAGTGCAACATTAAATCATTGCAGAACTTTCTGAAATAACTTTTTCCAGTATTTTCTTATTGTTGACAGACAGCAAACACTGGGGAGGGGCTCCACAGACAGAACAGCTGTTCTTTCAACATCAGTAAACTTACAACGTCTGCACAATATGATCATCTTATTAACCTGTTGGCCTGAACACATCATTTATAGTGCATCAACAGGTTATAGTGCAGAACTGGAAACTGCTTATTTTCTGGCACCTTTCCTAACTATATGGTTAAGGAAAGGTGAAGGCGGTTACCCAGGCAACTTATTTCAGGTAGTACATTTGGACTGGGCTAACACCTCGTAGAAATAGTCCTGAGTGGCCTGATTTATGGACAGATTAACTCACTTCTATTACCCTCTATATTAAACATTTTTTTCTGTTTAAGTTTATTTATATAATGCCAATTTACAACAATATTCACTTTAAAAAAAGGGCTTTATGGTGTGAGGTACAGTATTGGAGAAAACCTCCTTCCAACATTCAGACAACCCCCTGTGGGCAAGCACTTTTAGATGGTGGGAAGAGAAAACTCCCTTTTAACAGGAAGACTCCTCTGATAGCACAAAGCTCAGGAGGGAGGAGCATCCATCTCTCATGACCAGCTGGACGTGAGGGGAAATTACAGACATTAAGAACTGGAACTAAAACCTCCTCGGTTATGTTTAAGTAACAAAACTATTTGATGAGCTTTAGATCAGTGATGGAATATTCCAGATTACTTTGGTTGTGATGATGTGAATTCGTGGTTCTAAAACATCAGGTGGAGTTGTGACCATCATAGCATAAAAAATGTAGCCTGATCTTTTTGAAATCCTATCCGATGAGTCAAAGCCAAACGTCAGGGTGAACCAGAGTGTCCTGGGTAAAACTCTTAACCAATGAGTTTCATTCTTTGTTTGGTGTTACTGTACACTTCCGTCATGGTGTTTTTCACTGTATGGTTGAGTTTAGGCACCAAAGCTGCAGAGTTAGTTTTACAATAGCAAGTGTTTCAAATCCTGGTCAACTAAATCCCAGAAAGATGATTCTGTTTGTCTAAATGGAGAAAAGACTCCGCTGGCTGAAGGGTTCCCCAATCCTATGAAAGTACATCTGTATGATGACCTGCAATCCGTTTATAAGTGATGACGTATGAACAGTGTTGGGAAGGTTACTTTTAAAATGTATTCCACTACAGGTAACAAATTACATGCCCCAAAATTTATTTTGTAACGTATTCCATTACGTTACTCAATGAGAGTAACGTATTCTGAATACTTTGGATTACTTAATATATTATCATGCTTTTTACAACTACATGAATGTGATTTATTACTATTACTGAAGGTCCGCGGCACAGAACCGTAGTAAAGGGACCTCTGGCTAATACGTCGGGTTCGTGTTGGCTCGTAGCCGAAAATTAGCTTTACTTTGTTGTCTGGGTCAACTTTGAGACAGAGAGAGGCGTTGAAAGGCTGCTCCAACGGAACTCATTGTTTCAGAGGGAAACACGAACACTGTACAGTCGAGTCTTAATAGCTTACTTACAACTGGGCTCATCAGGCTCTTGGCTGCAGTGGTTATTATTATATTTAGACCTCAGTGCAGCGTTCGATACTGTCGACCATAATATCCTATTAGAGCGATTAGAACATGCTGTAGGTATTACAGGTACTGCACTGCAGTGGTTTGTATCATATCTAT
>NW_005187477.1:1683882-1687450 GCF_000239375.1 Pundamilia nyererei | reverse complement strand
GGGTATGGCAGTCCATTCTCCCTGCAGCACGGACTACACTGCCCATGAGGCTACATTCTTTAGTGTTATGCCTGTAGCATTCTGCCTATTAGCTTAGCACAACAACAACAACAAAAAGGCGCTCTCTCACCCAGGAAACACACAGTCGCAGTTTGTTCCGTTTACAGCATCCTGCCATACGACTGCATTTGTCCGTAACCATCAGGAACCTTCACGTTAACTTTTATCAAGTGGAAAAAAAGTTCGCGTTCATCCTCCAGCTTCACTGTGTTTATGCTACGCTAACATAGCTGTGTAGCTAGCCACCACATAGCACATCCTTATGTACCAGCTAGCCCAACTTCAGTAGCCCTACAAACGTCACTGCTGTTTAGTTTTCTGCTGTTTAGTTTTTCTGTCTTCATTTATGATTTATGATAGCAGAGCTGTACGTTTGAATTTTTCATGAATCCCTCAATCTTTAGATGGAAAATAGCGAGCTAACTTCCTGCTAACTTCTAATGCCGTTAAATTGAATGAATTCTGTTTTCATGGATGCCTGGATGTTAAACTTAATTGTTACACCTGGTAGAGCAGAACGCTGATCATTTTATTAAAGATGAAAGAATTTAGACAGTTTGTAGCTCTCAGACTTTGACTTTGGGACCTAAAGCGGAGTTTGGAACGGAAAGCGGCTAATGACATCAGACTTAAAGAGCGGACGGTTGCAGCAATTCCCCAGCTCTCTGTGAATGCAGTCATGGTCATTGATGAGTCTTCACTACAGTTTGCATGTTAATGATCATGAAACTGACCTCACAGCTGAAGGTTACTCAGTGGTGCCAGTTTTGAATCAACTTTCTGAGACTTTCCTTACCTGGATCATTGAGTGTGATCAAAACACAGACCGACTAAACTTATTCCATGTTGTGCCATGAGATGCGGTAAGTCTTAAGTGATAACTCTATAGTGCACGTTGTGTGGAGCTAACAGTTCAAAAACTGGTTTACTGCACTATCAGCAAAAACACTCACACTTTACATTTAGCACCTACACATTTGTGCACACAATTTCACACACAGTTAATGAAGCCTTGAGAAAAATGGTTTTATTTTTCACGGTTTTACTAATATCACAAGTTCACAAAGCCCTCTCCATCTGCTGTTCCAGCCCCCAGCCTCTCATTCATTTCATTTTGCTGCCATTACCTCACCTCTGTGTGAGCGTGTGTGTGTGATGAGTCATACTTTTATTTTCTGGCGGTCTTTAGTTCCAGCCGATGGCTTGGACCGCTCAGGGTGACAATGACACACACACACAGCCTTTAATTCATGTGAATGGGGGGGGGTTGTGGGATATTTGGGGCGGAGGACGCTGACATGCATCAACGCACAGCCACTGAAAGGAGACCAGCTCCTCCTCATTTTCTTCCTTCGTACCCCCTTCTCTTCTACTCCCTTTCCCATGTCCTCCACCTCTTCCCCCTTCCTGCTTCCCTCTTCTTCTCACTGTTATGCTACCAGTCAACATTGATTAGATATTGAAGTTAATCTCGGCTAAACTCCTACACTTACAGCCTGCACGTTTCAACCAGTCAGAGACCAGCTTGCTGCTGACTGGAAATCTAAACTGCATCCGTATTGGTCCGCAACAGCTGCATCCTGCTGCACGTGCGCACCGCATATCTGAAAATAAGCGAGCATGATAAGCGAGCGGGAAATTAATTTGACGGGTAGCACAAAGAGCTTGATGACACACACACACCCCAACCCTCGACGTATACATGAGCTCACTGATGAGTGCACAGACATGTAGCCGAGCGTGAAGAGGCCATAGGTTTATAATGTACGCTCTCACCGACAGCTCGGTCTCACAGCTGAAAACCTGTTTGCTCATCTCCACAAACACAAATTAAGTGTAACAGTGTTTCCATGACTTTTTCTTAGGACGCATCACCACACCAAGCCAGAAAATACAAAGGTCTGAAAAAGTTTCTGTTATATTTTCACCTAAACTGTGATCTCTGTCTATCGCTGAACTTAGTTTTGATTGATTAACCTGACGGGGAAGTTTTTATTGTCTAAAGCTTCTTCTTCTTGTTTCGGCTGCTCCCTTTAGGGTTCACTACAGCGGATCATGCTCCTCCATTTCACCCTATCCTCTTTGGTCACATCGACCCTTTCCGTGTCCTCCTTCACTTTGAGGTCTTCCTCTTTTCCTCCTGCCTGGCAGCCCCTCTCCCTCCTCTGTCCAAACCATCTCAGCCTTGTCCTTCTAACTTTGTCTCCACACCGCTCAGCCTGAGCTGTTCCTCTGGTGTCCTCATCTCTAGTCCTGTCCATCACTCAGGGTAAAGATCTTCAGTTCAGCTTCCTCCCCTTTTGTTGGTTCCTGTTATGGAAATCTGAAATAGTAGTCCACACATAGAAAATCCAGAAAGGGTCAACCCTCTTGTCTCTCAACGGTGTGAGATTAGAGGCTGGAAAGCCAGCCTTCCAGGACGATCAGTCACCACCATGTAACCTCTCTTCTACCTGCTTCCTGCTCTCACTGGTCAAGCAAATAGTTTATCTGCCTAAACTTAACTAAGTAGTTATTACCTAAAGCTAACCAATAGCTGATATCTATTAATGCAACAAGAACCAGACTTTCTCATGAGGTCTCTGTGGTCTTCCTCTTAGTCCCAGTGTTTAAAGTTCCTCCTCTCACTTCCACACTCTGGTGTTCCTTCTCTCTCGTTGCCTCCTAACACACCTTCCTCTTCTCCTCTTCCTTTGTCTTTGGTCATCAGCAGCACAGTTTCCACCCTGCTGGCCACCAGTGAACCCGGGCGGGTGGTTCTGGAATGGAAATCTCACTCTTGATGATCCACATCATTGAACTGGCAAAGATTTTATGCATTTCGCCCTCTCTGACCCAATCCTAGGTTCACCTTGCTTCGTGCCCCTCTTTTAGTTTGGGACGTGGCGTGTCAGTGCACCTTAAATCTTTTAGATAAACATCAGTGAACAAATCTTGAAACCAAATGTCACTGAAATCACGCCAAAGTGCAGAATTATATCCATCAAAAGATTTGAAGGTTTGCAAGATACTGCATAACTGTTGCTTTTTGCCACCAGTTCAGCTCCACCCACATGACGTGTCATCTCAGCTTGTAAACATAAAAAAGCTCTACGCCAGAACACTGTGGTGGGAGGGGCTTATCCAATTACTTTTCCTAACAGTTTGCCATCCCTAGGACCACTGACCGTCCCTAACACTGTTTATCAAGCCTGTCTGTCTCTGTGTCTGTCTGTCTGTCTGTCTCTCTGCTGTATCCATTTCTTTCCTGACATCCCAATGACTGTTATTTATTACCCGGCAGTGTCGGCTTTACCCGAGCATGCCAAAGCTGGTCGCTCTGTCCTCAGGCAAACTCTCTCCCTCTTTCATTACCCATCTTTCTCACTTTATCGATGCCTCCCTCTCTCCCTCTCTCTCGTTTTATGCCACTGTCTGGCACATTCTGCATCTCATTTCTTCTTCCTCTGTCCTGCCGTCTGTCTGTTGTTATTCGCCTGTCGTGCTCCATCCTCTGTTTGTGTTTTTT
>NW_005187477.1:1675555-1683684 GCF_000239375.1 Pundamilia nyererei | reverse complement strand
TAGATAGATAGATAGATAGATAGATAGATAGATAGATAGATAGATAGATAGATAGATAGATAGATAGATAGATAGATAGATAGATAGATAGGAAATAAGGGGTGTTTTCATTCATTAGAGATGGTATGTGGTGATGAAGAAATCAAAGATTGGAGTCAGGAGGTGGGGTGAGAGGAAGCGAGATGAAGTTCATGAAAGGGGGGATGAATGTGGAGGTGTGTGTAGAGGGGGGGATGAGGGCAAGTAAAAGAGAGAGAGAGAGACTTGAGATGGAATTAAAGATGAAACCATGTTGGCATGTTTGTCAACTTTACCCTAAAGCTGTGTATGAGTGTGTGTACAATTACAGCCACTTACAGCTGTGCAGCCCTAATTAGCCCTCAACACACACTCATTAGTCTACAGTGGAAGACCAAAAGAAGGATAATGTGGGCCAAAGTGGGATGGTCCCCTCACAATCACAAGGTCAAAGTGGGAAAGTCTATTCTCCTCTAGAGGGGAACATCCTAACGAATGTAGCTTCAATTAGGGAGACTTTCACCAAAATCAGACAACTGCTTGAGGATGACATGAAAAGGACCAAAAGCATCAGCCTTTCAGCCAAAAACCAAAAACTGGTTTCAGTCATTATGCAAATGTACTGTTTATAAGATTGAAACCTGCAGTCAGCTGAGACTGAAGACGTCACCTGGATGAGTGACGAAACGTTTCTCTCACAAAACGCTACGTCCAGATGAACAGAATCAACTTTTGGAAAAACCGCAGTTCCTCTAATGTCCACATGAGGCTCCATAAATGTCATTCATCATTGCAAATATTCACCACAGTTTTAATCTTCGTTTGTAAGTTGTTCTCCTTCCAGCCCACAATAATACAAGCCAAACCTCAACAAACCAACTTCATTACAAATACATAAACACCTCGGGGACTTTCTTCGCCCTGAAGTCATTTTCTCAAACACAGTGGAGTGCCAGACTGTGTGTCTCCTCCAGCAAGTTCCAATTTAGCTCTCACCTTGTTTACTTTTCTTACCGAACCCCTTTATCGATTGATTTGGCTTCTTGGGAGCCAAAGCATGAAACCACCCAAAAATATTGATTATTTAAAGTCATTATTTAAGAAATAATCTAATTCTATTTTTTTTCTTTTGCTTTGACATACACTTGAAATCTTCCTGCCGCTACTATAATTGTAAGAACCTTACCTGCACACCAGTGAGCTTGTTGTGATCATAGACATAATGTACTTTACACAGTAAAGGATTCCCTGTTTTTTTTGTCTATTTAAACACTAATGGAGACCATAACTGAAAACAAAAACATCATGTTGTATTTAATAGGGCTTTAAAATATACACATACCCATGAAGGAAGTGTTTGCTAATGGAATAAATCAGATGAGCTGTTGGGTAATATTTTTACAGGCTCCTATACATTTTTTTAAACAAGCAGAGGAGTCACCCCCTATTAAAACTCTTAAGAGTAGTTTTAGTTTACTAGTTTTAATACTTAAACTTAAAACCACAGTAGAAGAAAAGGCAAAGTCAAAAACAAGAGCAATTAAAAATTCAAATAAGTAAAAAGAAGTGGTCCAGGTGAGAGCTTGAATTCACGCGATTGTGAATTCTGCCACCCAACTTATCTTTTAGTGCTGACACTTTTAGATTATTGTTGTTCCTCACAATTAAAAATCAGCGATGAAAAGACACAAACGCGCTTTTTGAAACCAAGGAAGTCGTCCCCTGCTGACCATTACTGAGAAAGGATGTTAACGGTGCTTCTAGCTTGGCTGCATTTTTCAGACCAGAAGCCATCTTAGCCTTTGTACTCAGAGTTTGCTTTTAATGCATATTTTAATTATGAAGGGATGTTTTTGTAGTTTTAGTGTCTAAATGTAACCAGACAGACAGAAAATGAAAAATGGTACGTTATAGCCAAAGGAAGATACGATAAAAGGTCATACAAAAAAGGTGATTAGTGATTAGTTTTACTTTGAAGGTTATGTGACACAACCAGCTCTTAACATGTAGATTTTGTTGTGGCTCACATGAGAAATTAATTAAATTCAATTTTATTTTATTTATATAGTGCCAAATCACAACAACAGTTGCCTCAATGTGCTTTGTATTGTAAGGTAAAGACAAGCTTAAGGCTCTGCCTCCAACTGTACTTTTAAAGACTCCCAGGAACCACAAGTAAACCTGCAGTCTGAGAGCAGTGCTCTGTTGGGTGATCTATGAGGACTTTCAGATAAAAATGGCTCTGATTATTCAAGATGTTATGAGAAGGATTTTAAATATGATTCTTGATTTAACAGGAAGCCAATGAAGAGAAACCAATACAGGAGAAACTCGCTTTCTAGTCCCTGTCAGGACTCTTGCTGCAGCATTTTGGATTAGCTGAAGGCTTTTCAGGAAGTTTTTAGGACTTCCTGATAATAATAAATTACAGTCGTCCAGCCTGGAAGTAATAAATGCATGAACTAGTTTTTCAGCGTCACTCTGAGACAGGATATTTCTAATATTAGAGATGTTGCACAAATGGAAGAACGCAGTCTTACATATTTGTTTAATATGTGCGTTGAAGGACATGTCCTGGTCAAACATGACTCCAAGGTTCCTCACAGCGTTACTGGAGGCCAAGGTAATGCCATCCAGAGTAAGAATCTGGTTAGATACCATATTTCTAGGCTTTTCAGGGCCGAGTACAATAACCTCAGTTTGATCTGAATTAAGAAGCAGAAAGTTAGCGGCCATCCAGGTCTTTATGTCTTTAAGACATTCCTGCAGTTTAACTAATTGGTGTGTGTTATCTGGCTTCATGGACAGATAGAGCTGGGTGTCATCTGCATAGCAGTGTAAATGTATGCTATGTCTTCTAATGATACTGCCTAAGGGAAGCATGTATAATGTAAACAGAATTGGTCCTAGCACTGAACCCTGTGGAACTCCATAATTAACCTCAGTGTGTGAAGAGGACTCTCCATTTACATGCACAAACTGGAGTCTGTAGCCGCTTTTCCATAAGTACCTAGTCACAACACTCGAGTTGGATCGACTGGTTTTCCATTACAATCTGGTACTACCTAACATGTGTGGTTGTCATCATAGCACTGTGTCCAAGCATCATGCAACACGAACGCTACAAAACAGGTGGATGTCGAAGCAAGAATATACCTGCTGCTCGGTCTGTGGCTTTTCATTACACTCGGGGAAAACGGCGTTGTTTCTTGTTCGCCGGGTTTCGAAATGGCCGTTTTAATTTTCATGAATGAGAAACTCTCATGAGTAGTGAAGCTACTGACCAGCCAGTCGGTGGCATGCAGTCTGGAAACATCACATTTTAGCACCTGCTTGGATCGCCTGGAATCCTGGGTGGGTACTAAAAAAGTACGTGGTACCAGGAACTATGACCTAATGGAAAACTGTGGCCAACTGTGCTGAGTCGATCCGAGTAGGTACTTATGGAAAAGGGGCTTGTTAGACAGATATAATTCTAACCACTGCAGGGCAGTGCCTTTGATACCTACAGGATGTTCAGATCACTGTAATAAAATATTATGGTCTGGTTGCCGTTAGACCGACTGCAGATTTCAGTTGCTTGCTTCGCGTTTTACTTCCCCAAACATAAGACACAAAATCTGTCAGCCCGACACACAGAAACAGAATCTCAGATTTTAAACCAGGTAGACATTTCTGCCATAAACTGTACACGTATAAGTAGGACCTCCACACGTGAAACGTAACGAGCCCATCCCTCTGCTCTGAGGAATCCCACGGAGCAGCTGTGAATGGAATTACACGCTTACCTGAAAGCATCAGTGCATATTTATGTGTGTGTCAGTGCTCCTGGTCTCAAAGGCTCATTAGGTGAGCATATGGAGTGATGAGTGAAAAAGGTCTGCCGGTGATGGGGAACAGAAACAAGCCTGACTCAGCACTCCGGCTGCTGAATTACAGCTCGACGGTTTTACCTCTCTGCTTTTAATACACCGCGCTGAGTAGAACACACTAAAACTCGCACGACTTACCTTCGAATATCCGAGATTTGTTTTATTGGTCCGCAGAGATTTTATGCAGTCTTTAAAAAGGTAGAAAATGATTTTAATTTGCCTTTTAACCTTTTTTTAATATACAGACAGGAAGTGTCCTCTGAGAGGGACGGACCTGTTACTGCTGTGCAGGAGCAGTCAGGTGAAAATGATTTTTCCTCGGTTCAGTCGGGGATTTCAGCATGCTGTGACCCTGCAGGCAGTCTGAACCACTGGTAATAAAATGGAGACACATTAATTCCTGAAATGTTTCGAGATATCAGAGCGTGCAGTAGAACATCAATATATCATTACCACTTAAATGTCGAGACAGCAGTGTAATTACTGCAGACGAGAAAGCTGCCAGCCTCTATCAGTTCAGGAGATGTTTATATTCCCTCATGAAGATGCAGGATACTGAGAATGTGCTGCACATTTTAACCCCTTAAATCCAGCCAGCGCTGATGATACTGAACCTGTTGTAGAGGTTCTGGACTCCAGATTTGATGCAACAAAAAACAACAATATTGCAAACGTTCCAGTCACAGCGGTGTTAGGTGGTAGAGTGTGCCTCACAGATTAGCTTTTTGTTTCCTGTCAGGCTATTTGACCGGTAAACCAACATCACACTAATGACTTTCTCATCGGTACACACTAATAAGACAGTGTGTCACTTTGACTGCGAGGTTTATTTCTTGTTAGCCGACATATGAGCCAAAGGAAAAGGCAGCTAACATGATGAGTTGGCTAAACTTTAAAAATGTAAACCAAACTTGCCAATGTAGCTGCCATCACCAGTGTGTGAATGTGTGTGTGAATGGGTGGATGACTGGATATGTAAAGCGCTCTGGGGTCCTTAGGGACTAGTAAAGCGCTATATAAATACAGGACATTTACCTTTTTTTTTTTTTTACCAAACTTGCTACCTCAAAAAAGACTGACTGTGTAGGACTTCAAATGGATACGTTAAATACACTTAATATAATGATAATATAATATAATTCAATTCAATTCAATTTTATTTATATAGCGCCAAATCACAACATAAGTCGCCTCAAGGCGCTTCATAGATACAGAGAAAAAAAACCCAACAATCATATGACCCCTTATGAGCAAGCACTTTGGCAACAGTGGGAAGGAAAAACTCCCTTTTAACAGGAAGAAACCTTTATATACAAAACGTTACCTGATGAATCGTGCTTTATGCTGAGACATTCAGAATTTGGTGATGTTGTCATGTCAGTATATGGACTAAAAAGTTTAGTTTGTTAGTCTTTTTCTGAATAATTAAGAACACATCAGATACACTTCATCTCCATCTATCTATCTGTTAACTTATGTAACATTTTTTTAGTAAATAAACTCAGAAATTCACATGATTAAATGTTTTCTATAAACCTAAGCCTGTGAGTCCACAGTATTTAAATTATGTTCTAACTCTCTATGATCTCACACTTTGCCTCATTCACATGCCCCATAACACCAGTTACAGAAACACTACTTTTAATTAACATTTAATCATTAACCCTGAACACGAGCACTGTTGCTGGTGGCCTGTTGCTGCTCTCGCTCCAAAAAACACTGGAAAGCACTTCTCATCCACTGGAATGACCAGTTAAACACATAAACATGACTAAACTAAGGCAGGTAAATATGAGTATTCTGTACTTTGAAAAACCAAGTACGAGTCACTGACTCAATATGAGTATAAATAAAGTTAAAGGCAGTCCACTGTGTGCATTTACAGTGTGAGGTCCTGCTTGCTCTGCCGGACTTTATATTGCTCACATTATGGCATGTTTGGCATCGTTAAAAAGACTGTCACGTTTTTTATGGTCAGAAGATGTTGTTGTGGGCTGAGACATCTGCAGTCATGTTTTAAGTCTCATTGCTGCCAACGTCCAAAAACTTGGAACATTTTTTAGAACATCTTATCAAAATGGCCAGATGTGCACCCCAGAAAACGGGCTAGATCAGATTTTATGAGGGATACAATTCATGTGGAAATGTGCAGTCAAATAATACGTCTTCATCTGGTGACTTTTCTTAAACTATGAAAAAACAAGTTTGATTTCATCCACTAGGATCCTCTGTTGAATCTCCTTTGTTCTCTCCTTGGCTCTCCTCCTTTGCCCATCCACTCCTTCCCCATGTCTCCTCTCCTCAGAGGCACAGAGGGGGGATGAGGGCAGAGCAGAGGTAAAGGAGGAGCAGGAGAAAAGGAGGCTGCTGGCTGTCATGTCAAATCATCATCAGCATCAGACTGCAGAGTCAACGGCACGCTGAGTGACACATCCCTTTTCTGCTCGCTCACTCTCTCGTCTTCTTCGTGTATCTTTTAAGATCCTTTAAGGGGTCGGCGTTGGACCGCGCTGTGTCTGCACATGACAATTAACCCAGTCCCAGATGCTTTAGGCTTCAGAATAAAACAGCTACATTTCTTCTTTGCTCTTTAATGATCTGCAAACGAATGCACTGCACTGCAGTGTTGGGCAGTGGAGCAGATGTTTGTTTTTAAACTGGACTTATTTTTCTCATTTCCAGCTCCTCATTTCAGAGTAGCTTTGCATGATCTTCTGTGGAAAGCAACCCATGTGAAATCTTTTTAGAATGAGCATGAGCGTTTCTGGTGGGTCAATAGAAACTCTAAAAATTCATGCAGGGAAATTAAAAATCTTAACTGACACACAGCAGGGTCACTGAGTTGGATAAATGGGATCAGTTGTAGTCAGTTCCAGCTCTATATTTTCATGCTCCTGCTAATAGATTTGCTTTGCATGATTCACAGTTCAAAATGATCCTTATTTGAATATACTGGGCCTCGGTGCAGCCCCTCAGTTTATCAGCTGTCTGAAATAAACAGTTTTAGCCCCTCCCACTTTAAGCCAACAGCTTTTTTAATTGGCTGTCCCGCATAAACAACAAGTTTAAACAACAGGTGGGTGGAGCTTTGTGAGATGATCAGATTAGGGATGGTCTCACTTTGTGATATCATCCAGAGCTAAGAGCAAAAAAACAAATAAACATAAATCTGTGTTTAGAGCAATGTCCAACAATATTCAGTTATATCTGTTAAGATTCAATGAATGCAGCTTATTGAACAGTTGGCATGGAGTGAATGTTTAGCAGAGACTGTGATTTGGTTTGGTCTGTGCAGAAATTCAGAGTTGTGTTATCAGTTAAGTCTGTGAAGCAGCTTTCTTATGACTCTCCTACATAAAATAAAGCTGGTGTGTCACACTACTGAAGTAGTTACAAGGAGTAAAGTGCAGTTGCTGTTTATTGCTCTACAAACACACTTGAAATGCTGTAAAACCAACCGTATCATCCGTCGCTGCTGGACACTCCCCCAAAATGTCACATCAGGACAGCTTCTTCAGAAGCAGAGCGCAGTTAAAGGATGAAGATTATTAGACTGTGGTTGTGCCAAGTCTGTTCAGGTACATTAAAAACTAGAAATTTCGTGCCCAGAAACAGAAATGTGAATCTTTTGTCCTGTCTTGCTCCCCTAAACCCCAACTGCTGAGGATTCTTCCTGGTAAAGGGGAGTTTTTCCTTCCCACTGTCGCCAAGTTTTTGCTCATGGGGGTCATTTTTCAGTTTTCTACCTTTACTGCTGTTTACTGTAGATGCGATTAACCGCTATCTAAATAAAACTGAACTGCCTTGAATTAGTAAATTAACACTTGTGAATATTTTACAAACTGCTGTGAGACTGTTATTATCATAGTACAGCCAAATATTTTTGACACTGCCCCCTTATGACAGCAGATCCTCTGTGCAGTCCGTAGCTTCCAGCAAGCTACCAATGAGCTGCCTCCACTGAGCTATCGTTTCCCCTTAAAGTGGACCTCAGAGCAACTGCAGTTCTGCAGGTTTCCAGTTGTGCTGAGAGAAAAACTGCAGCCATAATGTACACACAGTGAAGATGCAGTGTGGACACAAAAGGAGGAAATCCAGAGAAGATCCGAGCTTTTTGTGCATATTTTAAATTTAGGAGGAAGGGGCCACCTCGCCCTGCACCCTTCTCTCTTTTTCTTCTTTTCTTGCATTGATGCTTTGCCCCCATTGTTCTCCGGCCTACACACACACACACACACA
>NW_005187477.1:1659669-1675103 GCF_000239375.1 Pundamilia nyererei | reverse complement strand
CCGCTGCTCAACCCCTCGCGCCAATTTCATCTCACACAATTGGCTGAGCGAGAGAGAGAGAGAGAGCGACGACGCAGGCAGACGCGCGAGCGAGCAACAGAGAGAGAGAGAGAGAGAGAGAGAGAGGATGGCTGGTAGGATTTAGCCCCGGCAGCGTCTTTTCCCGTCCAACACAACAAGCTTATTACCTTTCTGTCCACGCGCCTGGAAACGGATTTACGCACACGAAAGGAGGTTTGTTTGCCTCTTTTATTTCTGCATTTCTCCACTCTGACCATCACTCTGCCGAGTGGCACATCTCTGGCGTCTTATTCATGTTTTCCTGCTCACCTCTTAATGAGCGGAGGCTTTTATTTCGGCTGCAGTTGGAGGCTACAGGTCGCAGGAGTGTGTTTAATGGCGATTAGCCGGCGGGTAATTAGCCTTTAACGGTCATATTAACCTGGTAGTAGTAGTGGTGGAGGTGGTGGTGGTGGCGTGCGGGGCAGTGAGGGTGTGCTGATCTGGGGTCCTCGTGCGAGGGCTTGTTTTTGTCGGCGGTGACGGTTGCGGAGGGGGACAATGAGCGGGGGCTGTTGTTTGGCGACGTCGCGCGCGCTAGTGCCCAAAAAGCCTTTGATCCAATTGCGTCTGTTTGCAAAGAGACACGTTTATATATATTTATTTCCATAGATTTTTTTTCTTTAATTGAGTTGGGGGGGGGGGGGACACAGGATGGTTGCCGTGTTTTTGTGACGTTATGGAGCCTCACAGGAGCTGTGTGATAGGTGATGATACTCGCGCGGGGCTTGCGGTTGATACTTTGATGTCACACGGAGCTGTTAATGTCTCTCCGTGCTTCCACGCGGCTCCAAGGGGCGTTTGTTGCTCTCCGGGACGGACGGTTAGGTCGGTCCCTGTGGCTCTGACATGTGTGTCTGTCATCTCCTACTTGCGCGCGCGCGCCTGTGTGTGTTTCTGTTTTGAGCGCGTGCAGTCTGGACACCACAAAAATAAAATCAGTGAATTAGAACAAATAATAATAATTTAAAAAACAACCCGTCGAGGCGCGTGAGGTTGTTTACGCGCCCGGGCAGCAGCGAGCGCAATAAACACAGAATCTCAGTCTGAATGCGCGCGCAGGAAGAAAAGAGACTGGAAAGGGGGCGGGGAGGGGAGAGGGCGCGTGAGGGTCTTTAAGCCATTTTCGATGAAGCGCGTGTTTAAAAAAAAAAAAATGGTGCGCACATGGCGACAGACAGAATCACATCACAATCAGAGCCCAGCGTGCACGTGAGAAACGTAAACGAGGTCAGCGCGAGGAAAGCGGGAAAACTCGTGTATGTAGTGTCACTATCGGCTGTTTCCCGTCCTGTTGGCCCTGATGTGTCGAGGCTGGGGGTTAAAAGTGAGAAGTATGCCACTCTTTTCTTCCTCCAACAATAGACAACGACGTGCTTGTTGGGAATCTGGCGCTTCACTTGTTTTGCTCAGTGATGGATTCTCTGCGAGCCCCCCTCTCTCTGTTGTTGTTGATCGTAAAGCCATGAACTCCTCACTCATTTGCTGCTTATCTTGATTATGATTAAACTACCAGGTGGTGATTAATCGATCATTTAGCGGTAGTTTTGGGGGCCCATGTGCCGTCCATTGTTCCCTGTATAAAGCTTTTCATAAAGACACATTGAACTGTGTCGCGTTGGAGCTGAATGCGAATGTTTGCGCTGATATTTTTCTGTCCTTCCTGCATCGATGTGAAGTGTGTCTGCAGCAGGTGTAGTAAACACTGAAGTCTGCTGACCTTCTGCATCATCATGTTTTTATCGCTTTGTTCATATTTCTGCAGTGTTTCAGCTCTGATTTGGATTTTTTTACTACATAACTTACAGAATTATCCTTTAAAACTGCAACATGGTGGTAGGATTTTAAACGTTTTCCCCTCCTTTGGTGTGTTTGGGAGGAAAGACGAAGGGGCACACGATTTAAAAACATGTCGCCATATTAGAAGCTTTTTTTGCCCCCCAAAATGGAGGGGGGAGGAGGCTCAGAGAGGAGCTCATTAGCAATGCAAATGAGTTTTTTCCCCCTCTTCATCGGGGGCTCGGGCACCTGCTGTCTCGAGCATGCGCGCGGCTGGCTGGCTGGCTGGCTTCCTCCCCTCGTCGTCCTCCTCGGGCCTCGTGTGCGCGCCTCCCTCCCTCCTTCCCTCTGCCTCCTTCTCATTAGACTTATGTTCCATTTTCCACTGCGCGCACACGCTGCAGGAGCTTTGACGGATAAAGAATAAATAAATAAAATAAGGAGGAGGAGGAGAGCTCGTGCACTCCTCTCTCTCTCATGCAGCTTCTAGCAGAACATGGTGGAAATAAACGGAGGAAAAGAGGGGAAATAAAAATGTGGGAGGACGGTTAGGGTTCAAGTTAAACTAGAAAGGGAAGAAGGACAGAGCTAGGAGAAAGGAAAAAAGGAAGGAAAAGTGAAGAATGAGAGGTCACCTTATTTTAACTCAAATTTCACATTCACATGGGATAAAATATAGATAGTTGTGGTCTAACGCACATGTAGGGTTGTTTTATCTGCTTGGAAAGTCTGACGTCATACATTTACAGGTCCAAACGCTCCTTCAGGTTCTAAAATCAAACCAACCCTGAGACAGCACTCCAAATCCTTTCAGCTCCCTCTGACTGAAAGATGCTAAAAAAGAAGAAATTAAAGCATACAGCTGTGCTACAACTCTGCAGTATTTTTATGTGATATAACACTGTTGCCTATTGTTACACCCATTTTTCTGTATTTTGGGGTGCCATCAGGTGGTCTGGTGCACTGCTCCTTGCTAAATGGCGCTAGGAGAGCCAAGCGTCTCCTCGTTCAGACGGCTCATGTCTGAAATGACTGATTTGTCACAGCAGCAGATTAAATTTAGAGTTTGGTGTTTAGACTCCGGGCTTGCCGTTTTTTGATGATGGATGTAAACATTGGTGCATGATGAGTAAACGTCTGCCTGGAGGCTACAGGTGGATGCTGGGGTGGTGGAGGGGTTGAAACAAGTCAGAGGAAACTTTCAGTGTGAGTGTTTTTGGAGTTGTGATCAAAGTGAAGTGTGTTGTGACACAGGGCAGTATTTTTTATGTATTTTGTACTAAATTTAGCTTCCATAAGTTTATTAAGTACATTCAGTTTTAGTTTAGTTTTTAATAGATTATTAGAATATATATTGGTATTTATCAGGGGAAAAAAATGTAGTAGTTACTTTAGTCTGAATATTAGTCATAAACTGAATTCTCACATAGTTTCTCCTGTTTCTGTTATATTTTTCTTTATATTTCTTATTTAATTTAAATGATACTCTTCTTATGACACATTGTTTAGTTTTATTTTCTTCACCTTTAGTTTAGTTTCAGTTAAATAGATTAATCTTCCTCACACAAATGCGTCAGTATATCCGTCCAACATCTATAGATTTATTGATTTTAGCGCCTGATATTTACCTGATGTTGCCTGGATTTTGTGGCTTTATAATATTTGCACATTACATAAAGAAAGAAGTAGAAGTGGAAAAACTAGAAAACCAAAATAAACATTAAAAATAATCAGAACTCAACAGTCAAAGTTAAAATATCAGCATCCAACCCAAACTCAGTGTTTACATTTTACAAACAGGTTTAGTTTGCTTTTGCCGATGGGAGGAAACTGTTGTACATACCAGTATGAATAAATCTGCAGAATATTTGTATGTTTGCTGATATGGTTAAAGAATAAAACTGATGTCAGAATCTGACATTTATCACATAAATTTTTCATGAGATAAATGTTTAAAGATCTGAAAAAGCTAAAAGGCTGCAGTTTTTACATAACGATCAAAGGGAGGAAAAATGTCGCCATTAGCTTTGGTTGTTTTAAACATCGATGCTGGGGCAGAATTCATAGTAAACACCGATTCATTGACGCACAGAAGATGGAAATCTGGACTAGAGCCCCGTGTTTTGATCGGTATTGGCCTTGTCCACTGACATCGGCACAGAATAAAACGGCATTTACTGAAGTCAGAGCCGATGTCAGTTGCGTTACATCAGTTTTTCACCAAATTAATGGCATTTAGTAAATATTTATGATTAAGATTTCTGTTTGTCTGCAGGAAAGGGGGATAAATAATAATCACTAATAGAGAGAGAGAGAGATGTCAGCTATTGGTCCAGTTGTGATGTCACACCCAGTTCTGATTTTTCTTACAAAAATCTGTGTATAACATGTCGAACGTTTATTTTGACCTTTGACCCTAGGCTGCTCATCGTTGCACAGTCAGTATAACGTTTAAAAACATATTTCAAGTTTTGACTCAGTACCAAGATGATATGGTCACCTTCAGCACACACGCAGTCCCAGCTTGTGTCAGAAAGAAGACTAATTAGCTGATAAGCAAAGGTTAATGGGCTGAATGATGAATGGGAGATAAATGAACGAACGCAGGAGACGAGAAGACGGGACGACGAAGATGAACGATAGACAAAATTGACAAATTATTGTTGGGGTTAAAATGGCGAAAGTAAGAAGAGAAATGGGCAGGAAGCAATGACGAGGAGCAAAGGGATGGATGATGGCTTGTACGTGGAGGAACATGCATAAAGGAAAGGAGAGAGCGATGCAGAGGATGGCACGGCAAATTAAAGAGACAGAAAAAGAAGAAAAGGGTAAGAATGAGGAGAAGAAATGAGGTTAAGAAGGAGAAAGAAGGCACAAAAGGAAACAGGAAGATGTTAACAATGAAAGATGGAGCAGAAGGATATTAGGAGCCAAAGAGACAGTGAGGAAAGGAGTGAAGAAATAAGAGAAGGGTAATAAATGGAAGGAAGGGAGGAATGAGAAGTGGTGAAGGAGGTCTCATTTAGAGGAAGATTAAAGGAGACAAAATAGCTGAGGGTGATAATGATCAATCAGTGAGTGAAATATAAATGACAGAAGTTTTGTGGGAACCCAGGACGCTGTGTTCAGCATCACGTATCGCAGCTAACCGCGAACAATCAGCGAGGAAAATGGATCTATAGATGCCGAACGTGGCGAGCACGATGGGAGAGCAGAGGAGGGGATTGTCTCCTCTGGTCACGCGTGGATCATGTGGTTGTTTTAAATTCAGTGAAATGCACAACATGTGCAAAGTCTTCGCTTTACTGTCATGCAAGACTACGATGGATCCACGAGTTTCTCCGTATACGCTCATCTTTACCATTAAAAGGTCACCTGTTTAGCATCGATGGGAAATCATTGGGATACGGCTAAACCCTGATTTCTGATTAGCTTAGTCATGCTCATTTTTTAAACTTCTCACCTTACAGCGTATTCTTTTTCAGTATGTTTGATTTATGTAATGCTCTGCATGTCTGCAGCGATGTATCTGCAGCATCGCTCTGGTAGGTCAGAAACAGAGTTTATGATGTGAAGTGTCTGACCAGCGCTGCGTTTCTGGGTCGGATGTTGGTTGATTGATATATTAGCTTATGCATTGCTCATTTTTTGGTATTAGCATTGTGATTGCGAGCTAGTTGGCACATCACATACTCCCCCTGAAAGTGTGACATGATGACAGCTTTTGTCAGACATCACCTGTGGCTTAGCAAAGGTGCCAGCTGACACAGCAGCGTTGGATGCAGGGAGACCTACAAGGTGCACACTGGAAAGCTGTAGTAGTGGTGAGGAAGTTTTGGCTCTAAAAACTGCCTGGTCAGGTGGAGGAAACAGTACTGGGTTAGATTGTAATGTTGTAGGCTGCATATAAGAATTGGACATAAACATTAGAGGGCCTGCATTAGCTTCATTTTTCAGTCAAAAAGGTTGCTGTTTGATTCAGATCTGCCCCTTTGATGAAAAATGATGAGCTTGGAATGACCGCCCAGTCACCTTAACTCCCCAGAACGAGAACGGGCTGGTTAGCAACTTAAGGTGAAGACGCAGCTCGACTCACTGTCGTCTGAGCTGCAGATTCCAGCGTGTGCTGCAGACAAGTTAAAGAGTTAAAAACACTGAAGTGAATGGACGTGGATGTGACAGCGCCATTTCTAAAGCACCCCAGTCATAAGGGTTTTATATTGGCACATACTGGATGACACAGACACTCAGGTGTCTGGATTTGGGCTATAAATAAACTGGATTTTCAAAGCTGAAGAATATATGAGTAAGGAAATATTTAACTTAATTTAACCAAAGTCCAAACACGATGTCTTTAAGGAATGCTCTGCTGCATTTTGTTCACATTTCTCTGAGAATTTAACATTTTAAGAAGAGTTCAAATCTTTTGAAGAGATAACATTAGAAAAGGTGCAGAATTAACCAGAGACTCTCAAACTTTCTTTTAATAATCACCCCCTTGTTTCTTTGAATATTTGTGGTTGTTGAGACTGTTCATCCAACAAAACAAGTGATTTGGGGAAGTTTTGAGATGTTCCAGAACAAACTGGGAATAACTAAAAACAACAGCAACCTGCACCTCCGCAGCAGGTTTTGGCTCGTCGAGGTGGCTGTTGACTCGCATATGTTTGTGTGTTGATGCTGAATGGCTGATATGAAGAGATTATTTGACCAGAAAATAAAATGTGGAGGAAAAAAAGAAAACCTCTGCTGGAAAGACTTAAGAGATAACATCAAATCGGTATTAAGCTACGCAGACAGATAGCGCTGCCATGGATAAAATATTTAGCTGGATTTCCAAATCAGCCTTTCCCCCCCACATTACTCTGAGAGTGTGTGTGTGTGTGTGTGTGTCTCCCCCCAAATCCTACCCAGCATGCCTGCGGAAAACAGGGTCAGGCCGGAGAAAAAAGAGAACGAGAGCGAGCACATGATGGGCAGATAAAGGCTCGTCTGTGTCAGAGGGAGAAGAGAGCAAGGAGAAGGAGGAGGGCAGGACGATGAAGGGGCCTCTCTGTTGAAGGAGGGAGTTCAGGCTCTATAGAAATCTCCCATGGCGGTCAGAAACAAGGCATTTAGTCTGTGAGTCGGCCTCTGGAACGCCATAATAGGCTCTTATAATGATGCCACTATGGACAGGGACGAGAAAACACAGAATGTCCCTTTAAACTGAGCTTTTGGTGAGAAATGCCTGTAGTGTGAAGGAGGTGGATGAGCTGTTGGAGGGCCTGCAGTAACATGGACTCTCTGTTAAAGTCAACTTATCCTACTTTTCCTTACTTCATGGGCAAAGTTTTGAATACTGAGGTCAGAGTATGTACATGTAATCCCTGAAACCGAAGGTCAGACTTCTCTCTGCTCCCAGTGCTCAGTGTTTTACTCTTAGATGTCACAGACAGCAGATTTCCTCAATATGGTCATTCACGCAGAGAAGCCACGCCCACCTGCAGTATAGACTTGCTTACGAGGGGCAGCCAATGAAAGGAAAATATGACAGATTTTTCTCCCAGGATTCAAAGTTTAAAAAATATGTGAGTTATTAATTATGGGTGCCTAATGAATGGGTTTTAAGAATGCATGGTGAGTAAAAAGTGGATTGAAAGAAATTGATTAAAATCCCCAAAGAGGATACAGTCTGAGGAAAAACATAAATCTACCCAGATTAAATTTATCTGTAAGTGTATCAAAGATTAATTTCATGAGTTGTGCTGAAATAACACTGAGCAAAGAAAAGAAAATCTTCCACTGTGACTATTAAATCATTAAATAGGCCGAATATGCTTTTCTCTGTGATTTTTGTGAGGCACAGCCAATCAGAAGACAATCGGCTTAAAGGAGGAGGAGCTAAAACAGCTTGTTTTAAATAGAATGAACTGAGTTCCCTCAGAACTGAGAAGGATTATTTTGAGTTGTGAATCATGCAAAGCTACTCTATTAGGACTTCCAAGCATTGTTTGGGGAATTTGGTTAATGCTCACGTGAGTTCTCGTATATTCACTTAATGAGCAACTGGTCTCTTTGGAAGAGAACTTAATTGGAAGTTAATAAGTGTTAACTGGAAATGTTATAGGTTTGCAAAAATTACATATTAAGTTTGGATTCCTGTGTTGAACCTTGAATATAAATCATTCTGTCGTTAAAGAAGAGAAGCAGGGCTGATGGTTGGAGAAACTTGCCTCTTGTTCAGATAATGTGGGAAGTAGTTTCACAGTTGGAATTACAGTGGATGTTTTTCATTGTCCACGATGCATCTGTGCTTCCAGTCGCCCACGCTTCCTTCACGCCAAGCTTCAAACAGAAGATGCTGTCGTTTTGGTCTTTTCTGCAGCTTCGAATTTGAACGTAAAATAAAAGGCTGACTTCTGAGAGAACGTCACATCTGTACAGCCTGGATTTCATTTTGACTTCTATAAAGAAAAACCTTTATTCTTCTCAGACTGTCAACAAATATCTGACCAGATAGAGGAAAATTCCTTCTTCCCAACTAGTGAATGATATGTTTTATTAGGACGAGCAGACAGCAGCTTCAGATCCAGGTATCCATTTAAATGAAGTCAGGAAATATACCGACTTATTATCAGTCACGTATTTCATATGTGAAATATCGTCAACACTTTTCACAGGATTCTACATTAAATGTGTGTTTGTAACATGGTGAAAAGTTGTTTTCCTATTTAATTCAATTCAGTTCGGTTTAATTTACACGGCACCAAATCACAACAACAGTCGCCTCGAGGCACTTTACATTGTGGGGTAGACCCTACAATAACACATACAGAGAAAAACCCAACAATCATATGACCCCCTATGAGCAAGCACTTCCAGGTGTGCCTCAAGATTTTATGATATATTCATTATAATGCATTTTAAAGATAATGATATATGTATAGAAAATATTGTTTAAATCACTTCTGTCAGAGGGAAGTTTGGTCTGTTGGTTCATTGTTGGATGGTGGGAATTATGGGAGGGTAACACACATGCTCTGAACCACAAATAAGGTGCAGATGATCCACTGCCTAAAGAA
Source organism: Pundamilia nyererei (assembly GCF_000239375.1). Taxonomy (NCBI): domain Eukaryota; kingdom Metazoa; phylum Chordata; class Actinopteri; order Cichliformes; family Cichlidae; genus Pundamilia; species Pundamilia nyererei. The sequence goes on along the minus strand of NW_005187477.1, from coordinate 1,666,200 downwards.
TAGAAAGGAAGTAAGTCCACTAAAATGGAATATTAATGCTTTGATTGGACATTTGAATGGGATATCAGTCCGATCCTGTCTTAAAAAGTTGGTTCAATTGACATTATTTGATTTCGTCACCTCGGATCAGCTCCACAACGTGTCTGTGAGGAGCAGTAAAGGAAGATAAACTCCGAGTCAGAGGAGGAAAGTCAATAACAGCAGTTTCCTAATGACTCTCAAAGTTGAAATCAAACTATCAAATTTGTTGAATAACATCAAAAGATTTTTGTTCCTAGTCTCTGCTTGACAGTCGGGGTTACAGCTTTTTAATTTGACACCATTATTACAGAACCCAGCATGAGCAGATACCAGAAGCAAAGGTATCAGTATTGGACCTGGAAAAAAATTGGATTGGTGCATCCCTAACTTGGACACCAAACACCCTTTCTATTCATAGGAGGGCTGAATCTGAACCAGACACAGGAAGATTGTTAATTAGACTGTGTCAGAGTGTGAGGTGATGCAGGCAAAGAGGAAGGCATCAAATCTGAATTTTGCATATGTGAGTACTGGTGTGATATGGTCAGAAAAGGTTTCACCTTTGTTGTGTTTAAAATATTGACAAATGATTAACAGCAAAGACGGAAAACACCGGGTCCAAATTCCAAGAGGGTCCATGCAGAGTGTTTGAGTCAGCCTTTCAGCTCTCCTGTGAAGGACTTCATCAGCTTCTAAAGCTGAAGATGCCGTTCAGATGAAACTTTTGCAGAGGACATAAGAAGTCGCCCAGTTTGTCTTGAGTCAAGCATATTAGCCCATCATGACCTGCATGGACCTACACACATATGTCTACAAGGAGAACCTCACACAGCTCTAACAGATCAATACAAACAATGAGCCGACAGCTCTGTTTCTTTTTTGTCTCCCAGATTGTGTGTTCATACTCTCCGGGTGTGGTGCAGATAAAATAAAACTCCTGATTTCAGCTTGTAAGAGAACCAGGAAGTAAAAACAGACCTTAAACTCTGACTTCACTGTGCATGGACAGTTTGGCCTCTGAGACTTCCTCCACTTGGCTAAATTAATGAATAACTTTCTCAAACAGAAACCGTCACTGTAGTTCTTCAGTTAAAATGTAAACCGTGCTGTTAATCAAGCTGCAAGTGAAACAGCAGAGTCCAAAGTTACAGCGGTGCCCCGGAGATATAAATTAATCTTAAATACTGTCCTTACTCCTTGCTTGGCATCAGCCCAAATTAGTCTGGATTAGGACTGCTGTCTCCATCCTTCTTAAGATGGTGTGACAGAGACTTCCCCCTTTTAGGTTTTACTGGCTGTCAGAAGATTTTAGTGAGTTCAGACTCTAATGTCTGTGCCGTCTCCAAAAACTGCATTTTTCTTTTAGTGGGTGCATAACAGTAAAGGTAATTATTCAGTTAGCTTTACTGGTATTCAGTTATTCAATTCCATATTTTTATTCATGGACTGTATCAGAGCAGCTTTGCATTATTCACTGTTCAAAATAATCCTTGTGTGTCTTGTACTCGGTCTAAGTGCAACCACTCAATTCATCTTCTGTCTGACAGAAGTTGTTCTAGTCCCTCCCCCTTTTGGGATAACTTTTTTTCTGATGGGCGGTTCCATATCTACATACCTGCCAGTCCAGACGACAGAGTGGTTGAGCTGATGTATCAGTATGTCCCAACAGCTAACATACAACAAAAAGTCATTATGTCCGCTTTTCTTCATCGAGTTCTTCGCCTTTCTCAACAGAACTCCATCTGGAACTGATTTAAACACAGAATGACTACAAGTTGCAGCTTTTTAACCTCTAGTGTCGAATCACTGCAAAACGTAAATGCAGCACGACACAGATTTCTGTGCCATGGGTCTGAGTCTGGACACTGGTGACATTAGTTTGACTCCACTGTGGCCTTTTCTGCTGCTACCAGGGTCACAGCTGCCACAGAGGGCTTCATGTTCGTGTCCTCTGAAAGTTTCTGGCAAAGCGAAAATGATCCATCGAGGTTTTTAAAGATGGTGAAACACGATTAAACAAAAGGCATTTTAGTGTTGTCTGCTTTGAAGATGAGCCCCTTCTCACCAACTTTTAACCAACCTGCAGGCCCGAAAAAGCCAACACTGAAGTGCAGTTTCTCTAATGACCACTAGAGGCTGCCTCCAAATCTTCAAAATGCTACCCTTCAGCCTTCTAGTAGTTGCACCTGTGGTATCAATTGAAAGTCCTTGGTAACCTTAACACAGCTGAAGTGCTAAAGTTCAAAGTAATCCTTATTTACCGTCACATTAAAGGCTTTAATGGACCTTCATGAACTGCTGTGAGAGTTTGTTGGAATGAACCTGCTGCACAAATGTTCAAGAAAGCTGAGCAAGGGTCACATGTCAGATGATTTTCGGATACATTTTGGATCAATTGTGTTTGTTAGACTTGATTTTGATTAAACCAGCAGAAACTGCTGGTTCTGCTGCAAATCCATTTAAACAAGTTTTTATGTCAACACTGAGGATGTGTGAGGGAAGTCCTTCACAGGCAAACCCGTGTGAGGACACTGTGTGTGGTCTCTGCTGCTCCTGCAGATGGATCTAACATGCTTAAAGCATGTGCCGTGTCATTTGAAACTTTATGGCTCAGCGAAATCGTCCTGTCTCTTGACCCTCTGCACTCTGTGGTCAGAGATGAAGGTTAGTGTCAGAGCCAGACACCTGCCTGGAGTTGAACTGTTTTACCTTCAGCAGACAGGGTGGAGGTGACGGTGGTCCCGCGGCCCCACCGTGCATCAGGGTAGCATTTTAGATCAGAGAGCTTGTTTCATGGTTTTAATTTTAACGGCAATAAGGTCTGCGCTCAGTGGCTGTAAGGCCGGTGGTGGGGTATAAGAATAAGTCTGTCCTTTCTACTTCAGGTTCACCGGAGGCTTTAAAAAAGATGATGGTCTGGGTTAAAACAAACCCCGTGTCACAAACCAAATCGTCCATCTGTATACGTGTGGTTACACATGTGCAAAACAGCACTAGTGTAGCTTTTTAAGAGCCAGTGTGCTTCATAGACGTGGCCTTTTCAGTTCAGTTTTATTTACATAGCACCAAATCACAACAGCAGTCACCTCACGGTGCTTTACACTGTAAGGTAAAGAACCTGCGATAATGCAGAGAAAACCCCAACAATAAAAAAGGGGCTTCTATTGAGCAAGGCGACAGCGGGACAGAAAAACTCCCTTTTAACGGGATACACCTCTGACTGGACCAGGCTCAGGGACTCATCTGCTGCGGGACAAAGGACACTAAACATATTCTCTCATATCTTCATTTTCTTTGGTAAAACGTTGGCCCTGCCTTCCTGGATTTGATTATTTCTCACTGAGAGGCGTTGCTATCAAATCCAACAACCTTGAGTTTCAGGGCAAACTGTTTAACATGTCAGCATTCGAGGGATATTTACCCTCTTTTGTGGGCTCTTTTAAACTGAAGGATGAATCAGGAGGACAGCGGTGTCTTGTCTTTCTCTGCTCTTGTAGTGGTTGAATGGGTTGCTGTGTTGTTATTGCATTTCTGCAGATGTCACGGCCCTGTGGAGACTTAACACTGTACGTGTGATCTGTTTTTAATCCACAGTAGTAATGTGTTTTCCCCCCTCTCTCTCTTTATCTGCCTTGTAGCTACTCTCCTTTTTGCAGCTCTTTGGCAGATTGAGCTGAATTGAAGGGTTTTTGATTCAGCGTTGTGCCCTCATTACCATGCAGACCTATATTTTCAAAATACAATTCCCTAATTATCCGTGCTGTCGTAGTTCTGCATCAGGAGCAGGAGGGGTGCTCTGAAAAGGCTTTCATGTGCAGCGCAGTGAGGGTCCCGTTATTCTCAACTCCTTCATCAAAAAAGAAAGAAAGATTTGTGTGTGCTGGTTCAGATGAGAGCGTTTGTTCCTGGTTATTCAGGGAAAGAAAGAGCAGGAAGTCTTGCATTTTTGGGAGGATTGTTGAAGAACTGCAGCTGTTTGGTTTTTTTTTTAAAGGACCACCTATGAAAGTACAAATGAACAAGGGCCCAACCTGCGGTGCATTACATGGATGGATGGCACTAAAAATTGATATTTAGGTTCAAACGGTTAACTCATTGGCCAAGCTTCTTCTTCTGTAAATGCAACACCCTGAGAACTTTCTCATTTTCCTGACACAGGTGGATGCAAGGCTAGAAGATGAGCAGCCAACTGTCCTGCATGGTGGTGTGACCCTTTAAAGTTTACCCAGAATGCATTTTTTGAGGTGAAAACAGATTGAATTGGGTGACAATGCTTGTTTCTATTCCTTTGCAGACATTAGGGGCCAGATTTACTAAACGGGGCAAAGTATCACAAAAAGCCCAAATAGTTGTGATTTTATGGGGGATTTAAAGAAATTGTGCCGTTGTCTAAATCCAGGTACTGTTAGTTCACTTCAATATCAACAAATAAGTATTTAAGTCAGTCTGCACACTGGATTTAAATATTCTTCCCCTGATATTTCGCAGCTTGAGAAAGGAAGTCCCAGAAACACACATCCAACAGGGTCAGCTGCAGAAAGCTCTGAATTCTCAGCTCTTACAGTCTTGTAGCTGCGCTGTCTTTGTAAATACAAACTTCTGCTTTTTGTCCTGGCACAGTACGCTAGGAAATCCTAAACATTGTTCTTGTTTAACTGCGTTGTATAGCACTAAATTTTGAAAGACCAAAACCAACAGTGTGCTCCTCTGTTATTCACAGGAGAAAGCCCTGCAGGTTTTCCTGTTGCTTTTCATTCTTGCTGTTGAATTTACAGACAGGACGTCACCACACATATCCTTACAGTCAAATATTCAAAAACAAAGGGGAGATAAAGACATAAATGGAGGCAACTCTCAGACAGCAGCAGAGAGACTGTGTGGTCCCATGGGCTGAATCCAGTTTAAATTGGCTGCTTTCCTCGCTCAGGATTAGACCTGGGCTTAATACCTTTACACTAAAAGGCCTTTCCGTTCTCTCCGAGGGCAATCTGCTGCAGGAACACACCCGGCTTTTAATCCACAACAACAACAAGTGCGTGGCTGAAGCTGGCGGAGGCGAATCGCACCACGACGAGCTCAAAGTCTAGTTTAAAAAATAACAGAAATCTGGGAAATTATTAGACAGAGTAAATCGGTTCTTATGCAAACGAGGAAGCGGTTTCTGTTTCTGGCAGCCATCTTTGTTTTGGTCAAGGAAGGTGCAGCTTATGGGGAGCTTTCAAGTTCTTTAACAACAACCGGACACGGGAGACTGGTGCCAATTAGATAAGTTCATTGACACAGATTGAATCAAGAACTGGTCTAAAAGCAGATTATTTCTTCTTCTATGGTTCTTTAATGTGAAGGTGCTGTTTTCCTCGCTGGTAACCGGAGTATCTTTGGATTTTGGTTGGATAAAATGGAGAATCTGAAGACTCCAGTTTGTTTTTATTTGACTTTATGATTGTGTCATGCAAAAACACCACCATGTCCAACTGTAAACCCCCCAAGACACAATCAAGAAGAAACTGCAGCCATGCTATGAATATTACAGAGTACTCACACAACCTGCATGTTTGTAAATCTGATGATTTTATGGGTAAGAGGAAGGATTCCTGTTACAGACCATTATCTTATTAACAGCTTGCCGTAACGTCATGTTCATGGCTGAAGTTTTACTTGATCCAAGTACGTTTGTTATGTTGTTAAAAAATATTTCAACAAGTTCTCTTAAAACAAGTCAATAATTATGTTTCATTTTAAATTATTAACACACTGTAGCAGAGCAGTAATGTTGCTGCGATTCACGCTCAGCTCCCAGGCGACCTGTGAATCCTCCAAAAAAATAAAGACTTGCTGTTTTTAAATGCTCATATTCATACAGTCGTAGGCAGCAGCCTGCAGTTAATTGCATTAGTGACTAGTGACGTGAACTAGCCTTCGAAACATTTCAGAATCGGTACGAAGCAAGCGAGCTCTGCTGAGCTTAAGTCCGAGTACCGGAGGAAGCAGTGCAGTAAAGCTGCAGCAGTGCAAACTGAAATATGACTGAATTTTTATGTTTTCATTTGATAACTCAGAAAATGCATATTTACACTTTTCTGTTTGGTCCTAATTGGCTGTTAAGCCTGTTTGAACATGGGTTGGAAAATGTGTTTGTCTCTTTCTTGTCCGTTTATCGCAGAGAATATTGAAGCTGCATTTCACGTTGAGCTTGATCTTCTCCATCTTCAGGCTGTCGTCCGAATCGCAGCAACTGAGCTGGTTTTTTGCTGTCATAATTTTAGTGGTTGTGATGTCTGTGAAGCGGGCAGCACTCAGTTATTTTGCAGGTGAGCAAAATGATGTGACGTCCTGCTGTTATAATAATAATAATAATAATAATACATTTTATTTGAGGGCGCCTTTCAGAAACCCAAGGTCACCTTACAAAAAACACAATTAATAAAAGGAACAATAGTCATAAAATACATAAAATAAGTTAAAATTACAAAACAGAGCGTGATAACAGATAAAATCAGCATTAAAGCG
>NW_005187477.1:1640999-1659302 GCF_000239375.1 Pundamilia nyererei | reverse complement strand
TAAGATTTTAAAATTTATCCTGGCTTCTACGGGCAACCAGTGAAGCTGCTGTCTGTTATGTGAGCGTGCTCACAGCCTGAGGCCCGGGTTAGCAAAGGAAGCCGATGCTCATGTTTGGGGTGCCGTCATCTCTGACTGGGTTTTAGATTTCAGCAGCAAACCAGTGTTTGAAATTATTACTGAATATATTACCAAAATTATTCAGACTAATTATCATAAACAAATAGTTTCAAATGTATTAAATTAACCAGTAATGCTAATCCAACCAAAGCACCTCCAGACAGCAGAGGCAGGGTTCACTTTCTGTTCAGACTCACAGGAAACACCTCTGAGGAGCCTCCTTACCTGTCCTTAAACCCTCCCACTGTGAAATCAGCTCCTGGCTTTACAATCAATCAAAATGTGCTGCTTTGCGTTTTGCTTTGATCTGATTGGCTCACAGTCTCACAGTATGGTGGCCAGCAGGGACAAACTTTACAACCAGCAAGGAACAAAGAAGTAATTAGTCTCAATCAAGTAATCAAGGCGATCAGGGCAGCTGATTGAATTTAAATTCTTCTGTCATGTGTTGGGACGCTGTGTGGGATTTTTAGGCTCTGATTAATCCACCAAATGCTCTGATGTTACCTGCCGGCACACGAAACGAGGCAAAATGAACTCCTGAGGTAAAGTTCTTGTTTTTGTTCAAATAATCCATTGGAGATTTTGGTTTCAGTTTCCCTGGTCCTGTTGAAATATGGCTCAAGTGTTTGGGTGCAACAGTAAGCTGCGTATTTGTGAAGTGTGATACGTTTGCTGCTCTGAAGCCAGAAATGAAATGACCACATGTGTGCCGGAGCCGGTTTTATACACACTGAAGACGGCCGCTGGTTTAAGCCCAGGTAGCTTCGCTCTGTGGTAGCTTTCAGTCGTTGTGGACTACTTCTATATTTTCTCTCTTGTTTAATAAGTGGACAAAACAACACTTTTATTCTGTTTAATATAATAACAATGAAAAACAGTTTTCAGTTCTTTATCTGTGGTGAAAACACAGAACAGTTTCTTTCTTCCACGTGATCCCAGCATCCTCCTCCGTCACACCAACCCTCAGCACGTCCTTCATCACTACATCCATCAGTCTTCTCTGAGGTCTTCCTCTTCCCTCCTGGCTAGCTGGAGTCCAGTATATCCTCTCTCCCTCCTCCGCACATATCCAAGCCATCTCAGCCTCTCCGACTTTGAGCCGTCCCTGTGATGGACTCATTTCTGATCCCGTCCATCGTGGTCATTCCTAATAAAAATCTGGACATCTTCAGCGCTGCCTCCTGTCTTTCTGTCAGCGCCGCCATCTCCAAACCTTCCCTTTCCTTTTCTCGCTGCCAGTCACAAATCACCCGCTCCACCCTGCCTGCATGCTCTTCTTATCTGAATTTAAAAATTCAGTTTTCCATTATTTAATACTTTATCTACAATGAAAACAGAGGAAACTGTCTGGTGTTTGATGATGGATGCGTGGTTAAAAACGTACACCTTTTTATTTAATGGAATACTAATACCATTAAATCCCACCTTATCCTTGGGTTTTTAATGGTATGCGTGGAGTGAAAATACAAACCTATACATGCCTGTGACGATACGAGGTTTTTGCATGAGGGACAAATCCACAGCCTTTAATTTTGACTTTACATGTTCCCTCTGTAATCTGTCATCCTCAGGCTGTTGATTCAGCAGGCGCCGGAATCTGTTGTCAAATGAGGTTGAATTGGTTTTGTCTGTACAGCGTTCAGCATATTAAAGACAGAGTTTTCTGTTATGTTATCAAGGTTAGTTCCTGATTTTTGCCACTTTCAATGCATCACGCTGTGTAAAGGCTGCTGTCCTGGGAAACCTGATCATCTCTCTGTTGTCGTCGTCCAGCTGTTTGTCTGAAGGCAGTTAAATTGTGAATGCTTTTGCCTTCGTCTCAGCCGCTCGGCCTCTGTCTCAAAGGTCACAGGTTCAATTCCCTCGGCAGCTACTGTGTCCTGGAGGAAGATTTTGGCTCGTTATCGCTGTACTTCTGTCAGCTCTGTAAAGTGGACCTTTTCCTGCAGGCCTGGTTTCATTTAATGGTTTTTATTACAAAGCGCTGCAGACTGCTGGAGTTCAGGGCTCGATATTTCATGAGTGTAACCTCACATCACCTGGAATGTCACCTTCACCGGTACTTTCACACAGTGAAGCTTATCGCTGTTGCATGACTTAACCTGTGAATGTCTGTTTGCTTTGTTATCTGTTATACTGTTACACATCTGGCTCCTCACAAAGTTTCAAGAAATCAAACCGTTTTTTCCCCTGTCCCTGCAACCTGATAACTTAGACAGTGGATTTTACTAATATGGTCATCTGAGACCCAGAAGCCCCGCCCACCTGTTTTCAGACTGGACAGCCAATCAGAAGAAAGCTAGCTTTCACTAAGGGCATGTTTTATAAGAAGCCTCTGCTTTTTTTTTTTTTATCAGAAAGTTTATTTTTCTACCCCAACACATCCACTGGACAGTAACGAGTCTGCACCACGTGATTCTGAAATGTTTTCCAATGAAGTCACTCTGCTGGCGTCAAACTGAGTAAGCAGAGGTTTTTACTTCTAAGTGTGTGCTAACGTCGCGCTGTCAGACTGGGACTGAATAGTGTGGTGTTTGTGAGCAGCAGGAATTGTGGCCTTCAGCTGTTGGAGATGTTTGTGTTTGTGTGTTGGACATTTTGCTTCACATGCAGCTTAAACCAAATTAGAGTAATTTAATTTGCTGTAAAACCAGAAATAAAATGAGGTCGGGGTAAAATCTACTCAATTACTAACGGAATTATGTAAATTAGCAGTGTGACGGGTAAAATGGTGGCACATCTTATTTTTGCTGTTGTTGTGCTTTCCTTTAACAACAACTAACCTCCACAAAAGCTTCCAGGTAAAGTGGCGACTGCTGAGTCAGTTATTGGACAGGAGCCTGTGTTTCCATGTCATCTGTGACTTACTAAATAGATTACCCACAAATCCTCTCTGATCAGGCGTTGAGCTGTGGACCATCTTTGTCACCGATAACTAAACAATAACCAGACAAATAAGAGCGCGAGCGACGAGCACCTGTATAAATATATTTAAAAATCAAAGTTAGGTTGTAAAGTCTTCAATGATCAGCATGTTATTTGTTGAGATTATACTTTAGAGATTTCCAACATAATGTCCCAGGGACAGAAAATGAATGAATAAAACATTACTTTATGTTAGGGCTGCAGCCTTCAACTATTACAGTAATTCAGTATTATTTATTCTATCAATGAATGAGAAAGCAATAATAACTATTAAAAAGAGAAACACAAGCCTTTTAACATCAATTAAATAGTTTAACTGCACATAATAGATGTTAAAAGCAACTAAACCTTTTGTTGTTACTTAATATTTTTGAAAGGGAACATTTTCATAAATAATGACAAATGCAGTAAAATGAAATGGCCATTACTTTGTCTTCTTGGAGAGCTTTCTTACTAATGCAGGAAACCATGATGTAGCTCATCAATGGGCTAGGTGTGTGTGTGTGTGTGTGTGTGTGTGTGTGTCATGAATATTTTATATTAATCTAAAAATTGCAAATAATGTTACTAAAGCCTTGAAATGAATCCAGTGCCCCCCGTGCCCCCCTTTAGATGCTCCCCTGATTATTGGAGGTATGACAGCGATGGAAAGTGGGACGGCTGCTGATTTAAACACGTAACAGTTCATCTACATACATGCACTTATATTCTACTGTAGGTTTACTGTAGAGTTTTCACTGTGTAAAACAAACAGTAACGTGTACACAGACTCAGCCTCGACATTAAACTAGTTACAAGGTGACAACTGAGTCGTTTGCATCAAGGTTTTAAAAAAATTTTTTTAAATAGCTGAGTAATTCAAGTCACACGACGAGTCATTGGAGCCTTTTTTATATACTCAGCTTTATGTATAACATTACAACATACTGTAGATTTATGTCGCCTGTTTAATCTGTGACACAGCTTTATAATAAATGTGAAGGCTACACCGCGCCCTCTTTAGAGTCCCTGCTGCATGCTGCTGTCTTCTAAAATAAGAGAGGAAGCACATCTGTATTCTTACGTTTACAAAAAATAAGATCAACTTAAACTAAACCAGCAGTTTATCTGAATAAGCAGAAGTTTAGTTTCAAGTTTTACTTCAGGTTTGCCGTCTCTATAAAAGAAAGCAGTGCTGAATGTGAAGCGGCTCCACCAGAAGCTTCATCTGCACTGCTGCTGTGTTTTCAACCTTTCTGTTGAGCAAAACAAAGACTGCTTGAATCTTAGGATACGTCCTGGTCACACATGTGCCCCTCAATACATGTAACGGTCCATCTGGTTCAAATGTGAGCGACATGCTGTACGGCCCTGAATCATCAGCGTCGGCTTCCTGCTGTGTTTTCTGCTTCACTAAGAACAGTCTCTTTATTTCATTAACCTCAGGCATTTCCTTTAATGTGACAGCAGGAAGAATCTACTTGTTAACAATGAAACTCTACTTAAACTTAACGTTGAATTTTAATTTTATATAGCGCCAAATTAGGACAACAGTCACCTTATATTGTAGTGAAAGGTACAGACTTGGTTATGCTGACAAATCAAATCATAATCAGCAATCAAACGACTAAACATTTGGCGACAGTGGGAAGGAAAAAACTCCCTTTTAACAGGAAGCAACCTTTGGCAGAACCAGGCACAGTGGGCGGAGCCATCTCCTGCAACAGGGTGGGTGTGGACTGAGATTGCTATGCCTACTTAGGCGTTGCAGGTTGGAAAATGTCTTGAAAGTAAAAGCTGGTTTAGTCTTTGTGGGCAGTATTTGTGTTGTTGATCATGTTCATACAGATCAGAACAGAATCGGAGTGAATGGCAGCTGCAGTGAACCATATTTTTGTCGTTACTGGAAGTAAAAGTATCCACGAGCGCTTCAGTTCCTCAGAAGGTTTAAATGTGGAGCTTGACAGTGAGTGTGAAACCTGCGAAGGGTTGGGTGAGGAAGCTGAGTGCTGTATTTGTGTGTGGATGCAGCACTGAGTGTTTTTATGTGTCCATGTTGGTATCAGGAAGGTGTGAAGAGGAGGGCTATTATCGCAGTGTGAAGTGGAAAACTGTGATTGGCCATTCTGATACTTCCCCATTGACCCCCATTATAGCTGCATTAACGGGCGTCCTGCAGGATTAGATTGCCATCACAGAGAGTGAAAACACATGCAGCTGGAAATGCACCCGAGAGACGCCGAAGGCCCTCGCATGATGACAAAGTTATCTGCGCCAGCGACGGTTTACCTCCAGAACTTTCAAACTTTCTAATATGAACAGAGTAAATCTCTGCAGACAGGTGAGAAGGGAGACGATGGTGTTCACTGTAGGGCTGCCACAAACGATTATTCTGATAGTCGACTAGTGACCGATTATTTTTGCGATTAGTCGACTAATCAGATCATCAATTGGACGTAAAACTACAGCTTATAGCACCAGCAGCATCTGCTCTTGTATAACTAGCATTAGCTTACAGCTTTAAGTGTTTAAGGTCTGTGCTAACTAAAAATAAAGACAAGATGATAGTTTATTCAATTTGCAGATTGTTTCGGTGAAGTTTAATAAACTCCTTGCTATCTAAAATATAACAGGACACTGGAGTATATTCTCCAGCATCTCACACTTCTGATAATCAGCTGTCTGCTTGACGTTTATTCAGCTGTGTAAAAACTATAACTTTAATCTCAGCCAAACCGATTTACTCAGGAACAAATAAAACACTGAAAAAAGCCAAACAATAAAATTTTTAAGTTATCTAAGTGACTCATATATCATGTTTAACCTGAGTAGTGAAAGACGGCGGTGGGTTTGAAAACGATTTGCCGGGAGTCCGGTGTTCTCACGGCTCTAGTTAGCCTAGCCCCCGGCTAGCTATCGAGCTAGTGGGTAACAGACGTCTCCGAAAACGTCGGAGCGCTTTTGAAAATATGTGGTGTCCTGATAAACTGAGCAGATATTTGAGGTTTACACAGCTACATTCTCGCCTGAAAATATGTTAAACGTTTATTTTGTGACCCAGAAAGAATAATAAGAGTAAAGTTAAAACTAACTAGCTGCCGCCATTGTTGGAAACTGAGCTGGGCTGCGCTATGAATTCTGGGACAGAGCTTCTTCTTCTTCGGGGTTTAACGGCAGCTGGCATCCTTGTACATGCAGTGCTGCCATCTTCTGTTTCAGTCCGTTATTACACTCTTAAATCCTGCTACTTATTCCTGCGTCCTTTGTGATCTTACAAAGCTTCAAACGACGCCTCGACTATTAAATCAGTCGACGACGATTTTGATAGTCGATGTAATCGTGAGTAGTCGACTAATCGTGGCAGCCCTAATTCACTGGTACATAAATATTAGATTTCTGCTTCAGTTGGCGTAGATGATGGATTAAATGTTCCCTTTCTGTCAGGCAAAATGTGTAAAATGAGGATCATGTTGTTTTAAATAAGTATTGAAACCATAAACCAGGCTTTACATAAACCTTTGGATTATTCATTGATTGGTTAGCGTGAGCGTCTTACTGCTTTCAGTTCGAGTCACATGGTTTTCTCCTTTCCTGCTCTCAGTCTCACTGCGAGCACACCTCCGTGCACAAAGAGTGGAGCAGATTTTAATCACAGTGCAAGAAAAGCTGTTAGCATGTTAGTGTGAAATGCTTTCTAACTGCTGATGCTTTGCTGTTAGCTTCCGTCATGCAGTGTTAGCTCTCCTCTCACCTACAGCATAATCATATAAAGCTACAGAGGCAAAATTGATTCCACTTTTGTGTGGACACGTGTTTAAATGTTGCGTCCGGCTATCTTACCTTAACTGTGCATCGAGTTGGCTCTGAAATGATAAAGATGTTTGTTGCAAGTTGCCAAAGACTGATGGAAAACAAATCAAGTAAATTGCTAGTGAACACTACGCAGCTTTCAGATGTATTCATTAAAATGTTTTCTCATTACGTTGATAAAAATGAATTCATTACATCCTCCCAAACTGTATTTGCTGTTCCAAATTGGTAGTTCATGAATTAGAAATATGCTTCAGCTCGCAGTAGTGTTGCTGTGTTTACAGTTACGATACAAAGAGGTTTCGAGTCTCATGCGTCTCACTCAGTCAGTGTTGTGCTTTGACTCCACATATTACACACGTCCTAAGCTCTGACTGTGCAGCTGTGCTTTTGCTTTCCATTGGAATTGAAGTGCAGTTGTGTGCTTTCGATCTTTTGCATGAAGTTAAACTTTGACTCCCGGCCGTACGGTGCTCACAGACAGACTGCATCATAGTGAGTCTGTATCAGCCCGGCACAGAAGGTGACTCATCCCAGCTGCTTCGTGTGCCTAAAATGTATTATTATCGACAACGCTCAACTTAACTCACAGCTGCACAAACGCAACACATCTTGTTGGTCCTTTGAGTCTTCACTTGACCTTGACAAACTACACCACATCCACTCCCTTCGTTTAAACCTTTCCAAGATGCCGGCGTCACGATAGCGGTCGTTGCTCATGTTAAACGAAGATGGTCGTTTTCTCGTACCAGTCAGGAGCAGTGTAATCAAAAGAGATTTTATTTTTTCATATTTCCCCAAGACCTCAGAGCAGAACGAGGCAATGACGGCAGATATGATATTTATAAAGTCAGGAACAATATTTTAAAAAGGGAGGCTGGGGTGGGCTGCACAGCTGGTTGCAGATGTGACTGTAGGTTAAATTAACATAAATAGATCTCAACTGTAGCAGGTCTGAACCAACACTGTGGTCGATTCCATTCTCTTTACTTCATTAGACCAAATTTTAATTATTTCTTCAAATACTTTCAGGAGACTCGAGCTTCAGGACTTTTCTCAGTTTCCAGAACTTGTGGTGTTGAGTTTTTATGCAGTAGTGTGGTGGTGGATTGCCAAGCGGCTTGCAGAAGCAACTGTAGGTGGTCTTAAACATCTTGGCTCAGTGTCCTTTATGATATTTGCCATTGATATGTCTAGAAGGAAGTCTGCTAAACCACCAGATGATGTGGGCTGAAACCAGATGAGCTGATCTGCCGAGCTTGACTTCATGACCTACCTGAGTGAAGGTTATGCTTGATTGAATCAATTAGATTTTAAATGTTGCTGAAATGTGTGGCTGACTCCTACTTCCTGTGGCAAACATTGAGGACATCAGCATTTAAATGTATCATTTGACTAGTTATGGGGACATGTGCTCTGTTACAATAAATAAAAATGGTGAATTTGGGTCTAACAATCAGAAAGATGAATATAAAGCTGATAAACCGGGAGAGATGAAGACTGACAAACAGGTTGGAGGAAAAAGATCAAGTCAGAGATGGAGAGACATGGGAAGGTGAACGAGAACAAACGTGATACAAAAGATGCCGAAAGAAGAAGCTGGCATCGCAAAAGACACGAAGGCAAAAACGAGACGGTGACGGCAGGAGAGACGGAAAGAGTGAAATGAATAACTGAATGTGGCTGAGAGGAAAAAGGAAGGAGGATGAATTAAAGTGAAAAGGAAGAGACAGAAGAGAACACAGCATGAAAGGAGAGGCAAAAACACCCAAAGACAAAGATTTAATGAGAGGGAGAGAATAAAGACGAGTGCAAGAGAGAGGAAAACAAACGAGAACGAAAGAGACGGACGAGAAAAAACCAGACAGACGGAGGTGAATGGTAAGAGGCAAACGAACAGAAAGAGACGATTCACAATCAGCCCATGTCTGCGCCACTCCTCCTCCTCCCCTTCCTCGCTCCCTCCCTCCATTTTGTCGTCGTCCTCTGTCTGATGCTGTTCCAACACCTCGGGGCTTCAGCCTCACATCCACCATCCAACACGCTAATGCTCCTCTGCTGCAGCGTAATCAGACGCCAGCAAGAAACACAACAAAAACACAATCCATCCAAAATAAAGAGCGACTGAAACAAAGCCCCAGCTCGTCTCGTGTGGGCGAACGTGCCTCAAACATCGAGGTAGAACCCAGCAGAAAGTTGGATCAACTGATGCTATAACGTCTGTTTAAAGCTGCAGTGATGAGGATTTCTATTCTCCTGTGTCGCCGTGCGATTAATCCTTAAATCCCGTTTAATGAATCCGTGGTTGAGATGATCGGTCACCTCTAATTCACAGCAGAGCAACTTTTTCTCACCGGTCCTGTTTTATTTGAAGCACTTGTCCGCTCTCTGAAGGCCTTGGCTCAATGCTGATGTTCAGTGTTCTTTGAATCAGTTTATTAAAAATGTAAAGAACGGTCTGTTAGGTTATGTCAGTTTTGAAGCTCAGCGTTACGGCAAATGAGGAGCGTGAGACGAGTTTCAGACTTTGTTAGAAGCTTTAAAGACGGGATTGAAACGGCTTTCAGATGCAGACATGAAGGGTTAGGGTTACCCCTCTCTGGTCTGCTTAAGCAATCAATAAATAACAATTAATGTGTGGCCCAGGTGTGCCCCACATCTGCATTTCTGGTAAGTATTGAGACCTTTGTGCCAGACCTCCCTCACGCAGGTAGATCCTGTAAAGTCCAGCTCCTAACTTTTTAGGGCTTGTTGGACCCTCGTGATACCTGCTGTATTCCAGCTCATGAAATCTAGGGCAGTGGTCCCCAACCTTTTTTGCGCCACGCACCGGTTTATGCCCGACAATATTTTCATGGACCGGTTTTTAAGGTGTCGCCGATAAATACAACAAAATAAAACTAGTACCGGTACCGAAAAAAGATTTATTCATAACACACGTGAAAAGACCCAGGAAAACGAGTAAACGATAAAAACGATAACAAAATAACGCTAAAAACCGCTAAAATCCCTGAAAACCATACATTTCACACCTGAGCCTCAACTCTCGCGGCCTGGTACCAAACGACTCACGGACCCGGTACCGGTCCGAGGCCCGGGGGTTGGGGACCGCTGATCTAGGGTAGGGGTACGTACCATAACCTCATGTCATGTCACAAAACACATAAATAACCCGGTAGCCTAGAACACAAAACCAGTGGCTGACACTACTACTCTTTGTTTAAAGTCCAGTGGATTTGATTCTATCCCTAAAATCCCACAGGTCTGATTCTTTGGTAGGTTTTGTAAGACTCACTTAAATGATTAATAATGATCAATATTAAAGTGAAAACAGCCAAAACAAAGCAGCCTGCAATGGAAAAACAGATGGTGGTGCCAGTGTCCATCAGTCTGTACGACTTGTTGTACTTTGGCATCAATCAGCGGCGCATCAATGAAATTATTCTATTTTTCATCCTGTAAAAACGGAACTGAAATGACATATCGAAGTAAACCCGAGTCGACGTTTGCTTGGGAAGTATTTTGATGAAACCAAGCCCATCGGCATCTGAATTATTGATAAGCAGAATATTTGATCAAGAGCTTCTTAATCTCTGTCCAAACTCAGCTGCTAATGTGATGTTTCCAAACAGTCTGAGCGAACGCGTCGCCAGATGAAGGAAAGAGGCAAACAAACCAATTATTGGAAGAACGGGACCAAGATGGCTGATATTTGACAAACCGTGATGAAGTCCAGTGAGCTGGAGTTAAATCAGTCAGCGCCAGCTGGGGGGGGGGGGATAGTATAAAGGTGAATGCATGTGCTGAGCGTCATGTGGCTGCTAGCCTAATTTGTGTTTATTTCGGCTAAATGACGCAGTGATTTTAATATTGTGTGATAGTGGCGGTGTATGTGTTTCTATCCCTAGGCTACAACCTTCAGGGGCTCAGAAACCAGCCACATGGTCACATTTATTTCTGCCAATGCTTTTATTTTGTCTCTTGGATTTTAACTCTAATGTTGCTGCTTTTTCCAGTCACTTCATATAATTTGTGTATATTTTTTGTTTTTATTAAATGCTGCCCTTCTTTAAAACGCACCAAATAAATGAATAACAGCCAGTCAGGCCCATTCGTGTGCTTGACATTGGTAAAGGGGAAAAAATATTCACCATTTGAGCTTCCAGATTCAATAACTCAGACATGAAATGATACGAAACCTCTTTCTGACTGCGGTAAAGTCCAGTACAGCATGAAAAACACGAGTAAGAAGTGACCATTGTGGCTAAGGCAGCCACGGCTATAAAAGTATTTATTCAAATATATTTTTGCATAATTCAGGGCAGTTTTTATTGCCCGACTGTACGGCCCACAGCTGCACAAACAGTCTGGTTTCAGGTTTCCTAGCTGGATAATTTTGATGTCGATTGTTACAGCTTGGACATCATAGTCAGACTTCCAGGTCTGAGGCTGGAACAAGGCTGATTGCTCCCTCTTGGTTAAGGAGTTGTTGTCCCAAGCAAGGAGCTGAAGTATCCTGAGTTCTTGTTAATGAGTGATGGGAAGGAAGGTGCAAGACCGACGGACTGACGTGCCATCCAACGTTCGCAGTCAGTATATTTGTGGCAACGAGAGAACTGAGCTGAGCTCACACGACCACCAGCTGTGGGTCGCGGCCAAAAGAGTATAATCTCAGCTAAGAGTGCAAGAAAGGAGCTTCCTCTGAAGGGCGTGAAGGTGACTCTGATGAAGGAGATGGCGAGAGGAGATCCGGGCATCTCTGCTGAGACTGCTGCAAGCAGCAAAGAAATGATGCATGGATGGAGCACTTCGACGGCGTCCTCTGTCACCACAATCTTTTATTACAACGATTAGTTTAGCAAAAAAAGGGCTTTTATCACCTGCTCTCACCAAACCTTTGAAGCGTCAACACTGGCAGGCATGAATATATAAATGAGTGAGTTGGTCAGGCCGGGACACAGCACTTTGGGGCAAAGCCACATAATGTTGGTATCAAATGTCACAGCGAAGGTAGTAAAGATAACACGTCATTTAGATGTGGCACTATGTCGCAGGGAGCTCTTTGCTCTTCCCACAGATTTCCTTTCGTTCGTATTTCCTCCGAGCAATGTCAGCGAGGTCTGTCGCAGGTGTGCAGATGTGCACACATCACTCAGTAACTGCTCTCTGTGATTGCCGTCCGTTATATCTGAGAGCCCTCGTGGTTTTTTGCTGCATTGTTTTGTTTCTAGTTATTGTTTCTGCATAATGACGGGGTTTCGCTTTTTGTGTGCGTAGGTATGAAATTGAACTTGATTTGAACTAAAACCAGCAGCAGTTTATGTCATTCACTCCAGAGTAAGATGGTTGTAACAACGTGCAAAGGTAAAAGCAGTGCTGTAAAATTAGTGATTGGGGTGGCCGGGTAAACCAAGCGTCTAACACAAACGCTTCGTATCGTCCTCACCGGGATTTATTTATGCAAATCCAAATCTTTACTACAGAGGTGTTGAACAACAAATCAGACGGCCCGTAAATCTGCCTCTCGCGCCGCTCAGCCATCACGGGATAATGAGCGCAAATCATCCGTCCCATCAGCAAGCCAGAATGACAGGCAGTCGACCAGTAAGCCATCCAGTTGGCCGGTCAGTCAGTTGTGGCAACAGCATAGTGTGAGATTATCTGGAGCATGTGATGTATGTGTTTACACCTCGCTCCCTCCGTCTGCCTCTCCTCTGTGTGATTGTCTCTCCACCTGAGTGCCTCTCCATCGGCGTCTGACTCACTCTTTTCACCTTCTCCTCTGAGAGTGTGCGACTGTGCACACTAAACGTCTGGACTCTCAGAGCTGAAAATTACTCTGCGTCGGCACTCGTGCGTGTGTGTGTGTGTGTGTGTGTGTGTGTGTGTGTGTGTGTGTGAGTCATTGATCTGCTGATTCATTCATTAAACTGTCAAAATGTGTTACAACCGAGGAATGTTTGGAAGCAGCAGTCTGGTCGTGTTTTATAGTTTTCCTCAATGAAAACAAACCACACCAGCAGCACACTGATCTCACCAGCAGGTGTTCTATGTCGTCTCTCAGAACAAGACGGACAGTGTCTACTTGGTGCCACGTACCAAACATATAAAATGCACGATGATTACCCAAAATGTACTTTTGCTGAGTCAGTGCTTGTGTTCTTATACATCATAAAGAACACAATTGGTGTCAATATATGATTGAAGCTAACATCCCGTCCCACTCTCCTGTGATACTGATGGAGTTGTAAAGAAAAAATAAATTGTGCTGAACGACAACAAGCAAAGCAACAAATGCGTTACAAGATCCTGTGAGCGCGACACCGAGGCCTTCCACTTCTGCGTAGGTTTTGCATTTCATCCTTTTCAAGGTGTGTTGCGTGTATTTATATCTTTGTGTGGACCAAAAATTGCAAGTTTACTGTACTTATAGGGACCAAAATCCAAGTCGCACAAGTTGAAGGAATTTTAGAGACAAAATATGTGGTTTTAGTGTCAGGGTTACAGTTAGGCTATGTTTAGGGTAAGGTTAGTGCCTGTGCGTGTGATTAGGAAACATGCCTGTATTTTGTGTCCTGCTGAGATTCCTTATTATGTTACACTTCATTCCTCATTCGGTGCAGACCAGACCAGACTCATTGAGCGCCTATGGTGTTGCTTCAGACTATTAACCATCTGTCTCTCGCTCTCTCTCCCTTTTTTTCCTCCTGCAGGAGTTTGGAGGTCTAGTAGGATGCTGAGTATCTTTCCTCCTCGCCACTGCTCTCAACCCTGCTCTCCATGACCTGAGAGTGCCACCACAGCGGGAGGAACGAAACACTAGAGAGAGAGAGAGGAAGAGGAGGACAGAAGGCCAGGGAAGAAAGGCAGGCCGGAAGGAAGAGACTTTTTTTGTTGTTATTGTTTGGTTTCCCTTTCTGAGATGGCGGCAACGGAGGCCAGCACAGCACCAGTGCTCCAGGAAGATGGAAAAAGCACCGAAAATAAGCCAGCAGAGGTGGAGCAAGCGGCCAAAAACGCCAACACGAGCTCAGAGACTGTCAACGACGAGGCTGTCGATAAAGACGGCACAGCCGTCAACAGCGAGGTTGTCGAAAACAAAGAGACTGTGAATAACGACACAGCGGTGGCGGACACAGTGGAAACTGAGGAGGGGGGAGCCGCCGCGGCGGCAGGCGAGGATGCGCCGCCGCCTCAGAGCTGCGAAAACACCACTTCCTCTGAACCCAAGACCTCGTTCCTGGACTCCTTCCTCAACAAGAGTGGCCTGGGAAAGGTGATGGGTGGAAGGAAGAAGAAAGAGCAGAGCGCCCCCGCGGCTGGAGGAGAGGAGGGCGCGGCTGAAGGAGGGGAGAAGGAGGCCGACAAAGGAGGGGAGGAAGCTGCAGCAGCAGCAGCAGCGGAGGGAGGAGCAGAAGGAGGTGCAGAAGGTGAGGCGGCGACAGAGAAGGCTGCGGAAAATGGAGAGAAGGAAGACGAGAAGAAAGCGGAGAAGGGCAAACCAGCCGAGGCGAAATCCACAGTTCGAGATTTGATCAGGAAGCCTGTGGCGAGAATCTTCTCCCATCGCAGCACTGAGAAGAAGGAGGGCGCCGCTGCAGAGCCCCAGAAACCAGTAAAGGTCCGGTCTAAGTCTCTGGACCGGCTGGAAGATCCCGAAGCACTTAACACCACTGCAGACTCCATCGTAGAAGAAGGAGGAGCAGCGGGAGGTGCAGAAGGGGAACAGAAAGCCTCGGCCTCTTCAGCAACCACTAAGCACATGAAGCGCTGGCACTCCTTCAAGAAGCTCATGGCTCAGAAGGCACACAAGAAGACTGGAGGAGGTGAGGATGGGAAAGAGGAAGGAGCAGAGGGAGAAGGAGGTGGCGGAGACTCCTCCACACTTGACTCCAAAGAGTCAGGCCAGAAGAGGTGGAAGCTCAAACGCTCCTGGACCTTCCAGGGCTTGAAGAGGGACACCTCCATGTCCGGCATCAGCGGCAAGGCCAAGGGCTCCGACAAAGACTCCGCTGAAAACGCCAAGCCCGAGGAGCCTGCAGGAGGAGCTGAGGGAGGAGAGGAAGCAGCTAAGGCAGAGGGAGGAGCAGAGGAGGGCAAGACAGAGGGAGGGGAGGAGAAGGAGAAAGCAGAGGGAGGTGAGGAGGAGAAGGCGGCGGCAGCAGGTGGAACGGTGACACAACACGCCAACGAGATCTGGACCTCCTTCAAGAAGCGGGTCATCCCCAAGAGCAAACGCACCAACACGGAGTGCCACCCCGGAGGCGAGGAGGAGGCGCCTGCGGCCTCGGGTGAGTCAGCGCAGAGTCGAGCGCGCGAACATAACTGGTCTTTACGAAGTCTTCATCTGACCTCAGTCACCCTGACGTCAGCCAGCCAAAGCAGTTGCAACCGTCTTTATCCAGGCTGTCAGTGAAGCATGTGCAGGTCCAGTGGCTGCAGGTGTGTAACCGCATTCTGCAGGTATGTGGGCGTTAGTGTGGGAGGAGCCAAGGCTGATAATGTTAGCCACACTCGGCAGACTCTTGCTTTAATTTAGGCTTGTTTTACTCATAAATGCAGCCTTTTAACGGCTTCAACTCTGCACATCAAGATGTTCTTCTAAAGGACAGGGTGTGGGCATCCGTGCGTGACGAGTGACCGTGTTGGTGTTACGCTCATCAACTCTTGAAACTTTAGAGGTTCCTCTTTAAAATCCCTCCATCCATCCATTCGCTTCTGCTCATCCAGTTTTTTTAAATTATAACCAAATGAAACTCATTTAATATCTCGCCAGTTATCACATGACCTGCACTGGGGGTTTGGCCTTTAGATTGAGAATCGCTGCACTTTGGGCGTCGTCATTTCCAGGTTTCTGCTTCATGATCTTTTGGAGGAAGTTAAAGCGAGCAGAGATGTATTAAGAGTCTGACTGCTGGTCTTAAGCGTTGCTGTGTTTTTGTCAGCGCCACAGTTGGACACCGTTTAAAAATTCAGCTTCTGAAGCCGGCAGCTTGTTTGCACTCGTTTCAGTCTGTCGCTCTCCACCAAGGACACGCAGGAGTTAAAGGCTTGCTAACTCTGGGGGAGGTAATGTAATTGAACATTGTCCCGAATAAAATATTCAACGGGTGATGTGAAATTCAAATTACAGCATAACTTAGGTCAACAGAAGAGACTAAATTAAGCTTTACTTTCTGCTCTTTCTTCACAAGAACACAGCAGAGTGAAAATGAGAGATTTGTTTCTTTAATGGCTGAGAAAATATTCCACCTTCTTTGGTTCAGAGTTGAAATTTCATGTTTTAATTTTAAAAATAAAAGTTTGTTCTTGTTTTTTTTGCTTTAAGATAAGAAAAACTTTATTCATTGGGAAACATGGCAGCTCAAATATTCACCACAACCTGAAAAAAACTTAAATAACATGATGTCATTGTTATCCAAAAGGGCTTATTCCTGTTCCTGCCTTTCACAATAAAAGACCTCAACAGAAACGGTGTAATGATCCTTGGATGATCTGATATCGTCGTGTTTGTGTTCCCAGATCATCATGAAAATGTTGTTTCAGGATCAACATTGCAAGTGACCAATCACATTGTTGTGACGTTATTCTTTTGCGCACCAAGCCATTCGTTCATTTATGAAATTCCAAATTTTGCAAGTACAATATCAGTTCTGCTTACCGTTTACCGTTTATTAAAGGGTTAGGGTCAGGGTCCGTTGATCGGCGGAAAGAAGCGGTTTCTCGCAGCTTAAGTACAGTTTTTTGTTTTACGGCAGTTTTTCCTGAAGTCGCAAAAGTATGACGTCACAACATTCTGATTGGCCACTTGCAATGTTGATCCTGGAACAACATTTAATATGATGATCTGGGAACAACACCAACACAACGATATCAGATCGTGCAATGATCCTTAACGTAGAAGAAGGAAAATCTTAAAAAAGAAACCAAACTACAGAAATATCAGCGCTTTACAAAATAGACTCGACAGCTTATCTTTGGTTTTACTACTTATCAGCTGTTTTCTTAAAAAGGAAATGAACATTTGTCTTTTTGTTTGAAGAACCTGATTGAATGAATTTCATGAATGTTTGCCAAGTGTAAGAAAGGACCACATTAGCAAAATTAATGAAATCATAAAAGAAGAAGAAAGAGAAAACAGGGATGTATTTGATAAGACGTGATATGATAAGGTCTTACAGTCTTCAGTGTAATTAGCTTAAATGTTGGCACCGCGCTGGGTGAGCAGCGGCGTGAATACGATAACGTGAGAATGAGGATTTTTACATTGATGCCATAGGTGGAGCTACTAAAAATATCGGACAAGTTAGAAGCTTAGAGATCTGGACCTCAAGGACGAGGTCAGACTCTAATATTTTTAATCAATAAATTTGTTTTTAGTAATATAAATATTTGCTAACACTTGATGAACACTTCTTCCACTCACCTGCTGTAATCCTGTGTGACTAATTGATGCACACCCTGATGAACTTTAACCTCAAATGCTTTTTTCCACTCCAGGTGAGGAAGGCGCCACAGAGGACGGCAAAGATGGAAAGTCGGCCAAAGCCAAGCGCTCACATTTTGGCCGTGCGGTTTCCCTGAAGAACTTCATCATGCGGAAGGGCAAATCCACCAGTGTGGACACGGGCGAGGGCGCCAAGGAGGAGGAGGCCGCAGAGGGAGGAGAGGCAGCGGCGGCGACAGAGGAGGGAGGCGCTGACGGCGAAGCTGCCGCAGCGATCGCGGAGGCCAACGACAAAGATGCAGTGACGGCAGCTGAGAAGACACCAGCGGAGGAGAGTGGAGCGGAGGTGGCGAAGGAGCCGGAGAAGGAGCCGGAGAAGACAACGGCCGAAGCTCCGGTGACCAACGGGGAGAATGGCTGCTCCAACGGCACAGAGGAGGAGAACGCCACACATAATCACCAGGAGGAGGAGGAGGAAAAGACAACGGGGAGCAGCCCCATGAAGAAGAGCAAGGAGGCGGGAGGGGTGAAAGATGAGGCCAACGCCAAGATCATCAACGCCACGGCGGCCGTGAACAGCGGTGAGTTAGAGCACGCCGACCGGGACTCTGACGAGCCTCAGAACAGCAGCAGCAGCAAAGATGGAGAAGCTAACGGCAAACGGCAAGAAGCGCTAACAAACGATAGCAATAAACGTGCCGCACACAGGGACCGCCAGACGCAGATAGCATTAGCTGTTAGCGGGGAGAAGGGGGAAGGGCAGGGGGTGGCGGAGTCTCCGCAGAATGGAGGTTGTCACGATGCTGAAGATTCACATGACCAGAGAGAGGGTGAGGAGGAGGAAATGAGGAAGAGGGATCTAAGAGAGGCGGCCGTGGTCATTGTTCAAAACGTGATGTCAGCAGCAACCGACCAATTAGAGAAGGAGCTGTGTGTGGACAATGGGTTAAACGGGTGCTATGATGCTGATGCCAGATACTAGGAACACACGCACGTGATGCAGTGAAATGTGACAATGT
>NW_005187477.1:1632825-1640144 GCF_000239375.1 Pundamilia nyererei | reverse complement strand
CATAGTGATCGTTTGATATATGGACCTGCAGCGGAGTTTAGACCCAGACACGGCTAGTGACGTCAGACTGAACAACCGGATGACTGAAAGCAGGAGGAGGAGCAGTCTCCTCAAATGTCACAAATACAAAAAAAATCTGATTCAGAATGAAAACAAATGAAAAGCAGGAAAACAGCTGATGCCTGCAGGCGCTCCAGAGTTTAGCACTGAGATGTAAACTGAACTTTGTCTGCGGCCGAGGTGACTTAACAAACATGCAGTTACTGAATTTGAAACAGGATTTCCTTTGAACTTTGAAATTCAATAAGAAGACACGATTTGAAAGAATTGAATCTAATTTATTTAGTTTAAGTAATACATTTTTTGGTGATTAGACTCAGATGAAGCTCCACAGCAGGTCAGAGTCCTGGTGAAAGATTGGCCTGGAGCAGAGTCATGAAGACTTGGCTGAGTTTAATAGTGTGGTCAGAAGAGACGATGTATAGTCTAGCAGCCCAAACACCTGAGAGCGCAGGTAGATGAGTGAATACAGATGTTTCTTACTGAACCTGTATAATAAGAGGTTAAAGAGCTGAAGGTGGCTGTTTGAAGCCCCAATCCAACCAGCTGCTGGCCTCCGTGGTGACAGAGACCTGCACCGCAGCCGGGGTAAAATCTAGCTTATGGTCACCGTTTGCGTTACACTCTGATATCACCACAGCCCTGTAACACTGGCGTTCGACTCACTGCAGTCTCCTGCTGAAATACAGGTGTGACGGCAAACTCGAGCTGCTGGGACTGATGGTTCAAAGCTGTTTGAAAGGTTACAGTTTCACCCCGCCTGCATTCAGTCGTTAAGCTAAGCTAGGCTAACCGTGACCAGCTCCATATTCAGCCCACGCACTGACTGACGCTGTTTACCTGTACGTTGAAAGGTGCATGCACAGAACCACGCACTGTATTTATAGGCATGCCAGCTTTTCTGGGCGATCGCTCGGTAAACCTAACGCAGTTCTTCCTGAATCCCTTTAAGTAAGTTGTAGAGTAGATGTTTGCTCAGCAGCGAATCACCTGCGAGTGTTCAGCAGAGAGAGAGAGAGTTCATGCACAGATGAGCAGCAAAAAGCCATCAACGGTGACCGGGACTCAGGTGGCGAGCGCGGGAGGAAGCCGGCTGCTCGTGGACTTGTATGAAAATGTAAATATCAGATCATCTGCTCTGCGGCACATCCCGTTAGAGCTAATTTGATGTTGAAGTCGCTTTGGTAGGTTTTGACCCACACACGAGAGGATCGAGGACAGGCACGAGGAAGTGTGACGATGGAGGTGAAATTTAGCATCTCCTGACATTTGGAGCCTTTTCTCTTCTTTACGTGGGGGCGGTCTGCTCCGTGGACTTGCTCTTTTCCTTCCTGTTCCCACCACTTCCCCCATTCCCACCAGGGAGCCGGCAGGAGCTGCTGGACGCTGATCAGTAGGAGGTGAAGTGCCTGCGAACCAGAAGGTGCTCTGTTTCCTCCTCCATTATTTATCACTTCCAGCCTCCTCTTCATTCAAGCGCTACGTGAGGCTCGGTGTCCAGCGAGCGCCTCGCTTTGATCTCTTGCAGCCCGGCAGATGCTCGCAGAGAGGATCGCAGCTCCTCCTGCTGCTGCTGTGCCGTTCACGGGGAGTCTCTTTGAAGCTCCAAGTCTTTTGCTAAAATGAGCTCGGTTTAACGCCCAGCGTTTAGGACAGTGTGCCGAGCTGTCTGCGACACCAGCAGCTGGGCTCTGCTGAAACGCTCAGTAAAGGGTTTTTATTTGGTGGCACAAAGAACCAGCATTGAAATAAATGCCATACCAAAACAGATGAAAATTTCAGCTCTGATAATTAGTTCCGATTTTTGGATGAAGCATCTAAAATTTCACTCAGCAAAACTGGAGCTCAGACTTCATGGACTGTCTGCTAGCATGAATGACCTCACAGCAGCCGTATTATTGGTCACATGATGCCATTAAAAATACTCCAAAAGGCTCAAACATCACAAACGCGACCCAGAGGTCCAGTTCAGGGACTCCAGTTAGCTGAGGTGAAGCCTAGCAGACCACTAGCACCTACAGCCACCTGTGTCACCGTCCACCTGTCAGTCAAAGAGGCCACGCCCCTAACCCCTAATTGGTGGTGAGACCAGTGTCTGTATCAGGCTGTAAACGTGCTTCTTTCTGATGTAAAGTTGCACATTTTAACACAGACTCTGTTTTTGGCACTTCGGCGTTGTGCTTCCAGCTTCCAGCCCTCTAACTGGCTGCTTGGTTGACATACTGGTGGAGCTTCCAACTGAAAATGCTGCAGCAATTTGGCAGCTTTTTAAGGCTCAGTGTGTGATGAGCAGAGAAGGTGAGAGGTTTGGAAACCAAATAAATGATGTGGCACAGCTCTTAGAGAAAGACTCAGATGTCTTTACATCTGTAGTAACAGAATTACCATGTTTGTGCATTTAAACCTCCTTTCTTCTCCGGCCAGTACAGAGTTGGCTTCTGTTATTTCCCATATGGATGCTGTGCAAGTCCAAACTGCCGTCGATAACGCAGGAAGATTAATTTGTGGAAACTCAAGTTCAGTGCATGAAGTGTTATTGTAACCGTCACTGCATTGATAATATAAAAACGCATCTTTTGGGTCTGAAGTGAAGCCAGTGCACAAGTGCCTTAAAGCTGCGTTCTTTCTGCAGGGGGCTGCAGCTCACACTTCGGGAATCAGTGATGCAGAAATGTTTTAAAAGCCTTTTAATGTTGACAAAATAAAGCAAGGAGTTAATTTAGTAAATTACGGCCATGTTGGACTCAGAAAAGGATGTTAATCCAATGAGCTTGCAGTGTGCTTCAGTTTGTGTGCTCACGCATCACATCCGGTCTCAAAACGCAGAGGTGGCGACGGTGAAAAACGTCTCGAGGCGTTAAACAGGACTTGATGTGCTGAGTCCGTCTTTCGTACGTGTGCTGGATTCGGATCAGATTGGATACCGTGCTGACTCGCGGCTCCATCTTGTGGTTCAAACTGGAATTGCATGAAAATGCAGCTCCGTGATCGCACAAGCTCCTGTGCTTCCTGCTGCTAGTTTTACACGAATCACGTTTAAGGCACCGGTTTTGTCACAGCGCTTCGACCTCTGACCTCGATCCTCAGGTGGCTTCTAGCTCTCACTAGCTGTAGCTGAGACAGCAACGGGAGAGAAAAGCTGGGTCTGGACAGACTCTTCCCCCCTCGCTCGCTCTCGGAGGGTTTTCTGTGTGAGCGAGGCAAAGACAGGCTGCAGTGGGTGGTCGGGTTTATTTACTAGAGGGCAAATCTCCTCCTCAAGGTCAAGAGCACAAAGAGCACAAGCACAGGTAGAGTAGCTGTCACGTGATCCTCCATGATGTGACGACTCATTGTTGTCCTCATCAGCTGTCGTTGTGTTGTGTTGTTCTGCTCTGTGTGCGTCCTGTGAGACCAACCTCCTCGTACTAAACCACTGAACACACGTGCAGCATTTAACCCTTTTATGTGACTGTTGCTTCTTCTTTTTTCCAATTTTTTAATCCTTTTTTTCGATCTCTTCTGTTATCATTTACCAGACAAAAAGGCGGGAAACGTGTGAGGCCACACAAAGAGGATTAGAACTGCCCGGGATTCGCTGAGCAAGGAGCTCTGAGCCCCACCCCCACCCCCCAACTCCTCCACTTTCTTGTCCTCTTATTTCCTCCCCGTCCTCCTCCTCTCTCCCTTCATCCCTCCCAATAAATGGAGTAATCACGTGTTATCAACCCAACATGAGAAACGAGAGACGGAGAGAAAGATGCAATTCATGTAGATGAGAAGAAAAATGATTACTCGGAAAGCAATAATTCAAGCCCTTCTTTTTGTCCATCCATCCGTCATCCATCCATCCTTCATCCATCCATCTTTCATCCATCTACCCCCTCTGTCCGATACAAACATCCAGTCTTTTCTTTTCTTAATCCTTTCTTTGCTTGTCTGTGAGATTTTATATTGTCTACGAGAGAAAATGAAGAATAAAAAATGAAAATCGAGACATTCCACTTTCCTCCCCCTTCTCTTCCCGAAGCTCTGCCGACTCCTGATTGGTGGATTACATAAAAAAAAAAAAAAAAAGAGAGAAAAAGACTGTTAGTTTTATATCGACGGCCATTTTGGTTTGTAGTCCCCCCTCTCCTCCTCCTCTTCCTCCTCCTCTTCTTCTTCCTCCCCATCTTTGCCCCCCGTAGATATTTGACAGTACAGCAGGACCATGTTGCTTCCATATATAAACCGCCCCAAGGACTGCCACTTCCCCACCAACACTGCAATGTCTTCAGCTCTGTGTGTTTAATGTTTTTAGACTGTTATATTGTGTACATGAATTTAAAACAAAGGAAAAAAAAAAAAGAAAATCCATCATTGAATATTAAAGTCAAACTGTTTCTTTTTGTTTGTTTTGTTCCCGTTTGGTTTCAATTCTTCTTTTGTTTTTATTTTTTAAAAACATCTTCTCACTATTACCGACGATTATGCTGTAATTAAAATAATAATAATAATAATGATGTTTTGTTGGTCCAAGTTTTCACATGTCCGCTAGCAAATTGTCAAGAAAAGAAATAGTACAATAAAGACTAAAATCTAACAACTAAACTGCAGGTTTCTATTTTTATCTGCACGCCTGAAGGCTCCTATGGTTTGAGGGGAGGGCGGGGCGATATGCTGAAATATGATTGGGCGCTCGTTAATCTGCATATCGATAATCTCATCCTTTTACGTAACGGGTGGAATAATACGAGATTTCTTTGTATTAAAGTAGATCTGCGTGTATTATCTGGCAGCAGGCGGCTGCTGCTTCCTGCGGACGGTCCAGGACGTCCGTATGCCGGACGCTGGTGTCGCACAGGTGGATCAAAACTTTATAAAGGACTCGGCGACCTCTGCAACATCTTCATTTTAAATAAAGCATCACGTTTGTGCAAGTAGAGTGAAAGCAGTCCATGCTGTCAGTAGCCATTTAGCATATTCATTTTAGTTCTAGTTAATGAAGTTGGGCAAAGTTTAACTGTCACGTTCCCTCAGTTACACAGAAGGGCCTCATAGTGGCTGAAATCCAGGAACAACACACATCAAAGACGCAGGATGAAGCAAGAATGCAGATCATAAAATAATGTTTGTTCATGAACAACACAAGCAGAATGAATGTGTTTTATATAAACTCATCAGGTACCTACACAACAGGTGAGGGCTTGCAGGACCTGATACCATCACACAACAGGAAACCGGCTAGTTCATGATCCTATCATTTGGGGCTTGATACCCATTCTCAGGGTGGGGGTGATGGCGTCTCCCCCCTGACCTGCCGTCCTGGCTCCTCCTTGCCGTAGCGTGATGTTCCTCATCAATCTCTAGCCGTGAGAGTGGTCCCCTCCTCCACACAGCTGGAATTGAACTTGCAACTCCCACTCCAAAGGCATGTAGTCTTACTACTACACTATCCAGTAGGATCCAATCGGTTCACTCTGAGGGAAAACTAAAGGACATAAATGTAATTTTCCATGGCTGATAACTGCAATAAATTGCAGGCTTTGGTGTTTTAAAACAGGAAATCATTTTAGCTCCATTCACTCTCATCATCGAGGATTTGGTCCTGCTGAGTTTCAGCCAATATCTGAGCAACATTTATAAAAGAAAGTGGAATGTCGGAGCAGCAGTATAGATCCCCTTTGTAAGAAAAGCATTTGACTTGCCTGATGTTGTTACTCCTAAATCAAATAGGTCTCAAAGGGTGGAGGGGAGGGGCTAAGAGACGAGGGCCGTGCAGCAGAAAATCGTGTGCTGTATATATGTAGAAGGTTTACTGGTGGAGATTAGAGAGTCGAGCTTCCAGTGTCCGGGTGAATTTCCGCGGGCCAAACGTTGACGCTCACGGCAGCAGTAATAACACATGTCTCGCCGTCTGTGAAGTGTGTGATGATGATAATTCCCCGCTGTCAGCTGTCAGTTAAAATCGGCAGCATACTGTCTCGCTGTCAGGCCAAATCTCTGGGATTATGTTATTATAATGTGGGAGTACAGTAGCCGAGCGTGCGCACACACACGGAAACACCCTGAGGAAAACTGCTGCTTTGTCATTTAAAGACATCTTAATGGACGGCGTGTGATAATACCGCTCATGTTGGGAACAGCTCTGAATAGCAGATGGAGACGATGTCGGAATAACAGCTCGGTGGTTAAAGTCGTCTTTTTCTGAGTTCAGGTCAAAGACGGGAAAAAACAGGCCGAACAGACGGATTACAAATCGGGATTATAACGTAGAGACACCAGCTGCTAATTACAGAGCAACACCTACATGAACGGGGCCCACAGGCCTCTGCTTTTAGGATTAAAGTAACACCAGCGCACAGACTAACATCCAGGCTCCAGCAGCCGTCCTCAAGTTTGGACGAATTCTATTCTTCATTTCATTAAAGACAGATAACGTAACCCAAATTTGAATGTTTTATTTAAAGAAACCCTTTCTGCTCATGCTCAGTGCCAGTTTTTCATGCTTGGAGTCTGGAGCAGCTTTGCATGATTCACAGTTTGAAACTAATTGAGGCTTTACTGGCTTTTTAAAAGTGTACTTGGACACAAATTCTTTAGCTTTCTTAGTTCGGACTCTGCTAGAGCAGCTTTGCATAAGTCCTTGTTCAAAATAAACCATCTTATTCTGAGGCTTGGTGTAACTTTTTAGTTCATCGTCCGGGTTCTCTGCGCTAACTGTGCCAGAATAAAACAGAAATAGCAGACAGCAGGAATAAATGACATACAGTGTAAATATATACAATCAAGGAGGAAACAAAATAGTTGTACTTGGAGGCGAATAGAGTCTGAGTGGCCTGAGTGATGATTCGTGGGTGGGTGGAGAGGGGTGGGGTTTGTTAGCAGTCTGATGGCCCAGGGGAGGAAGCTGTTAGTGAGTCTGGAGGTGTGGACCTGACTGACCTCAGGTGCATCGGGTCAAACAGGCGGTGGGCGGGGCCAGGGCTCTGTGATGGGCCTGCTTTACCTGAAACAGGAAGATGGCAATGGTCCAGGTTAGAGCAGGGGGACATGGCCAAAAATATTTATCACGATATACATTTGAAAATTTGCGATAACGATATAACTGACACGAGACAAAATACTTTACAACGCCACAACTTTATTAGTGCAAAAAAAACCATCAGTGCATTTTCACTTAAACAAGCAGCTGTTTTTTATCTGCATTAAAGTTATATAAAAACATAACAGTGCAAATGCAAACTCCTCGCTGACAGTTTAACCAAAAGGCATTTCCAGTGGAAACTGGCCGACAT
>NW_005187477.1:1613250-1618438 GCF_000239375.1 Pundamilia nyererei | reverse complement strand
CTTCAGGTTATTCTCTTTGCAGCAGCGGGACAAGTTCTCTACCTCCACCCTGTACGCCGTCTCATCTCAGAGGGGGCAGAGAACGCAGCTCTGCAGGGGTCCGGGAGGTGCGGGCCGAGTCGGGCTGATTGAGGCCGGTTTGTTTGGAAGATCCAGGAGCAGATGGTGGTGGTGGTGGCATCCTCCATGGAGGACTACCCGGTTATCCCACTTGAGGGAGGGGGGTAGACGGGTAGTCTATTCTGTGTAAAAGTCATTAGACAACCAATCAGAACAACCAATAAAGCCAATAAACAATAAATGTCATAAGATGCAAATATCAATAAACACATAAGAATTGAAATATGTGAGTAAAATCAGAATTTAGGGGCAAAGCTCATAACTTACTTTTTATTAACAACTTCTGATTTTTTTTAAAAAGCAAACGGCAAAATAATTTTACAGACTGAAGTGGAAAACAAAGTTTCTCCCCAACATCACAGCTGATACAAAAACACACTTTTCACAGAGACAAACGGTCATCGCCGCAGACGACTGAGCGACTCCTGCGTCCACAGTTCAGCAGGAACAGATGTTTGGTTTTTACTTTTCATCTAAATTTAACGGCCCCGTAATCACACACTGCTGCGCGAACGCTGCGCACATACTCCAGTGTAAAGCTCAAAGCCTGCATTACATGGATTTTATTTATGTGACGCACTTTTCATCTGTAACAGCTGCTGCTCGCTGGATTTAAAATGAGACAATGCTCGCTGTCAGACCCGTCTTATCTGCTCGGGATTTGCTGTAGGTCCACTTTATGAGAGCAGCTGCATTATGTAAGAAAACACAAAACACTGAATATGACTCGGGATCAGCAGCCCTCCAAAATAAAAGTCCAGCCTCAAACCTCACTGAGAAAAAGATGAAAGTGGAGCTGATTTCTGTGAAAGCGAGCGAGCGCTGCAGGCTGATGGGAGCGGGCAGCACACAGGGAGAGCTTTCCTGCAGCTGATCCGGGCGATTCATGGAGCATTTAGTCCATCCAGACGAGTCAGCGTCAACATTTTAACTGAAACACACACACACACACACACACACAGGGCTGTGTAAAGTGTGTGTGGCTGAGAGAGAAGACACTGCAGGCGGCCGAACAGACAGATAAAAAGATGGTGCAAAGTTTGAATAGGAGACGTTTTCCCGGGGCTGAAGCACAGACTGGATATCTGGAAACAGGAAGAAGCCTCCAGGGTTTCTTCCTGTTAAAAGGGAGTTTTTCCTTCGCACTGTCGCCAAAGTGCTGCTCATAGGGGGTCATATGCTTGTTGGGTTTATCTATTTATGTATTATTGTAGGGCAGCACGGTGGTTAGCACTGTTGCCTCACAGCAAGAAGGTCCTGAGTTCAATTCCACCATCAGGCCGGGGTCTTTCTGTGTGGAGTTTGCATGTTCTCCCCGTGTTTACGTGGGTTCCCTCCGGGTACTCCAGCTTCCTCCCACCGTCCAAAGACATGCAGCTTGTGGATAATCCAAATTGCCACTAGGTGTGAGTGTGAATGGTTGTCTGTCCCTGTGTGTTGGCCCTGCGACAGACTGGCGACCTGTCCAGGGTGTACCCCGCCTTTCGCCCTATGACAGCTGGGATAGGCCCCCCGCGACCCTGAAAAGGATAAGCGAAAGTGGATGGATGTAGGGTCGACCTTTCAATATAAACCACCTTGAGGTGACTGTTGTTGTGATTTGGCGCGGTATAAATAAAACTGAATTGAATATAAAAGATGGATGCAGCCATTGTGACATCACTCATTAGCCAAGTCCTCCAAAAGCTGCAGTTCCTCCAGGGTCCACTCGAGGCTCCATAAGTGAGTCAGCGGCAGTTTTGTTTCAAACACTTTGCCTTTAAAAAAAAAAATTCTCTTATGCAGTGAAGAGTAACCAGAGGTAATTTTACCGGCAAACAAATCAATTTGAAATATACTGAAAGAATCCTCAGAGACCGACTTCCTGCAACTATCCAGGAACAATCTGTGCACCTTCCAGCATGATGGAGCTCCATGTCACAAGACAAACATGATCTGAAGTTTGCAGAAATCTTGAAACTTTGGATTCATGGGCAGGAAAATTCCCGTGTCGTAATCTGACCCAGAATCTTTGGTCGGTGGTTGGACGAGGAGAAGCCGACAAAGCGACCAACAGGCTGAAACGCTGATCGGGCAAGAATGGATCTAACAAGTCGTGACAGTGAACCAAGTGTGGCGACTGGACTGGTTCTTAACTGCACACTCCAAGGGCTTCATCCAGCGTCTCACTGACACGAGCACCGTTTCTAACATTCACACTGCCGTGGATGCATCTGAGAGCACTTTGGGGTTCGGTGCCTTTCAGAGGAATACTCTGGCATGCAGACTATCGACCTTCCAAATAGATGACCATAAATTTGTCGATACAACCCGAGTTTGAAGTATTTGCTACTTTGGTGAGTCTGAGTGTTTGCCAGGTTCTTTTAGACTTGTAAAAAATCGGACAGGGGCTCCGCGGGGCTGTGATTCATACATTCAGTTGGCAGGAGAAAGGTCGCTGGGTCAAGCCAGAGCCACAATTCCCCTGTGAGGTTGCATCAGGAAGGGAATCCAGCGTAAATCTGCAAAATCAAACCACCTGCTGTGAAACCTTTTATGGCAGAGGATCAGCAGAACTAGCTTTAAACTTCTCACAGTCTGACAGAAAACACTGGAAGGAGCCGAAACAAGTAAATCGACAAGTTAAAAACTGCCACAGGCAGCTCCAGCCTGGCACCTCGGCTAATTCCAGTCCCTGAACTGGACCTTGTTTGTACCGTTGGAGCCTTTTTAATGACATCATCTGACCAATTATATGGCTGCTGTGAGGTTACTGTAGTAACCATGAAGTCTGAGTGAAAGTCGAGGACTTTATTTGGATGAGACTCAGCGCTAATTAGCAGGTATCTGTGATGTGAGCGTGTTAGCCATGTTAGCTAATAATGCGGCACCTCAGCTCTCATCCAAATACAGTCCCCGCTGGCGCCAAAGCGCCAACATTTAGGAAAGCATCTTTTATATACAGTCTATGATTTTACCCCCAGCCAGACTCTGAGGTCTGATTTTTGGCGTTATGATCGAATAATAGACCTAAATTATCACCAAAGACAGACCGCGCCGTTTCGTTTTCCTGCTCCTTTCTGTGCAGTAATGAAACCCTGTGCGTCGGGGCCTCGTCGCACGTTTTACAGCATCTGAACCGGAGCCTGCAGAAGGCGTCAAACTCAAACAAGCCGTCTCAGCACAGGAAGGACGTTAAGTTATGAATTAATAATGAGAATTAAACGAGCTCCACGAAAACACAAAACTGGCATGAAAGACAAACTTCAGCTTCATCAGAAATACTCCATGTTTACTCACATTTTACTTTTATGATTCACAATTTAAGTCTCTGCAGGTTGAAGAAATCAAAACACAATTTTTTCATTCAGCTTAAAAAACCAAACAAACCAAAAAAGTCCCCAAAACCCACTGCAGTGAGGAGACAGACACCTGCGCGTGTAAACGTGAAAAATCCAACAAACACAAAACATTTAACGTTAAATCGGTCAAAATATACTGTTTGTGTATGCAGAGTATACAGAGAGGCGTATAAGTACAAACAGGAAATAAAAGGATCTGAGCATCAACTCTGCTCCCAGCGTATGTACAGGTCAAGGCTTACAAAGCTCATAAGTTCAGGGATGAAATCACACGGCGACAGTGAGCTCTCGCTCCCATCGGTTCCCTCCTTCATCTCTCCCTCCTCCTCGTCACGTGGGCGTACCTCTCGGTGATGCCAGTCTCTTGTTTTTTAAAAAAGCTTCTCTTTTGTGCTTCACTCCATCTTGGACATCTCAAACTTGGTCGTCATCGTTTCCTGCAACAGAAAACACAGCAGCACGTTTATAGTTTCAGGAGCTTTAACCCACAGACTGTTGAAGCGTCCACCTTAGAGCAGACGCACGGCCTCAGAGCTCCTGAAAATCATCTATATCATATCTTACAGAAAGACAGATTTAGGAAGGATTTACATCCTTTTGACTCGACGCTGGAATATCGTCTGCAGGCTGTTCCACTCCTGCACGGCCACACGGGGAATTTTGTGTTTTTGTTAAAATTACTGGAGTTGACCTCACTGAAATTTGCACCTTTTGCAGACTCAGCCCGGCGAGCTGAACTGGACCCTCTGGTGGTTCTGGTCCCACGTGACCCCTGCTTTACATTCTCAAGCAGTCAAAATGTTTCCACAGCAGGACAGTGGAGCTCAGCGTGGACGTAAACAGCGATGGTCCTGAGTGGATCTACAGCCTAAACCTTCTGCTCAGAACCGGCCTTTCTGACAGCTCGGTGCACTCTCTGAGCGACAACCTGCAGAGGTCAGCACCATTTACAAATATTAAAAAGCTCTTTTACATCAGGTTATTTCAGGCTCGGGGATTAAGGAAGGTCAGAGAGCAGCTTCTGTCTTCACCTCCGTGTTTTCATGAGAGACACTGAGGAGCGTTTCAAACAAAGCAGGAATCTTCACACGCCGGCTCAGCTGCCAGAATCCAGGTTAACAGGATTTATTCAGGTAGCAAAACAACACAAAGCGTCGGGGTGACGGCAGGTGAGGCAGAATTTCCTCCTCGATCGTGATGAATTGCGTAATTTACCATAACAGGCAGGTTGGGTTCAGATTCAGCCCTCGTTTATCTCTTAAATAACAAGAACGCGTTACATAATCTACCAAAAGGAGGTGACGAGCAGCGAGTTAAAGGCATTATTTCCCCTTAATTTAACCCTTTGATGAGCCGGCTTCGTTACGTACACGTCCATTATCCTCGCTGGCAGAACGAAGCCCGCTCGCCCTGCGGGGAACAGAGCGTGTGCACACTTCATATCTTCTGTGGGTTTTAATACCCCTCTGCGTTCATATGGCCGCTTATGTAAGAAATTGATTTTACATAAGAGGCACTTTGTTGATTGCCGGACGCCTTAAAGAGGCTCGGTTTGGAGACGAGAGAGTAAATAATTTGGAAAATGGTTTGAATGAACAGCCAACAGAGGACACGAGGAAAAACACAGACGGATATTAAAACGAGCGCGGCGTCTGCTGGACGTCAGTCTGAGGCCACGGGAGCATTTTTACTGATCACACAAACAATGATGAGAAAAAATACAAATT
>NW_005187477.1:1607908-1613109 GCF_000239375.1 Pundamilia nyererei | reverse complement strand
CACACACACGCATCTGTCGCGTCACATCTTTCTGCTCACCATGACAACACAGAGGACGATAAACAACAGTATGACGTAACCAGCAGCACAGGGTGTCTACTGTGGATCTGCTGCCCCCTGCTGCTCATAAGCTGTGTGTGTGTGTGTGTGTGTGTGTGTGTGTGTGTGTGTACCTGTCTAGAGATCTTTGTGGGGACCAACAGTGACTTATGAGGACCG
This sequence comes from Pundamilia nyererei, assembly GCF_000239375.1. Classification (NCBI taxonomy): domain Eukaryota; kingdom Metazoa; phylum Chordata; class Actinopteri; order Cichliformes; family Cichlidae; genus Pundamilia; species Pundamilia nyererei. The sequence goes on along the minus strand of NW_005187477.1, from coordinate 1,612,890 downwards.
TCCTCACGAGACTGAGGGCATTTTTGAGACTCAAAATGTGGTTTTAGAGTCATGGTTACAGTTAGGTTATAGCTATGGTTCAGGCTGATGGTTAGGGTTAGCAGCTAGGGAAAGCATTATGTAAATTAGATGTCCTCACAAACAAAACATGAAAACGAGAATGTGTGTGTGTGTGTGTGTGTGTGTGTGTGTGTTTCTCAATAAGTTCGAGTTGGTTCACTGAGCTCTTCGAGTAAACTCAGTAAGACTGCAGGTGAGAACAGTTTGACGCTCTGTGGTCTCCAGAGGGAGATCCATCCAAACCACCACAGCTTTACTTCACAAATGAATATAAAGTGATAATGATGATAACGTGGAGTTTCAGGGTGAATCACAGAAATGAAAACACTATTTAAACCCTGCAGCTTCGTTCCACTGGTTCAGTTTCTCTTTTAAATGCAAATATATTTAAAATGTTAAAGTTGATTTTTTTAGCCCTCTATAACAGAAACATAGTTTATAATAGAAACATCTGCTTGACTTTGCACCTGATCCCAGAGGAGTTGGGCGCCTTGTACTCTAAAGCATAAAAGATGTGACCTTTAAAAATGATATATTCCTGTGGATTTCAAAGTTTTACAGACTTCAGAATTTCAATTAACTGGAAAAGAAACAGTTTATCGACATTAAATGAGCTCTGATGGCTCAAATGCGATACCTCGCAGCCCATGAGGGGACCCCACACTCTCTGGGGACCTTTCGGGACTTCATGTCCAGAGACACTTCCTGCATTTCTCTTTAACGCAGATAAACAGACTCAGGTGATAAAGCTGCGTGCTGCTTGATTTTGTCGTTGTTACCTGCAGGTTATTGTCAGTAACGATGACGATCTCATTTATTATTTATCTGTTAGCGGCCTCAAACACAATTTTCAAACTGTGATAAAGTTTAAACTTTAATAACTAAACCATCAGCTGGTCAGATCCCAGTGAGTCTACTCCGGGTACCATTTGTGCCTTTGTGCTCTAAATTCTCCACAGTGACGGAGAAAGTTTCATTTTACGTTTGAAGTGATGTCAATTTTTTCCAGTGAAGTGAAAGTTTACCTCGTCAGAGTCCAGCAGGGGCGGCAGGGCGCTGCGAGGAAGGGAAAACACGTTCAGTGTCACGTTTCTGATTTACAATAATCAGCAGATTCACACTGATTAACGCTCGTCACGACTTACACATCTGCAATAGATGACGGGATGTTCTCCTCAACCCACTTCAGGTCCTCATCCTAAGGAGATTAAACATGAGGGATCATGCTGCATGATGCAAATAGAAGATTTTCCTTTGAACACTAAACATGGGTTCATCAGCTGTTACAGAAACTGTGACTGAATGCAGTAAAATAAGCAGCTACCACGACTGAACAATAATCAGTTTAGTAACAACTTTAGTGAGTAAAGTTAAAAAAAGGATATAAAAAAAGAAAAATACGTTTTAGTTTCTAATCCACGGAATCAACGGATCCAAAAAAATTAAGATAACGCTGGAGCACCAAAAGCTGCAGTTCCTCTGACATCCACCGGAGGCTCCAGCTGCTGACAGTCATGTTAAAACGTTACAGCACAAATGAAGCACGTTTACAGCCTGATACAAAGAAATACGCTTTTGTCGCTTTTGTAATTTTTTTAAATAAATCATTAGTTCACATTTGATTTATTACTTTATTTTTGTATTTCCTTCATATATCTGTACCTGAGCTGAGGTGACGCAAAAATTTCCCCGTTGTGGGATCAATAAAGTCTTATCTTATCTTATTGAGCAACTTTTCTGGACTGTGTTTGTGCTGTTGGTGCCTTTAGGACCATTTTAATGCCACAATCTGACCAGTAACACGGCTGCTGCGAGGTTCCTGTACAAACCACTAACACGGGCTGATGTCTGGCGGTGTTCGGATTCCTCTGACTCACCACTTTGTTAGCTTTGGCTGAGCCGTTGGCCTCATTCTTCACGCCCCTCATCTTCATCCCCTCTGGAGACACAAAGGAGTGAAAAACAAACAAACCGTGAGAAAAATAATAAAACGTAGATGATCGTTTACCAGAGGTACCTCACACATGTGCAGCATGGCTCCTGTTTCAATGATGGAAACGTATTTAACATCGTTAACGTGTTAAAAATGAGTTTCTAATAATGAGGTCACAGCTGCTCCTCAAAGCTCTTGTTAATGAGGGGCATCCAATCAGAAGAAGGCTGGTTTAAAGGGCTAAAAGCTAAAACGGCTCGCCCTAGACGGAGGATGGACTGAGTATCAGATAACGGATTATTATGAAGAGTGAATCATGGAGCTGAAGAATAAACCGAACGAATCCACTTTAATGGATTCTTTTCATCTCAGGCTAAACAGAAAGAGGAGAGAAGTGAGGCGGGTGTGCATTCTGACCAAAAGCCTCGTTCATCATGGGCTCCTTCTCCTCTTCATCGCTCTCTTCATCCACCAGAGGACTGAAGGCGTACCTGTTACAGACACAGAGGACACGGCTTTACTTTACAGACACAAACTGGAGACTGGGGATTAAAAAAACCCCAAAACAACATCCCACCTCTGGTTATTGGCTGACGGTCGCCATAGAAACATAATGACCAATAGGATGATGGAGAACAAGAAACGCCAGAAAGCGTCATCTATCCACAGCTCCCTCCAGTCCTGCAGAGAGAGAGAGATTCAGCAGTGAGGAAGAAAAAACAAACTCGGTTCAGAGAATAAATCGAATTAATCGTAATTCTTCTCATTTTTGCAGTTAAATATTCTCCAATGAAATTTACCAACCAAATGAAAGCAAGAAATGAAAGAGAGAGAAGCTGGAGAGCAGCTTTAACTGAATCCAAGCGCTGAAGCACTTACAGACTGACATTTGGACATCCTGAAGGTCTTCGTGGTCCAGATGATGAAGATGACCGACGCTGAAAAGCACACAAACATCCTTAAAACAAGGACATGAAAATAAAATGTTAAACACAAAGAGAACTTTGAATACCTATGACAGCAAAGATGAGCGTGTTGGTGAAGTGTCTGTAGAGCAAGAGCTTCACCACGTTCCTCCTGAGGCGCAGCAGCTTCATCGTCTGAATCAGGCTCACAAAGATGTGACGACACGGTCAAGGAACTTCACCAAGAGGAAGGCTGAAACTTGTCATGCAACATTCACTTCACACGCAGGACAATTTAATACTTTAACTCTGTCCCACTCAGCTAACATCCACTCCCTCCCTGCCACTGCACAGGTAGGAACAACCCAACAGCAGACGCACCTGTCGGATTTTCTCTGTGCCGATCACGCTTTGAGTTCTCCTGGTGCTTCAGGGTAACTCTCAAAACGGACCCTCTGATGTTTAAGGACACCTCTGATTCAAGGGTCCATGTATCAGTTAGCTCTGGCTAAATATGTAACAAAGCAGCAAGGTAGAAACAAGTGAAAAAGAAAGGGAGAGAAAGCCAAACTTTCACTAGAAAGGGGGGAAGGTGCAGCGGCGGATATCCACCAGCAGAGGGTAGAGTCGAGCACAGCCAGAGGAATAGCAGCCAGGAGCACTACATCATCTTCAGCCTGGAGAGGGAAAGACAGGAGAAGACACGGAGGATGAGGCGAAGGAGACAAAATGAAGAGGAAGAGGAGGGACGCAAGAAAGCAGGAAGGGAAGGAAAAGAACGGAGGAAGTAAACAGAAAAGAGAAGGGTGAGAGGAAGAAGAGAAATGCACACACAGCCCACCCACACGCAGCACAGCGAACAGCTTCTGTTCAGTCTAAAAGGTTTGTTTTGCTCATCAGGGTGCAGCAGGTGGGTGGAGTTTATTCAGCATCCCTCATGTCGCTCCATCATTGGATATTTTAGTGGGTCGGACGCATTTACATCCCCCAGCAGGGAAAAACAAACAGGAAGAGACAAACAAGAGGACCCGGTGTGTTCAGAGATGTATCGCCCTCTGGTGGCTGCAGCTGAAACAGCCGCTTCGTTTGGACTTTAAATTTAGACTTAAATGTGTCATAAAATATTAAGTCAGTTGAATTCTGTGGTTTTTTTGCTTTGCTGAATTTGTTATTATAAATTCAGTTTTTACTTTAATTTATGCTTATTTTAGTTTATTGGATGGTCCATTTTTACCTCATTGACGTTTTCATTTTGCTTATTGTTATTTTTATCTGATTGGACTCGTTTCAGCCATTTCTTATACATCCGGTGTGTTTTACTTCATTTTGACTGCTGTAACTTTCCCCCCCACAGTCGAAGACTTTTGGTGACCTGCCACTGACGAGGGCTCAGGCTTCTAAATAAAAAAAAATCTTGTAAGAAATGTGTTTGTCCAAGAAAAGGCATGAAACAGGAAAAAGAAACCTTCACTGCCGATGCTCCCTGGATGCATTTGACACCTAGTTTAGGTCCGTGTAGCTCAAATGTGCAGAGCAGAAACATTTGGGGCTCAGCTTTAAGCCTGCAGAGATTTACAGGACCGAACCAAAGCTTTGGCACGGAGCTCGCCGCTTTGAGCCGTCCACTCAAACCAATTATGCACGGACACCTCGCTCTGGCATTTCAAATAAATTAACGCCCCTAATGGAAGCTAACACAGCCACAACAGGTGCAAAAGAGACTCTTGTCTGCATTAAATTAAGAAAAACCCTCGGTATGATTCATTTCAATACTCTCCTCCCAAAACGATGACTCTGAGAGGAAAACCCCTACAGACACAAAAAGATGCCTCCCCACGCCGATGCCTCTTTATTAAATCCTGACAGTGTGGTCATTAATACATTCTTCAGTGATTTATGTGCACTTATGTGTGACGGATTTTATTTAGTTTTCAAAAGATTAATTAAGCGTGAGAGGATGATTCTCTTAATACATGTTAAAGGATATCCACCAGACAATACAGGAATCAGTGAAGGCCAGCACTATGTCACACAAAACTCTACTGCTGGTGTCCCCTCGATCCTGCAGAGAAAAACATGTCAGA
>NW_005187477.1:1605825-1607859 GCF_000239375.1 Pundamilia nyererei | reverse complement strand
ACACACACACACACACACACACACACACACACACACACACACACACACACACACAGTACTGCAGCGCTCTTGGGACTCACAGCGTTGACTCTTAAGAGTCCCTCGATGATGGAGAAGATCAGGTAGAGCAGACCAACGCCAACGACTCTGTGCAGCAGAGCGCCGAGTCTCGGCCTGCGGGAGAGAAACGAGAAACGTCACTCTGTGTGTGTGAACTGTACCTGGAGATAATGACCGCTATATAAAATGAGTTGGATCAGGTGGCAAGGGATGGCGCTGGACAGACCTGTCACGCTAAAATGTATAGTGAGGGTGTGTTGGTAACGCCTAGCAGAGGCCCAGTCCGCGAGATCTTCAGCTTCAACAGCATTCTGAGGGAGACTGGGGACATGGACCATGTTCAGCATCTCCACTGTCGAAGCCGCTGCACTGAGCTGTGGCCGCAAGGTGGTTGGTGCCTGTTGTGGTGGTAACCCCCGCACCAAATGGTGGACACCAGATGTGAAGGAGCCACCAAGCTCTGATAGGAGTATGAATGCATCGGAGAGCAAGTGGGGAGCAAGTGTATTCGGCATGCAGACAGGAGCCAGGGATCGAACCACCAACCGATCAACAGATGACCTGCTCTACCTCCTGAGCTACTCCAGTTGTATTCCAACTACAGGGGGAATCACACTCCTTGGCCTCCCTGGGAAAGTCTATGCCAGGGTGCTGGAAAGGAGAGTTAGTCCATTAGTTGAACCTCGGATACAGGAGGAACAATGCGGTTTTCATCCTGGTCATAGATCACTGGACCAGCCCTTTACCCTCACAAGGATACTTGTGGGTGCATGGGAGTTTGCCCACCAATCTACATGTGTTTTATGGACTTGGAGAAGGCATTCGACCGTGTCCCTCGGGGGGTCCTGTGGGGGGTGCTCAGGGAGTATGGGGTGTCTGGCCCATTGCTACGGCCATTCAGTCCCTATACAACTATTGCAAGAGATTGGTCCACATATCGGCAATAAGTCAGACTTGATCGGGAGATCGACAGACGGACTGGGCAGCGGCCGCAGTGATGCAGATGCTCAATTTCCCGGTCGATCTACGTCCCTACCCTCAACTATGGTCACGAGCTGTGGGTAGTGACCGAAAGAACGAGGTTGCCGATACAAGTGGCAGAAATGAGCTTCCTCTGAAGGGTGGCTGGCCTCTCCCTTAGAGATAGGGTGAGTACGGCCATCCAGGAGGGGCTCAGAGTAGAGCCACTGCCCCTTCACATCAAAAGGAGCCAGTTGAGGTGTTTCGAGCATCTGACAAAGATGCCTCCTGGGTGCCTCGTTCCGGGCATGTCCCACCGGGATGAGGCCCCAAGGCAGACCCAGGACACACTGGAGAGATTATATCTCTTGGCTGGCCTGGGAACGCCTTGGTCTTCCCCCACACAAGCTGGAGGAGGTGGCTGGGGAAGGGGAGGTCTGGGCTTCTCTGCTTAGGCTGCTGTGCCCTCGACCCCGTCCCGGATAAGCAGAAGGAGATGGATGGATGGAATCAGAAACACTTTCAGTGGATCTCAAAGTTCTTTCAGTTCGCCGCTTGACTGCATTTCCACAGTGGTGACATTAATAGAAATCTATGGGAGGATTCCCCATCTGCAAACATGGCGGTTATCCCTTAAACCGCGAAACACAAGCAAGTTCTGGGATCTGCTACAGAGACTCTTACCTTCCTCCTTGTTTAAAGCTGGAATCAAACTTTTTTTGTTTAGTGAATGAAATTTAAAAAATGCAAAGAGTATGCTTTTGACATGACATCGATTCTGAGCCAGGTAAACAAACAAAAACCTGTAACCCAATCAGGTAGCCGCACTGATCTGAGGATGGAGTTGTGCGCCATTTCTTTTTGGGTTTTCTAACTTTCCTTGATGCATGATATAAATTTTAATGGAGTCCGTTCAGTCCTCTGGTTGGATCAGCAGAACTGACGATAGCATCAGCGGTCTGCATTTAAAAGTAATGTCATGTGACGCTGCACAGAACAGAAAAGGGAGGAAAT
>NW_005187477.1:1602909-1604570 GCF_000239375.1 Pundamilia nyererei | reverse complement strand
TATTTTAAAGTAACTTACCCAACACTGGCCACAGCACATATTTCACATCAGTAAAATCACATAGGACACCACCAGACAAAAATGTCACAAAAAGCATTTTTGTTTCCCAGTACACCTTTTTTGCAACAACAACAAAACAATTTCCAGGCCTAAATTAACATTTATGGTATTTTTCTACGATGATGCTGGGCTACAGCTCCATCTGGTGGCAAACGGGTGCATAACATTACCGGCACTAGGCTCGTAAATCTGCTAACTGGCTTCAGCTAAGCTGCTGGGTTTTTAACTGCACAGCTGGAGGTTTTCAGACACATCAGCCTCAGAGTCGGTCCTTCCTTCTACTACAGAGGAGGTTCTCACAGTGGAAACATATAAAGCACCCGCCAGCCGTCAGTAACAGCTGTGAAACTCACTTGACGATGCCGTATCCCAGACTGGCGATGATGACCAGCACTCTGGCCAGAGTTCTCTTCACTGCAGAGAGCACCTCAGCAAACACCACCGCCCCGGTGACTGCAGGAGGACACGTGACACAGGATATTCATCACAGCTCTGTCACGCACCACGTGGGCCACCACCTGTGTGCGTCTTTGTCTACCTGACACGCCTTCATATCTGAGGCTCTGGAACTCGGCATAGTAAACGGCTTTCTCCAACATGCCCAGGAAGATGACACCTCCGATCCAGAACTGAATCCGGAGCAGGTCCCTCCAGTAACACGCGGACAGAACCAACCAGAGCACGGCGAGCAGCACGTACACGATGCACATCACCATGTAGAACTGGAAGAAAGGAGCGACAGGAAGTAAATGACTTATTGCTGCATTTTAAATACCAGAGCAAATAAATATCATTTTAATTTCTCTGCGTGCACGTGTTTGCTCTTACCATCATTAGAGGCCATTCGGACGCCGATATAAAGCCATGTGGACCCTTCATACTGATCTCGACTGCAAATGCAAACAGAGTGGGTATCAGACGGTGACTAAAAGCATTATATAAAGTAGCCTCTGCTCACTGAACATCAGAGCAGACCATCCAACTCCTCTCAACATAGCTCCATGTTATAGTCCTCTACTCGACCAATCAGCCTCCTTTAGCAAATGCTAGCTTTAAACACAAACAAACAAACAAACAAAACCCAAAAAAACAGGCAGAATCAGCCTCACTCTAAAACAAACTGAAGGCCATGAAAGTCATTTTATTTCAGTTTGGATGTGTTATGGATGCTGGATTTGAGAAAAACCAAATCAAAGATGTTCTTTTGTTGTACAGAAGCAGGTTTAAATGGTTGTTTTTCACCAGTTTAGTTTCATTTACACCAGGGGTGTCCAACTCCAGGCCTCGAGGGCCGGTGTCCTGCTGGGTTTAGATGCGTCCTTGATCCAGGATGTGGATTTAGATGTGATTCAGGAGTGTTGACCCAGGGTGAGATCTAAAACTTGCAGGACACCGGCCCTTGAGGCCTGGAGTTGGACACCCCTGATTTACGCCTTTGATTGAGGACCAGCTCTCGAGCGCCCCCTGCAGCAACACCAGGTGAACTGCAGTTGATGTTTCTCAAATTCACTCTGATTAGACTTCACTGACACGCTGGTTGAAATGTTTTATTTAAAAAGCCTGTTATTGTAAATGGTAAATGGCCTGTATTTATATAGCGC
>NW_005187477.1:1598586-1602329 GCF_000239375.1 Pundamilia nyererei | reverse complement strand
GCATCGAAACCAGGATTCCCAGCCTGAGCAACAGCGGAGAGAGAGCAGCTTTTACATCAATTTAAAGAAGCCTCCACCTGGATGTCCTGGGATCACAAGATAATCTTTCAGGAATAGCAGCTGACCTGTTTTTGATCTTTGACGGTGTCGTTCGTCTTTGCTGACTGTGAGACAAAGAAGAACAACGTTAGTTAAACTGACTCAAACACTCGACTTTGTCCCATGAAGCGTTTCGTAATTTGGTCCAAAACATGAACAATGACATCATTTCCTATTCTTCCATTAACTGAAGACAACAGATAAGCAAACACACAAATCAGAACATCACAAAGCTTTGTTTGCTGCCACAGCAGAGAAAGTAAAGGTACTTTCAGCTTTATTATCAACATAATTTCCTTAAATGTTAAGGAGCCCTGGTTCCAGACCGGGCGGAGACACAAGCGCAGGCTCAGAGGGGCACAAACTAGTGTAGCTCTCATACTGATCCTAGATGAGGAACAGGAGCGTGGCGTTAGAAAGGGCGTGAGGTAGGGTGCACAATCTGCGGAGGGTGAAGTTGAGAGCAGCAGCTGTTTGTACGAGCGTGGAAAGAGCTTATCTCAGCTTCTGCTGTTCGTTATTTTACACATTAACACCCTGAAATTCAACTGTTGGTCTGACACTGTGTATTTATGCAGGCATGCAATTACATTTTCTGCATGCTCCCCTTTATGCTCAGTGAATGCGCATTCATATCTTTGTGGGGACCAAAATCCTTGTCCCCACAAGATATGAATACCCAACGCGTGTGCATGATGTGCTCACCTGTGGCTTTGGAGCCTCTCTCTTTCGTCTCCCTGAAGCGTTTCCTGTGCTTGGCTGAAATACAAACAGCAGCTTAAACCAACCGGACAAACCAGAAAAGGTGTGTGAGCAAAGCGGCCATGATGATTCTCATCAGACACGCAGAGCATGTAAAACACGCGCAGTCTGAGACACACCTCAAAGGGTCAAACTGGGAGTACAGTCAGTACACAGAGCTGAAGCTAGCTGCCGAGACAAAGGGCCGTAGTGCTTCAGGTGTTTGGTTTTTTGATTGTGAAGAACAGAAGGAAAAAGCTCACCTGTGCCTGCTGCAGTGGTTTCAGTGGATGTATCGCCTCCGATTGATTCAGGTTGAACTGAGTCATAAAACAAACACGCCCGTCTTAGCGTTCAATCACCACACAGACACTTCATTCAGTATTTGCACTGTATGTGCGCGTGTGTGTGTTCACCTTGGGGTTCTGATGGTCACAGTGGATTGTATCATACGTGTGTGAAGAATAGGACCCAGTTCCTCCTTCTCTCTTGACGCTCTCGGACACGGAGTAGTCTTTTGCCAGCTCTTTCTGCAGATGGCACACATGTGATCATTTGACATGTTGGATCCTGAGACGAGACTCAGTGTTGTCACACTTATAGCAGTCCCAGGATTATGAATTTAAAAAAACAATTAAAACTGTGATTGTTGTTATTGCATTTAGTGGGAAAGCAACTAGATGACAGAAAGAAGAAACTGAATCCTGATTGTTTGGGAACGCTCCTGTGTGGAGTGTAAACAGAAGGAGGACAGACGCAGCGAGGCCCAAAGGTTTGGGGAAGGGCCGCCATCTTTGTAGTCTTTACCCGCAGACCATCAGATTACATGTATATGTGGGGTGTGTGTGTCAACTCAAGCATATCAACATTCTCTGAGGTTTGCAACACTTCCTGTTGGAGAAGTGTTGCATCAACTCGTCTGCAGCAGAGCCAAAGTTTTACTGCCCTTCAAAAAAAGCATTGTGTTTGTATTTTAAAATATTAATGCAAATTAACTAATAGAATATATCCTTTCACTTTAAGTCAGAATGTTATGACATCCTGGAAAGAAATATGGTCTTATGCACCCCATGCCCACCTTTAGATTCACCCCTGCTTCTTGCAGGTATCACTGCCGTAGACAGTTTATCATATCAGAAGAAGTTTACAGCTCATCTGCATATTTTAATGCAGCTTCTTTTTTCTCTGTGTGGATGAAGCATCTACAGAGTTCTCCTTCCTTCACGCTGAAGCTTGTGGATCAGGTGCTTTGCTTTAAAGGTGACTACAGGAACAAGCACCGCTCGCTTGGATCACCTCTGCTTCCTCGCTGTGTTCCTGTGTGTGTGGACAGACTCCACATTAACCTGCTTGCTCATAGGAGGTCATATAATTGGTGGGTTTTTCTCTGTACATATTACTGTAGGGTCGACCTTAAAATATAAAGCGCCTTGAGGCGACTGTTGTTGTGATTTGGTGCTATATGACAACATCATCCTCACTGCTGATGTTGTGTTATCAGTGTTGCTGTTAAGAAACTGGAGCCTGTGTGGTCAGAGCCGTAAATAAAGCACAAAAAATGTGCATTGAAGATCCTTTTTTTTAAAGTCAAGTTATACATCACCTCCTTACTGATCCTGTCCCGTTATTTGTATTATTCAATGAATAATGGTTGGAGTTAATACGTCTGTTAAACCCTTAAAGCTGAACGTCTGCACTTCACGTGACTGTCTGACTCGGGCTAGTGCACAAAGGCAAAACTGTCCACAAACTTCCAACCCTAACTGTTAATCAGTAATGATGTTGGGACTCTGTGTTTTTGAGTGTCTGTGTGCGACAAAGTTACAGGTTAAAAGAAAATACTCAGATCATCTGCAGAAGTTTGCAGAAGTCCAAAACATGGAAGTAGCGAATGCTCCAAATAAGCAGTTTCCAGAGAAGAAAGCAGAGCGTCTTACGTCCAGGTTGAAGACTTCGTCGCTGCAGCGCGAGCTCCTCAGATACCAGGAAATGTTCAGGATCGGGTGAGAGGCGGTGCAGTCTTTTGACACAACTGCACACACAAACAAGCCAAATTAACTCACTTCTAGGCCGCAATGCTGTTCCACTTGTTATTTTCTTTATTTCACTTCATAATTTTAACCTGACCCAGTGTTTCTAAACCAATGCTCAAAGTCAGCTTTCTTCTGATTGGCTATCCTTCATTAACAAAACGTTTGAAGAGTGGGTGGGTGGAGCTTCTGTCCTCTCAGACAGACACACAGGTAAACCTGAAAGTGTCTGCCTACATTTAATATGAACACGTGATATGTTCTGTAAAATAAAGTTTAATAAGTCCACTTTAAGTAAGCTTTTTCTTTCAGAATGTGAGACATTAGTTTCTGCTTCTGCCTGCACAGCAAACATAAACTGGACTTTTTGGACAAAGCCAAACGTTATTATCCAACTCTGTAAAATAAAGATTTAGGAAAGAAGAAACATCTGCTTACATTTGATACTGATAAAGCTGTTATTGAACAGAGTTTTACTGTAGAAGAAGTACGTCTGGTCCTTCAGGACAGCCTGAAACAAACAAAGAAAATCCATTTTTATTCTCTGACAGTTAATTAAGTCACAACTAGGGCTGCCACAAACGATTATTCTGATAGTCGACTAGTCAGATCATCATCCACTGGACGTACAGCTTATTGCACCAGCAGCATCTGCTCTTATATAACTATCATTAGCTTACAGCTTTAAGTGTTTAAGGTCTGTGCTAACTAACAATAAAGACAAGATGATGGTTTATTAAACTTTTAATGACATTTGCAGATTGTCTCGGTGGAGTTTAATAAATTTGTCCGTCTGTTCTATCTAAATATAACAGGACACAGGAGTAAACTCTCGACCGTCTCACACTTCTGTTTAATCAGTTTTCTGTTTGA
>NW_005187477.1:1574754-1598097 GCF_000239375.1 Pundamilia nyererei | reverse complement strand
AATACTAACCTGTAGAGACCCTGACCAGCAATCATTCATGCATTTTTATATTCTGTGGCTTTTAAACACTTTGATCACTTGGTCAGGACCAGATATCTGTTTCATTCTGTTCTGATGTGAAAAACCTCTAACACAAGGTGGGCTTTGTTTTTACATGACTTGTAAAATGTGTTGATTAATTATGATCTTTGCTCATCTCCTGGGAGACTAAAGCCTGTAACCTGCAGGCTTATTGTTTGTATGCGGTCCCAGTCCGATATTTCCAGCTGCCCACACAAACACAGTGCCCTCCATCCAGCCGTGGTCCCTCCTGAAAGTCGATAAATTCAGGGTTTTTCTGCATACAAGTTCCACCAAAGGAAAATCACCAGGACTGTGATAAAACTATTTCACTATACTCCTAAAAACACTCATTTGCAGCCCCGTGTGTGAAGCATTAAAGGAAATACAAATTTCAGCCCCTGAGCTGGGAGATGCCTGTTATCGTGTTACTCTGTGTAAACCGATGATCTGAGGCCTTCGCTTTGGCAGTTGATAACAACATCAGTGGTTCATGTTCCTGTTTTTGGAAAGGTGGCTTACAGTGTTCAGGAACTTTGTGTATTTAATTCCACACCACTGCTGGTTGTGCAGATTAAAAACAGTGGTACAGTGTCAAGGCTCGCAAAATTTCTAAATCCCTGGCAGCCCTTCGGGCCGGCACTCTGCAGTTTTTGGTAAAAATAAATTCAAGTAGCCCGAATAAAAAAAGAGCATTTTTTTATGTTTTGTTTCCCGTTTTGTTTCCGTTACAACATTATACATTAAAGTATAATATTGTAACAGAAACAAAAGATAATCAAAAAATTGTTACAATATAAATCACAACAACTGTATAAAAATGACAAACATCAACTCAAATACTTGGTTCTGATTGAACAGAAATTTCTATGAACTTGTAAGAACTGCGTAGGACATGAATCTGACATTTCCACTGGAGTCACTGGTAAGAGGCAAGTGGAACCAACATCTAGGACATTTGCTTTTTGAAGTTTGCTAAATCTGGCCAGTGGTAGGTCACTCTGCTACACAGCACGCGGCTCTAAACAGCTTTGTCAGGACTTCCTCTTGTGCTCGGTTCATTTTTAGAATATTTTTTGCAATTGCTGTTCGTTCTGGGAAAGATACTGCAGACTGGGCAATAATGCATTTCTTGCATTTGTCATGGGTTCTAATGGGGTCTTTCTTAAAATTACTGGTCCCAGTAACAAAGGCGCTTGTCGACTCACAACACACCTGCAGAACATCATGTTATTTAGCTCGTCATGTTCCAGCCACAGAAATTCTTTTGTCCATTTTGCCTCATAGTCTGATTTGTCATAACTTTTCCATTTTGTGGTAAGCTTTTCTTTGGCTGCCCCCTCTTCACCCTGACCTGTCTTATTTGGCTGAGCAGAACTAAAATACCGGCTTGAATCCTGCTGCTTTTGCACACGCACTCACATAACGCTCAGCGATTCTCTGCGCGATCAACCTCTCACATGTTTAAGCTGCGGGAGATTTCACTTGTCATGTTTGCGTAGTAAGCTAACGATTGATAAGGCGATGTCAGAGGAATTGGTGCGCAATTAATCGTCACCAATCAGTGCTGTCGCTCTCTACACGCCGTTCGCGCGATCGCAAAGTGAAAGTAAAAAAACAAGCGCAAATTCAAACGCGATTTCAATATGTCGCATATTGACAGTGGCTCACCGATGCCAATGACATAATTACTCAGATACATTTTCCAAAGAATGCAAAAGCATTGACATATATTTTCCTATGATACCCTGGGACGTGGCACGGTGGTTAGCACTGTTGCCGCACAGCAAGAAGGTCCTGAGTTCAATTCCTCCATCAGGCCGGGGTCTTTCTGTGTGGAGTTTGCATGTTCTCCCCGTGTTTGCGTGGGTTCCCTCCGGGTACTCCGGCTTCCTCCCACCGTCCAAAGACATGCAGCTTGTGGGGATAGGTTCATTGGATAATCCAAATTGTCACTAGGTGTGAATGGTTGTCTGTCGCTGTGTGTTGGCCCTGCGACAGACTGGCGACCTGTCCAGGGTGTACCCCACCTCTCGCCCTATGACAGCTGCAACCCTGAAAAGCAGAAGCGAATGGATGGATGGACCCCGGGACGTCGGGCTAGTGATTTTGCGAGCCCTGACAGTGCTGTCTTTGTGCATCAGCTTTGATATTAACCCGCAGCATTGATGACTCTGGTTTATCATTAACCTGCATACTGTAAGTCTGGGTTTCCAGTGCACAGTCACAGCTTTACAGTCTTCTGCAGACTAATGCATGTAACAGGTGGACAGACTGTGCTTACAGCCCAACCAATGCAGGATCTCAGACCCACAGCGATTAAAAATCGGATCTATCAGCAGATATTGTTTCCTTTAAGACACACAAAACTTCGTCTCCTCAGACATGTCCTGCTCTCATACTTCTCTGTCACCTCCTCATGCAGGTCTTCTGCATCTGCTTTTCTGGCTCCACAGACTCAAACATCACATGTGTGGAGCTGTTTCTCAGCATGAAGCCATACTGCTGCTCGCTGATTATCACCTCTCTTTAACCGGCTCACGACTCTTTCCCACACTTTTTATTGGTTTGCTCATCAGCTGTATTCCACTGTAGTTACTGCAGCTCTGTACATCGCGCTTGTCCTTGAAAAGTACCAGCACCGCTTCTGCATTGCTCAGGCATCTTCTCATCCTACAGGACTGTGTTGAACAGTCCGGTTAAAAAGCCTGCTGGCCTCCACGTGTGTCATCTGAAGCGTCCACTTGCAGTCTTCAAGGCTGCCGTCACTGCCTTTCTTACCAATCCTCTTCCTGATTCACCAACTGTCCTCCAGTCTCTCAAAGTACTCCTTCTGTCCTCTCAGCAGTATTTTTTTGCCTGTCCCGTTTGGCTCTTTTGCCATCAGAATTATTGTCTAAAGGTAAAGAAAGATGCCCAACGGATTTCTCAGCAGAATCTTTAAACAAGGCTTCAGCATCAGACGAGCGGCTGGTATCGGCCTGTTTCACATATACGCGAGTAACTGGTGATTTTATTGATATCAAACGTCTTCATGGCGCAGCTGGTTATCACAGGATCGTTCGTGTTGAGTGACGCGCCACTTGAATACTTTCACTTTAGCTAACGTTAGCCGTTAGCGGCGTAACGATTATGGCGCAGGGCAAACAGAGCGGCATTTTAGCGGCTGCTTCGCAGCTGAAACACGTTTTATCTGTTTAAAGCTCCTCTCCGCTCCAACCCGTCCATCACAGAACCTAAACGAACCATCACAGAATCACAGCGGGAGGTACGAGCAGGAAACTCACGCTATTGATGTCCAGGTTCCACTTCCCCGGTTCCGACACGGCCGCCACCGGCCAGCTCGCTTCCGCCAGCATCAGCAGGACCAGAGCCCAGCACCAGAGTCCCGGACCGGTCCGACCCGGACCCGTGAAGCTCGCCATTTGAGCCAACAGGAAGACGAGACCGACAACAGCAGCAAAGCCTCCACGACAACTCACAAGCTCCTGAACACTTCCTGCTTCCGGGTGACGTACACGTAGCGCAATGACTCTTCAGGGGAGACGTAATAAAATAAACTTAAATAAAATAAAATAAAAATACATTTGCATTGTTTCTTTTCAAGAACGCGTTGTTGTTTAGGACAGGGAGAGATATTTTTTTTACTTGTCCGAGAACATTATTTATGAAATCGTAATAAAATTAATTAATTAAAAGTTAGAAATTAAGAGAAATGACTACAAGAGAACGTAAAACATCCCAACTAACTGGTAGCGACGAGCACTACAGGGCAGCCTCAGGCATTGTTGCTGTTGCTGTCTTACACGTGCAGTTCTTTACTTTCACCACTGGAGGGCAGTGAAAGCTCTTTCATTACCGTTTTGTTAAACAGCCGATTGGTTCATTTTCCTTACAGACACTGGATTGCCCAATCAGATCTCTATAATTCGCTGTGCGCTCAGCAACTTGTAGACAAAGTTTGGTGTGGAAAAAGTTGTGAGAAGGTGGAGCTGAAAGCTAAGAGCAAACAATACAAAGAAACTAAAAATAGATGCAGTAAAATGTGTCAAATTAACGACACGTTAGCTGTCGGTGCGGCTGCACCCTGAACAGCAGTACCAACAACAACCAGTAACTGATGGCAACCAGGCCTCCCAGTGACAAGAGGCTGGAGCTGCACCGGCTCTAGAGAGGCGAGAAACATCCGGTTATACCGCATGAAGAAATCATTTATGCGAGGTTTACACTTCATGTTATCACCGCCAAAGGATACAGACATAGTTTTAAACGCACAATCATAAAAATGAAGAAAATAAATGTGATAAAACATAATCAATTTATTAATTAAACAGAAAATACAATTAAATAAATAAAATGCTATTTTCTGCTAAACTTCCTCCTTAAAAACCACAAACTTAGAAAAAATAAAACAAATGCAATCAACTATCAACAATACAATAATATAAAATAAATATTTATAAAATACAAACACAAAGTAAAATAATACAAAATAATTACATTATAAATGCATTAAAAATTAATAACTAAAGTCAAATGAAAAGAACAAAAATAAATCAAATCATAAAACCTTATAAAATACATAAACAGCAGAGGATTCATCTAAAGAACTGTAGAATAATTCAGTGCAAGTTATTCCAATCCACACTTCTCTGCTTCAGAGTGAATAATGATAGTGATGCCTTTAATAATGTCTCTGTAAACGTGTGTTTATGAGGAAGTCTTTGTCACGATGTCAGCTGTAGTAACATCAGTAATGATGTGATCTTCAGTTCTCGAAGCTGAGACACAAGCTGAGCTCCACACAGAGGCTGGAGCTGTCAGAGGAGGCGTTTAAAGGTGGGAGACGTAAAACAGGTCAGCCAGCTCTTTGACAGACACACCCACTGAAACAGGAAAGATGGAACATATCTGAAATATTTCTGGCACTAATCAGCTGATGGATCAGTGGCTAGAATGTTCCTTTTACGTCCCACCTTGTCCAACATGATCTTTTTCCTGAAATCTGAAAAGTTCCAGGTCTGAAGTCTGTGAGTCAAAAGAAACGCAGACAACATTTACCAGGTTATCAGAGGATGATAAACCACCCACATCATTTCACATCACGTCGAATATAAAAACATTAACGTGTTCATCTGCCCCGGGCAGGAAAGGCTGACCATGTCCACAGCAACACTCAGGTAAGCTGTGGACGATGCTCAGTTGGACCCAAAGTGTGTCAGGATAATATCCCCCACACCATCACTCCACCAGCAGCCTGACGTGCGTTTACAGACAGGCTGAATCCACGCTTCCAAACTCTGATCGTTGAAACTCATCAGAACAGCTAATATGAGGTGAGGTCTCCTCTGTTGGTGATGAGTCATTTGACCTGTGGGCCCCTGAACGCACCACGTATTTGAACTCTAGAGGGCGCTATGATCTGGCGGCCTGTCCGTGCATATGTGCGTGTGTTTGGGGAGGGGTTGATGACGCATTGAAAAAGAACGCTGTCAGTGGGCTCGCCCTGCAGTTCCTCCGTGTCCGTGTTCCCCGCAGTCCGTGATCGTCTCTGTCGCCGGCTCCGCGGTCTCTGCCTCCGTCTGTCCTCAGCTGAAGCTTCTGTAAGTACCACAAAGCTGCTCTGTGTCCTGTGTGCGGGCTTTGCCTCAGCTGTGTAAAAGTGCAGAATTGTGCATGCTGTCCCACCCACCCGGTGGAAATTTACAAAACAAGGTTAAAGTGGAGAAAACAACCCAGCGCGGCCAGAACACGGAGGCATGGAAAGATTACCGAGGGTGAGATAAGACAGGAGCTGTGAGCCTTCAGTACCGACGGAGCCTCCTCCCCCGCTGACGCTGCGCTTTATTTAAGAAAACATGGCACAAAATGGACAAGTGTGTGTGTGTGTGTGTGTGTGTGTGTGTGTGTGTGTGTGTGTGTGAGCGTTACTAATATGTTTAATACTCTTGTTTGAATGAATCCAAATACACTTAAAGTACAAGTATAATCGTTACTACTACATAAAAGTTACTACATGAATTACTGATTCATTCATATTTGATTATCGGTTAATTTGGTCAGATTACTCAGACTGGAAAATTGTGAGCTCCCTTTAAAAAGAAGAAAAATGTCTTTTACATTTGATCAATGAGCTGTGAGTTTAATTCGTCTGAGAAAGCTGAATAAAGCGAATCCAGCGGTGGGAGGGATGCTGGGCTGAATGGAACCTGAGAACTGTTCCAGACACAATCATTTCATTTGAATAATAATCGTTGAGTTTGTTGTTTTAATAATCTCTGAGAGCCAAAATGAGCTCAGTGGATAAACTACATTTACTCATGAACTGCTCCAGCTTCAGGTATCATAATAATAAGCACTGTGTCTTTGCAAGAGTCAGCAAAATAAGAAGTAACAGAAGCTTTAAAGTAGAATAACATAGAAATACTTGAGTGAAGTACACTAAAATATTAGATCAGTAAAATGCTTGAGTACATGCACTTGGTTAGATTCCAGCACAGGTCGTATTCGTAAGACTGACAGTAGCGTTTCATGTTGAGTTCATATTCATATTTCAGGAGGGGTGGTGCCACCACGTGTCCCCTCTCTGGACACGGCCCTGCCTCTGAATGCAGTTTGGAGCCTGATGAGTTAGTTGAAAATATTTAAAGCATGTAGTTTAATGAATCAGTGTTTGTTCTCTTTATATGATTATTTCTCCATGATGATGTTATTAATATGAAAACGGGCTATTATCAGAAGTATATAATCATATTATCATATAGTTATCATATTATTATTATAATAGTTATTATCTATGACATCATACTGATCAAAGAGTATAAAAACGTTAACTTTAATTGAAACGTTCGTTAAACTTCTGCGTGAGTTCGTCTGCAGTCGGCGGTTTCTGTCTCGACCTCGGTGTTCAGGTCATTTACAGCCAGTATGGTGAAAAACCTCCCGCAGATTTCACGTATCAGTGTCGATCAAGTCTTCGGTCTTTTTCAGATCGACGCCAAAATGTTTCTGTTGAAAGGAGTGATCGGGAGCGTCATCAAATCTGTGACGTGAGCACACTTTTTCTATCAGTTTCTACTCGAGTGTTTATGCTGAGCTAGGCTAACCGAGCCTGTGATTTCTTCCCCACAGCGACATCGACCCGTCTCAGTTCATGCCGTCAGACCCTGTAAGTACTCTGTAAAGTCTGTCCTAATGCAGCCTCCAACATTTCTAATGAAAGCACAGGTAGATTTGCGTCAATGAGAAACGGGAAAAATAGATCCCAGATCAAATTTCTGCTTGTGTGCAGCACCTGAATGTCGATGAACAAGTTTTAATATTTAATGTAGCAGAAACAGAAAGATTTTTTGTGGATAACCCTGAGCTTATGTGCATCGCTTGAACCTTGAACTGTGTGACTGAAGCGACGCCCTCTCAGTGGAAGATTTTATGTGCAAACAAACACACAAACTGTCCAAACACAGTTGGAGGGAGGATGTGTGTGAGTGTGTGACCTAACAGAAGCTTCTTCTGTGTGCAGCCTCCTCCCCGCAGACCTCTGCAGTTCGCTGAGGCCAATGAGAGCGAAGAGGAGAAACAGTTTCGGAGGGTTTTCAAACAGCTGGCTGGAGATGTGAGTGCACCTGTGTCCTGATGCTCTTCTCTTTAAACCAGGCTTAAAGCATTATTGGGGGCGTGGCCTCTTTCACTAAACTTTTAAAGTCACTGGGGTGTCTGCAGAAAGATCAGCGGCCCTTTAAATCAGCTTGTTCTGGTGGGTAGAAAGTGTATTTAGGCTCATCTGCATAGACTGGGTAACACCTGTGCACTCCGTGTTTGTGCTCTGGTGCCTGTTTGGAGCATTTTTAGTAAAAATGGTGAAGCAGGACATGCAGAGGGTTGGCGTGACAGAGGAGGACTGTAGAGATGGAGGCAGATGCTCTGCTGTGGTGACCCCTCATAGAAGACGTAGAAAACCTGAAGGGTGAAGTATAAGTAGTCAAGGTGAGAAAATGGACAGGGGACCGGATAGACGGGATGAGGGTTGGAGTATGAAAAGCAGGCAGACAGGTGTGGTGAGGTGTGATGGCTCAGGTGAAGCACAGACACTGACTGAGAGAGAGAGAGAGAGAGGGCCTACAGCTGCCGACTGTGCACAGCTGTATGTTTAGCATCTGTGCTAGCAGCATGCTACAGTACGATGCGCTGCTTGCTGTGAACCAGGAAGAGCTCCTGTGTATTTTTACTGGCTTGTAAAGCTGTGAAGCAGCCTTGTTGACAGCGGTGTGAGAAAAAGTGTGACTTTCAGAGCTCGTTCTGTTCATAAATATCTCATAACATTGTAGAAAGGCCTTTTCTGGATATCGGACCTTTAACAGAAAAATAAAAACTGTGCGCAACGAGCTCGAACCAGCTCAGCAGCTCTGGAGTTTCCACAGCAGTGAACTAACTGTCAGTTTGCACTTCTAAACTTCAACCGCCTGTTTTTGACCCGTGAAACGAGAAACTCCTGTAGCAGGGCGCGGCTGTACGCTCAAGTATCATCCCTCACAATAAGGACAGACATGGTTTCTGTGTGCTCTGCAGGTCGTATACAATAGAAGGATGGGTGTAGATGGGTGTAGATGGGTGTAGATGGGTGCATGCTTTATCTGTGCATTTACACTAGAAAATACTAAACGCACTTACAGTGCTTCCATCTGTATTGCTGACTAGAGGGTGCAGTATAGAAGCAGGAAAACTACAAGATCAGGAATCAATTGTGTGTCGTGTAAATCTGCAGTCACAGAGTCCAAAGATAAAAACACAAAGCCGGAAATCAGGAGCTTTAAAGAGTCGCAATTTGGTCGTCTCAGGAGCACAAGGGGAAGCCGACTCTCTGCGGTTGGTTGTGTGTGAGTCCCCGAGTCATGTGGGCCCCTGACTGTAAACCAGGCGCAGATGTTACAGCTGCAGGTTGAAGCCCTGAGCCACAGAGTGCAGCGCTGAGACGTCCTCGCACCATTACAGCCAACCGGGAAAGATCGTCATTGGTCAGATAATGTCATTAAAAATGCTCCAACAGCACAAACACAGTGCAGCTCAGGGACTCCAACTAGCAGACAGACAGCAGCTACCTGTGCCGCCATCCACCTGTCAGAGGCCACGCCCCGAATAATGCACACTTTAAGCCTTAATACAGTTTAAATGGGTGAACTCTAAATACATTCAGCCCCTGTACCTGAGGGGAAATTATCTGTGGAGACCAAAACTTCCAAACCAAAGAATCAAAGATGACTGAAAAAATAAAGAGAGCCGGAGGAAACTGAATTACCCTTAACATCAGTGACTTCAACGTGATGAGGTGAAGAGTGTTTCCTACTTTTTTATCGAAGCGAATGTGTGTGTTGGTGTGTTTCCAGCCACTGACCTCACCGTATCCATGTCAGAGAGCCTTAAATATGATTTACAGGTTTGTAAATGAAGTTAGTGAGAGCAGAGAAAGCTCCAGAGCTGTTCTTATTGTGCACTAGTGATTGTCTTTAATGTGCTTCTTCCTGGCCCTGCTGTACAGTCTACACTTCCACTCTGAGATGTGCTTTCTTTGGTTATCATAATTTTGCTGTATTATATTTTAATCACAGTGGAGTGAAAGCTCCCTCTGGGACTGGATCAGGAAATGCCACCGGTGTAAAATTCAGCCAAATCAAACATGGAGCTGCACTCTGTGGAAGGCCTGGTGAATAAAGGAGCAGCTTTTTCCTGCTTTTTAATTACAGCGTGCGGTTCTGTCGCAGACATAAACAGTGAACTCGTTCGGTGAATCCTCTGACAAACATGTGGAAACTGCAGTTCGCTGCAGGGCGTGTTACACAGAGAACTCCCTCTCTGCATTCCTGCCATTGTCTGGCACAGCTGCAGTCATGCTGTGTGTGTGTGTGTGTTTCTTCTACTCATCTGATGGGCGTGCGCACCAGTTAGACCAGAACACAGCCGGTTCTCGGCTAAACCAACAGCAGTGATAACTGCTGTGACAGAGGCTTGTAGTAAAGTATGCTCCTCCCATTTGCTTCAGGCGGGTGGAGTCAGGAGGCTGTGAAAGGTGAGTAGTTTGTGGAAATTTCCAGCAGTTTAGTTTACCCTTAACATCACTAAGGGTCGCCCGTCAGGTGACCGGGGCTGATGCTGTCGATGAGTTTGCAAAGCATGAAAACTTTGAGAACAGGCCTGGTTGTATCTGAAGAGAAGGAAGACCTCGACTCAGAAAGGAAACGGAAGAAAGGATTTCTGTTCTGAAGCTTAACGTTGGGCCCAGATGTGATGAACACCTGCAGCTTTGTTAGGTCTGCAGGGCCACCTTATAAGGCCCAGTATACTTGCTGTAACACATACTGGGCCCACCTCGTTATCTTTGGCTCACAGAACAGTTTTTAGTGCCATAAATGCTCCTTATTCAGTACAGTGTTTGTCACGTGTGGTTTGTTCGTACTTTTTTTACAGTTAGATGTAAATAGTGGAAAAATGAAGTAAAAAGAGATTGAAGTGACTCAAGTGGCCGTGACTAAGAGTTTAGAGCTTCAGAGAAAGCTCGGGAAACATCCCAGCTCACTGCCGGATGAACATTTGATTCGAAGTCGAGGTTTGTGAGCCGATCGGCCAGCATGTGAAAATAAATCTTTCCCGCTCACCCCGTGGCCTTGGAGCCCAGCTCACAGCTACAGGCTTTCATCGCGTGAAGAAAAAAAAGAGTTTTTGAGGAAGCCGCGTCCGGAACTTTTAGCGCTGCTTCTGTGTTTTGGTTGTGTGTTGTTGGCAACAGTGACTGCAGTGAGTCAGACGCTCGATCGAAGGCTTTGGTTTGAGTCATTCTGTGAGGCTGTGACTAACTCAGGGGACTTCCTGTGTGGAGAACTCATACGCTGTGTGTGTGTGTGTGTGTGTGTGTGTGTCTCCAGGACATGGAGGTGAGCCCCAATGAACTGATGAACATCTTGAATAAAGTGGTCTGCAAACGTGAGTCCGGTTTCCTTCTGCAGCTCATTAAATCGTTCTTATTGTTATTTTCTAGTTTCAGTGTTTTGTGTGTTTGCAGTAAATTTGTATTTTAACTAAGCTGAACTGAAGTTGTGGATCTGTCGTTCAGATGGGAAGCTGAAGACCGACGGCTTCAGCAGTGAGTCCTGCAGGAGTATGGTTGCTGTGATGGACGTATCCTTCCACAAAACATAGTGCAGACTGAACACAGTAATCTCAGTGGTTGCAGAATTAGTAGCAGCAGATCAGAAAATCAACCGTCACGGTTCTCAGTGAGTTCTGCTTGTGTTGCTGAGTTTGACCTTTGACCTGGCTCCCATCAGAGTGACAGCACAGGAAAACTGGGCTTCCACGAGTTCAAGTACCTCTGGAATAACATCAAGAGATGGCAGGTCGGTCGGGAGCAGCCGTGCAGTCGCACTGTGACGGTTTCCACGCTGGTTTTATGTTTGTGTTGTTTATTATTTGTTGTCTTGTTTTCAGGGCATCTACATTAACTGTGACACCGATAAGTCAGGTGTGATCAGCGCTAGCGAGGTGCCTGGTGCCTTCAAGGCTGCAGGTAAGAAATGCTGCTGTGTGTGTGTGTGTGTGTGTGTGTGTGTTCATACATTTGTTGGGACCAAAACCTGGACGTTCACTGTACTTGTGGGAACCAAAGACGTTTGAGTGTGTGTAGTTTCATACTAAGTGTGTGTGTGTGTGTGTTTTGCAGGCTTCCCGCTGAATGACGAGCTCTACAAGATGATTATCCGTCGCTATAGTGATGAGAACGGCGATATGGACTTTGACAATTTCATTGGCTGCCTGGTGCGACTGGACGCCATGTGCAGTGAGTCTCTCTTCACCCTGTGATTTCAGATATGCGTGCACTCGGCTGTCCGACCGTCTTATTTTCAGCTTTACGTTTCTGAACACGTAAAGTTTGTATAATGATGTGTTTAACTTTCCTCACCTGTGAACAGCTGTACATGCTGTACATGACGTGTTGTCCCTACTTCTTTGTCTCTCTTATGCATAATAGAAGTAGTTAGTGTATCTCCAGTGTGTTGCCGCGTGGGGTGTGGTGAACCCATTTGCACGAGTCTATTCTCAGAGGAGAGACAAACCCAGCCTCAGGGGGTCAAAGCTATTGTAGCTAGTGGACCAATCCCAAGCCCAGATAAACAGGAGGGCTGTGTTAAAGTTCAAATCTGTGTTACACCAAAACATGTGGATCCGTCCACTGTGGCAATCCCCTGGGAAACAAGGGACCAGCCTGAAGCACCTAGTTCATCTCTAACCCACACCAAACTCCTCCTCCCTCCTCATCCACCCAAGAAACAAAAAGCACAGAAGAAATTTTTTTTTATATCAATTTAAAATGCACAGTGTGTGTGTGTGTGTGTGTGTGTGTGTGTGTGTGTGTGTTGCAGGAGCGTTCAAGACGCTGGATAAGGACAACAGCGGCACCATCGATCTGGACGTCAAGGAGGTAAAACCCAGACTGGTTCACTTCAGAATGTTTTCTAATTCTCTCGATTCTGAAGTTTAGACACTGAGTGGACGAGTGTGGTAAAAGTAGGAACGTGTGTGTCAGCTCACAGGGGAAAAGATCCAAACACAGGAGACGAGGGTGCATCAAATTCATCAAGGGGCAGGCAAGCAAAATGGGTGGGGGTCGGGTCAAAGGCCAAAGACGAGAACGAGATTAGAAATGCACGGAAACAGTCTGAAGTAGGAAAAGAAAACATGATTAATATTTTGCAATGATATGGAGCAGAAAAAACATGAGGTGGAGACGGATTTACTGACTGTGAACCACAGGAAAAAACCAACTAGTGCCTTAAATCTGTATTTTTTCTAATATCCACTAGGGGGCAACATTTCTTCTTCTTCATTGACTGCGTTATGGTCTCAGTCCCTAGTTTCAAGTCTTTTTGAGCAAAGCATCCTTTGATTTCGTAATTCTGGCCTGATGATGAGTGCACAGTCTCCCTCAGTCAGAAATGCTCAGCTCGAGGCTCAGCGAGCAGTAATGGCCACATCGTTCTTTTCTATACAGTCTGGTCTGGTTGGAAATGAACTTGAATGGCACAGAAGTCTGTAGGAAAACATCGGTCAGCTCCTGGGGTGACAATCAAACTGAAACTATAAAACCGAGGAGGACAGAGGACGGCTTGTGGTCACCTGTAAACACTGACGGTCTCTTTCTTCCTCACAGTGGCTTCAGCTCACGATGTATTCGTGAGGCGACGGAGGGAAGCCTCTCCACAGCTTCTCACTTCTCACACCTTCTCCTTCCTCTCACTCAACCCGCGATGTGCAGTTATCGTCTTCATCTCTGTAACGGGACCAAAACGCCGGCACTGAGCAGACACGAAGAGAAAGCTCGTGCTTCCGTTGCACTCTCCGGCGCTGCGGCATCTCTGTGTTAAAGATTTCTGTTCTTTTGTCTCTAAATGAATTTTATTAGGCTGAAAGTTTGATGACTCTGAATGTTTGAAAGAATAAACTGACACAGCTGATGCTACAGTTGTCCTTTTCTCTGAGTTTTCATGCACGCTTTGTCCTTCTTCATGCACGTGACCACATGTGATGTTACACTCATTCGTCTGATCGGGAATATTTTTTACTGCATCCAATTTCAAAGCTCAACTTCAGCCTGCCGAGGTTCTTCTGCAGCCCTGAACCTTTAGTGGCAGCTCTGCTCGTCTCGCAAGTGAAAGATGAAATATTGCTTTTACGTTTTCATTCATTCATTTTGACTTTTAAAGACACTTTTCAACACCTTACTTGTTGAGCTTGATTCTTTTATCTGAATGTGAGACATGAGACAGGCTTAAAATCATGGCTGTTTTATTCTTTCCCTTAAACTGTGAACATTTTTTGGAAATTTTAAGCGAAGTTACAAAACCTGAGTTGAAATGTCCTTCAGAAAATGTGTTGACGAATCCTAAAAGATTTTATTGTACAGAAACCAAAAGGATGATCGGCTTATGGATCCTAATGGTGTAACTTATCCTGCAAGTTTAACCTGTGAGATGCAAAACATTCAAAAGGTTTGACATTTTCTCTTCAGCTTATTTGTTACCCAGTGCAGTACCGTCAGAGCCCACCAGGGGGCTTCAGTTCATAAGCGGTCACACCAGGCATGAGCGGCTGAGAGCGCCTCTGGCAGATGTCTGAAAAACAAAAGCTTAATGAAAACTGTTTTTACACAGTCTTCAACTTCAGTTTGAATTTGGTTAAAAGTGGAGGGTCGTCTCTGTCCTTGACACCTGAGGTCCGCACACCTCGTTAGGAAACGATGAATTTGATGTTCAGAGAAACACCATGTGAACCAGACAAAAACTGGTTCACCCAAAAGGCAAAACGCCAAAACACAGACTTAACAATGTGGTGTTTGCTGTACAGTGCAGCGAGGAATGCTCAGACCTCTACATTGGAGAGACCAAACAGCCACTTCACAAGCGCATGGCACAACACAGAAGAGCCACCTCCACAGGACAAGACTCAGCTGTCCATCTGCATCTAAAGGTCAAAGGTCACTCTTTCGAGGATGCCAATGTTCACATTTTGGACAGAGACGACAGATGGTTTGAAAGAGGAGTGAAAGAAGCATCTATGTCCACTGTGAGCGACCATCTTTGAACAGAGGCGGGGTTTACGACACCAACTCTCTGCCATCTATAATCCAGTTTTGAGATCCTCCCCAGACGCCTTAACGCCCACTCACATCCTGGGCCATCTGACCTCAGGAAATCATATGATAAGGTGGGGCCAGGTTTCACAATGAACACACCCGAAACTCTGGCTGATTGTGACCCACACCCAGTTTCACACCTTGGCTCAGGCGATTAGAGGATCATCAGGGGTCCTTTTGTCCCTCTGTGGGGGGAAACTCCCACTAGGTTTATATCTGGGACTCTCCACCATTTGACCTTAGAACTGAAGAAGCTTCTCGGATGAGAGGTGAAACGTCTTCAAGCAACTTAAAGAAGTCCAGACGCTTTTTTTTGCAAGCTCCTTTGACTACGATGACCTGGATGACTGAGAACCTTCACAGACACCATGTGACCGACATCTAGACAAGTATAAAGACTTTTTTGGTCATGTTTAAAAAATGATGAGCGCCTGTGTGGCTGTTTGATCACAACTATTTTACAAACATGTCATTTAAAAAAAGTCAAATGTTTGGCACACCGCTCAAACCACTGAACGTGATATACGTGTCTGCTAAACTTTCACCTTCTAAACCAACTTCATCCCAGTTTTAGGCTTCAGTCATGTCCAGTGTGCCATTTAGACACCTTTGGACAGGGTTTCTAATGCTTTGTTCAGCGGATAAACGGATAAATGAGAAAAACACCATCACTATGACGTCACTAAGAGAGCATTAACACGTGTTTGACAAACGCAGGAAAGATGCAGATTTCATGGCGGCAGCTTCAAAACAATCAAAGCAGGATTCAAACTGTTAATTATGAAAATATTTTTTTGTAAAGTTTGCTAAACTGTCAGGATGCGAGCAGAGCTTCCTGCTGACCAGCGCTGAAAACACGCCCATCGTTTACCCTTAAACATGTCGCTGGTTCCTCCACCTTCAGCTGCGTCCTCGTGGTGGAGAGAGGCGTTCAAAGCCGCTGCTCTCTGACGTCACGCTCAGGAAGAAAGTTTGGGTTGCTGTTTGTTGGGGGGCGGGGCCTGTGCGGAGGAGGGGAGCGGTGATGCTGAGGAGGAGTAACCGAGGAAGAGCAACAGGTTTCAGTGTGCTGATGGGTTCACGAGGACAGAGCACGAGCGTATGAAGAGGACCGGATGAAAGGTACGGAACACAGGTTCGTATGGACGTCATCTCTGAAAAGAGGCAGCTTCAAAAAAACTGTTTTTATTTCAAATGTAAAAGTTGGTCATCAGAGTGACCCAGAGGTGGGAAGTAACGAAGTAGAATTACCAGGTATCTCTATTTAACTCGAGCGTTTATTTTTCTTGTTACTTTTTACTTTTACTCCCCACATTTTTAAACAAATATCTCTACTTTTACTCTTTACGTTTTAAAACAGACCCGTTAAGTTCATTCATATTGTGTGTGCTCGGTGTTAAACAGGGCCGGTGTTCCAGATTAACTGGTGTCACAGGTTAACTGGTGACGGTCAAACAGGCAATAAAAAAATAAATATTTCATCTGTGAGATTGATTCAAACAGACTCCGTCTTTTTGCTCTTGAACAATCAAATACTAAAAACTGTCGCGAGTGTACCTGGTGATATTCTCACGCACGAGTTGACCGCGAAAACGGCAAACAAATATACGTCACCACGCCGATTCCCAGGGCAGCACGATGAGGAGAATCCTGTCTTCGTTATCATCCCCATCACTCCGTGTCAGCCTCACAGCTAAGGCTGCAGTTTCACTCGTGTACACGTAAATGAACTGCCATAGCCTGTGACCAGGTGAGCCTGTGACGCACACCTGCACCTGCTGTCACCACAGAACCAGAGGTAGCCAAGAAATCACAATGCGGTCAAAAAACAGTAGAGGAACAAAAGACAGCATGGTACCCGGATGTTTGATTTAAAAAAAATATATCCAAAGAGCATTTTTGTGGTAAACTTACAAGAGTGATGTCACTATACGACGGAAGTAGCTGCTCAGAACAGGTTGTACCATATGAAAAGTCTCCTTTTACCTAAATTTGATCCCAGGCTCATCTTCTAAAATAATTTTCTAATGTAGTCGTGAAAAAGATTTTGAATTGATATTAATGCTCTAAACTGACCAGAACAAACAGTCGTACTGAAGAAAAGAAGATTTGGCTTTAAATTGTGACACTTGGAGTGGGTGTAAAACAGATTTCAAGTTTTCTACAGATCCTGAAACTGTCACACGACTATCTCATCTACTTAAAAAGTTGTAAATGGTCAAAAATGTTGGGAATAATAATTAAAAAACATTAAATTTCAGCCCGCCTCTGTCCTCTGAAGGCTGTTAATGCAGAAATTATGAAGGTAAAGTCTTTCATGGCTTCATTAAACATGTTAAAGCTGATTGTGACGGGGTGAGGTGGGCAGCACTGAAGAGCCAATATTTAAGGAGGAATAATTAGTTTAGTGTCGAAAACAGATTTTCAGACTCATCTGGAGCCCAGGACAAAAACAGATTTACCACATGAAAAAACTTTTTTCATGTGGTAAATCTGTTTTTGTCCTGGGCTCCAGATGTTTTACCACTTTGGAAAACTGAAATTTAGCACAAATCTTGTGCTGAATTTCAGTTTTCCAAAGTGGTAAAACAAATATTTAGACTCTTTAGTAAAATTCACAATCCCCTTTAACTAATAGTAAAAAGTTGTAATATGAAAATATGGATCATAGTTGTGGATTTGAGCTGGAGAAGATTTTAATGACTTGTATAGTGCAGGTATCTTTATCTATAATAGTACTGTGTAGTACATTAATACATCATATTTTGGGGGATGTGCCATGTGATGCCCCGCCCACTTTTGGGCACTCCTGAACATGAATGCTCATTATTATGCCTGTGATTAGGAAGCAGTGCCAAAGCCTGCATGTTTGTGTGTGTTGGTTATTTGTCTCTGGTCACTCTTAGCTAAGCGTGCATCACTTTAACGTGACAGCTGGAGGAGATACTGGTGATGATGTCAAGCTAAAGGAGGTGACTCTTTTCTATACAGTCTGGTCTGTTACAGAAGTGTTACAGAAGCTCAAGTGTTACAGAAAATCTAGTTTACAGTCAACCTGATGAACATCGGCCTTTAAAAGCTGAACACAGTCGTTTTCTTCTCTGTGTTGTGTCCCAGACTGAACACCTCTGTCTATTTTAGCAGTTTCATTTTGTAGACTAAAAGATTTATCAGTTTATGGTGCATAATATTTAAAACTGATTTTTTTAATATCAAGAACATCGTGGCTCATTTGTTCTTTTCTTCTTTCTTGTTGTTCCTCTTCTTTATTCCAACAGGTGGTGATTAGTGGTTGGGGCTAATTATGATGCTGCAGCCTGATCACACAAAGAGAAGTGTGTGTGTGTGTGTGTGTGTGTGTGTGTGTGTGTGTGTGTGTGTGTGTGTGTGTGTGTGTGTGTGAGGACTCAACACCTGGTTAGAAGCTGACATTGTGTGGACTCCTAATTACAGAGGAGGCAGTTGTTGTAAGAGTGAGGAGGGATTCGTTTTAGGCGCTTGTGAGAGCCGACGGCCGCACTGCATTCATGCAGATACTGTAACACTTTATAACTGAATTGTGGTCTTTTCTAAAGAGCCTTTGTGGGAGTTGTGCTAAGACCGTGTGTCTTGCCATCACAAGAATAACATCCAGTGAAAGAGGACGAAAATTCCTATCATTTCATATTTGAATGATATATGCAGAGAGAACGATCTGAGCAGGAAACAACGGGAAAGCAGGTTAAAAAGAATATGTGTGTGATGTCATCACTCTGCAGGGCAAACTGAAACTGGAGGTAAAAAACAGAGATTCACTCATATGAGCTTTGTTTTAGATGAAAATAATTTTGACTTGATATTAATGCTCAAACTAAGTCGTGCTTAAGAAAAGCAGATTCAGAGTGGGTGTAAAACTGAGCACTTAAACCTGAAAATGTTGTGTGAATATATCTCCTCTTCTTCAAAAGTTAGAAGAGCTCCAAAGGCTGAAAATATAACTAAAAAGCAGCCAGTTTCACACCCACCCCTGTGCCCTATAAGGGCCTGTATCTGTGGATATATAAGTGAGTAATGACTCTGATTAACCCCTGGATTAATCGGAGATGGTGGCTGGGGAAAGGGCGGTCTGGGTGTCTCTGCTCAGACCTGCGTGACTTGGACCTGGATCAGCAGCAGAAACTATGGATGAATTTAAGAAGAATGACGACAGGGACAAGAAGGAACCCGACAGTGTGCTTCAGTGCTTTTTACTGGCACACATTAAATGACTTATTCAGACTAAGCTAACCTGAGAGTTCATCCTTCTTCCTGTTTGGCCATTTGAATTGCTTGTGGTTTTAGCTGAAGATGATTTTAGTGTAATTTAGTGTGTTGGGTGTTTATGAAGAGCAGTGAATCACAAATAAGCTAGCCTTTAAGGCTGGAGGAAGGAGCTAAGAGAGCTTGTTTTAGACAAGAGACGCTGTATCAAAGTCCGTGCTAGACAAAGAAGGATTATTCTGAACTGTGGATGTTTCAGAACTATTCTTTTGATAGGAAATGAGTATTATGGGTCCCCTTGACCTTGAAGTATCACATTCATGTGTGCAAAAGGCTGCTGCAGCTGATGTTTTGAGTGCTAACTGGCTGACCATTGACAGTTACAGTAACTGCCATTAAAACGAAACAGTCTGTTGGATATAAAAGTAACTGCTTCTTAAAAAATAAATGTGGTTATCCTGAAGCGTGTTTGTGTAAGAGCCTGTGCTTGTTTTCTTGCTTGGTGTCTTCTATTGTCAGTCATGAAAAATAATCATGGCCTCACTCTCACCCTCTCCAGCTGTTAAAGACACCTGATGCTGCAGTCTGATCCGCTCACCTGGGACTGAACACACACACAAACAAACATGGCTGCTAACGCACGTTCAGACCCGCCCATCCTCACAGAGCAGGAGGAGTTACAGAGAAGAGCCAATCAGGTCACAGATGAGGTAAGAGGATTATGATGGTAAATAAGTGTTTTATTAATTATTAACAACCACACATAGAAATGGCCGTTTACTTGTTACCCTTGTATCCAGTGCACATTAACCTGGTAACAGCCGTTGACTCACCTGTTTGTGTAATTTACCTACTTTTCTGATGCCTAAAACCCTCCTGTGATTTAAACCGTCAACGACGGTCCTTCACCATTTTCAGTCTTAAGCCTTTTCTCCCTGACTGAAAGAAGATTTTTGGTCATCTCACCACGTCCTTAGTTTCCTTTGACTGGACAAAACATGTGCTGCAGACATGAAATATACTTCCCTCTTGTAAACGTTTCTTACAAATTTGTGCCATCTCAAAAAAATGTCACAATTCATGTCCATGAGCATGAACAAATAAACAATATATCTCACGACCCGGCTGTAAATCCAGGAGCAGGAAGTCAACAAACGTGACAACATAAATGAAGGTTTGGAGGAAAATGGAAGCGTTTGGAATTCTGGAATTTTGTTGTTTATAAAAAGTGAAATAATTTCTTGATATCTTTTAACCTCTTTTGTCCCAACGTAAAAAGTTGTATAAGAACTAAAGGACCAAACAAAGTTGTTCTAGTTGTGTCTGTGTAGCATATGGCTAAAACACAACCATATCTGTGAAGTGTATAACTCGAGCTGTGGTCTCTCTGTGGAGGCGAAAGGACTTCCTCAGCTCCACTAACCTCTAAATGTGGACACAGATTAGTTCGTATGAGACGGCACATCTGAAACATCAGGTTCAAGGACATGAAATTCATTTCCAGAATCACAAATGAATAAATTGGATGTTTGGAGTATTTCATAGACTGCCTTGAATCAGCAGGGGGATTTAAGTGATTCTACTTAAAAATAAAAACGTATTATTTCTTTTTTATATAGTGAATTTTATCAGGGATGCCAAATATTTCCTTTCAGTGCAGCCCACCATATGGAGAGCAAAAACTGCAAAGAAAGAGGGGCTATAATACACTTTACACTGTATTTTGCTTAAGGAAACATTATGTTGCAAGTCATTAATAATGAATCAGACTGCATACCATGACCAGTTATGGAGTATGGAGCTCCATACTGAGCCTGGGCTGTCTTTGGGCTCTAGGCTGGCTTCAGAAAAAGAAAAAGTTTGAATAATACATACAGAGAAAAACCCAACAATCATATGAACCCTATGAGCAAGCACTTTGGCGACAGTGGGAAGGAAAAACTCCCTTTTAACAGGAAGAAACCTCCGGCAGAACCAGGCTCAGGCCATAAAAAGACATGGATAAAGACATGCTGTGGAAGAGAGCCTGAGATTAATAACAAGTATGATTCAATGCAGAGAGGTCTGTTAGCACATAGTGAGTGAAGAAGAAACACCCAGTGCATCATGGGAATAAGCAGCCTAAGTCTATTGCAGCATAACTAAGGGAGGATTCAGGGTCACCTGCTCCAGCTCTAACTATCCGGTTGTTAAGTGATGACGTGACGAATCCTACTTCCGGGTCTAAAGTAGTCTGCGTTTAATATGGCTTTTGTGTTGTTAACATGTTTAATGTTTTGTATTTTCTTCTATTTGATCTCAAAAAGCTCCTAAAACAGTCAGTGATCACTGTTGACCTCCCTCGGCTTTTATTACCGCTAATCATTTATTTAAGCTCAGTTTTTAAAACCTTAGGATGTAACTACAGCCCAGCCCATGCAGCAGTATATGAATGACTAACCTCGTATTGTGGATGGATTATCTCAGTTGTTCTCCTGGCTGAAGTTTGGTCCGTTTACAGCATCCTGCCATGCGATTACATTTGTTCCTGACCACCGAGAACACTCACGTTAACTTTTATCCAGTGGAAAAAAGTTAGCTTGTTTATATTATGCTAACATAGCTGTGTCGCTAGCGGTCACGTAGCACATCATTAAATACCAGCTAGCCAAACTTCAGTAACCCTACAAACGTCACTGCTGTTTAGTTTTCTGTCTTCATTTATGTTGGAAGTGATAACAGAGCTGTACGTTTGAATTTGTTTCCAAAACCCCGCAGTCAGGACATGCTATATTGTATTTAGATAGAAGCTAGCGAGCTAACTCCCTGCTAACTTCTAACTCCGTTAAATGTCATAAATTCCGTTTTCATGGATGCCTGGATGTTAAACTCAATTGTTACACCTGGTAGAGCAGAACGCTGATAATTTTATTAAAGATGAAAGACTTTAGACAGTTTTTAACTCTCAGTAATGCCACAGTGATCGTTTGATATATGGACCTGCAGCGGAGTTTAGGCCCAGACACGGCTAGTGACGTCAGACTGAACAACCGCATTGCAGCATAACTAAGGGAGGATTCAGGGTCACCTGATTCATCCCTAACTATATGCTTTAGCAAAAAGGAAAGTTTTAGGTCTAATCCAACACGTTCTCATCCCAAAGCGTAACATTTTACGCTAGGTGACAAATCGTCAACATATTACGTTTTCGGCCACCCAACGCGTTCCTAAATGACGACATTAGCAAAATGAGGAAATATGAGAACCGTTTGAACACAATCTACACATGTTTGTTCATTTTCTTAAAAACGCTTCGGAAAACACCATTTCACGTCATTAAACTACTGGTTAAGGTTAGGGAGAAGGTTAGGTTTATGGATTTCATCCATAACCCGGCACGTAGCATTAGAACGCGGAAGGTCTCCTTTTGCGTTCCTCAGGAACACCGCAGGATGTGACAAAACGTCGGAATGTTACGCCTCGGGGGTGAGAACGGTCTGTCTAATCTTAAAAGCAGAGATAGTTTTCAACAGTTACCTCAAGGAGCATTTTGTTGCACGACCTTCCAATCCTACACTATATCATCATGACTACAAGTAACAGACTCTGAATTCCCAGTTCCAGATGTTATAGCTCCTCCCCTTTAAGGCCATCTTCCCTTTCTTCTGACTGGCTGCTCCTGTAAACAGAAAACGAGAGGAGGATATTGGGCCATATCCACTTATCCCCCGTCTGCAGTAGAAAAACGATGTGAAACTAAGCCAAGCCTGAATGTTCGGCACATGGGAATTACGTGGATTCATCTTCTCCTTTGACACTTTTGCCATGTTTCATATGAACATGGTTTTACATGTGCGTTACCCTTCAGCTAACTCGGCCTAAAGAACGGATCGTGAAAGTGTCAGACCAGAACAGTGTAGTCGGGTATTTCCTTTGCCAACACATTTTTGAGGCTGGCAAGGAGCAGAGAAAAATACAATCTAACAGTGGTGATATGGACGGGAGCGAGTCACAGCAGCATCCTCAGCTTATACCCCGGAGAGCGTGTCACACTCTGTGTGTCAGTCAGAGAAACCTAATGAGGACAATTATAATTAGAGCATCTCAGCAATAAAACCAAGAATTCATAATAAACAAACTGGCAAGAAGAGTGACGCAAACTACTACACAACCTGCTGAGCCACAGAGGACACAGCCCTGCCTGAGGGGAGGGCCTCTTCAAGGGCACCTGGCTCACCTGGTTGCCTTGGAGACAGCTGGTCTCCATGTGCAACTGTCTGGCACAGATGAGCTCACAACACACACAGACACACACACACGCACACACACTCCCTGGTGTTTAAAGGCTACTGCAGGTCAGAGACATGTGTCACCTCATCATCCCA
>NW_005187477.1:1560828-1574707 GCF_000239375.1 Pundamilia nyererei | reverse complement strand
CACACACACACACACACACACACACACACACACACACACACACACACACACACACACACACACACAGACCTAGGGGTAGATAAACAGGCAGCTAGCAGTTTCTGCACATAACTGATGTAGACTGTATCCTCCTACTATAACCTATAATAACTCCTGAATGACACAAAGACGATTTTGATGGAAAGTTAAAAGTTCTTTTAACTAGAAATGACTTTCTAAACACATCAGATATCTTACTTGTTCCTGCTCCCATGTGTCACCCTTTACATTTGGAGCTGAAACTATAACACATTCCATAATACTGATGCTCAGAGATGGTTACTGAACAATAGTGAGGAGCGAGAACAAGTTGTAGCTTTAGATTTTCACACTTGGTGCGAGTGTAAAATGAGTTTGACTGCATTTTTGACAGAGCTTAAATGT
Organism: Pundamilia nyererei; assembly: GCF_000239375.1. NCBI lineage: Eukaryota > Metazoa > Chordata > Actinopteri > Cichliformes > Cichlidae > Pundamilia > Pundamilia nyererei. The sequence continues at coordinate 1,574,284 of NW_005187477.1, read as the reverse complement.
GTTTTTACACCCTCAAGCTTAATATTAAAATGTAGAATATTAACTTACTACCAGCTGCTGTCATTGTTCAGCTGATGATAAGAAATTGCGTCAATATCTGGTATAATGGAGGACGAGGTCTATCTCGCCCCTGTAGGCGGCCACGGGTGTGCACGGACCGGTTTAGGTCCGACAGTATTTTCACGGACCGACCTTTAAGGTGTCCCGGGATAAATACAACAAAATAAAACCAGTACTGGTTCCAAAAAGAAATAAGATTTAGTCATAACACACGAGAAAAGACCCAGAGAAACGAGTTAACGATAAAAACCTGGTACCAAACGACTCACGGACCGGTACCGGTCTGTGGCCCAGGGGTTGGGGACCACTGCCCTACCAGAGGCCTGGAAGCTTGAGCTTCCTGTGTAGTGTGTGTTTAAGGTGGTGATCCACACCACTGACAGGACCATTAAGACCACCCTCCCCACTTTGCAGGACAGCTACATGAAATGATTCACCTGCATCGTCTGCTGAATGAGGAGCAGCTTCTGACCTCACACCATCACACTGTTAAATCAGACTGAAAGACCTCCAAGACTCAGAGTCACTCTTGCACTTCTGTTACTGTCGCACCGTTTCTTATGTTGGTTGGATGCATTTAATGTATTTCTTTAACTTATGTGTAGCTGCAGAGGGGAATTTAAAGACTTCACTGTAGGTTATACTAAACTTTAACTGTTTGTATAACTAAGGACAAAATTAAAGCTACAAAAATGACTTAATGAGCACGCAGTTCACAAGCTCATGTAATGTGTTGAATGTTAAATATTGAAGCAGTGATTTTGTGTCTTTCAGTCACTGGAGAGCACGCGGCGGATGGTTCAGTTGGTTGAGGAGGTACACACACACACACACACACACACACACACACACACACAAACACACACACTATAATCTAACAAAGACCCCCACAGTGATGGAGTGATAAAGCACAAACCTCACTGTGAACTTTGTCATCATCATCTGTAAATTAGCCTGCTGTGTTTCCACATGAGGAAATGGCCAGAGATCCATGTCAGGATGACTCTAACAAAGACGGATGCAGTGTCATGATTAAGTTTAAGCTCCTGGAAAATGATTTTGGACAAACGACGGCCGGGAGAGCAGAACAGTGAGGAAAGCAGGAAAGGATGTTTTTTCATTACTCCATAATGCACAGCATTCATGCCAAGTGCTCACACGTCCTTTATCCATAACAGCCATTTGTTTACTTTTAGTCACTGTGATCAGGATCGAGGTCATGTGAGCTTACTGCAGATAAACAGTTCAGGCAGTCTTACCTTGTTGGCTTTTTACCATAAATCTAAAATAGAAAGAATTTAAAGAAGTGAGCAGGAGCTCAGTGGATCGCCACGTGGCGTCTGCAGCAAACGTCTTTAAATCGATTTCCATATGTGCAATAAAAACCTGTTTGGAAACGATGCGTCGCTGGGGCTCCTGTCAGTAACGGGTTGTTATGTGTTCCCTCCTCCAGAGTAAAGATGTTGGGATCAGGACTGTGGTGATGTTGGATGAACAAGGAGGTAAACAGGTTTTTCTTGGCTTGAATGTAAAGACTTGTCTTGACCATGAAATTTGAAATTTGCTGGGTTTTTTTGTTCCTCAGAAATTTGTGTTTATTCTTAAATTTCTCATTGTATCAAGTTTTTTTCCCTCATAATTTAGCCTTTTTGTGTAAATATCTCTGATTTGAGCTTTTGGTTTGGAAGCCTTGCCAGTACACATTGTGTAAACATGCCCATCTCTGTATTGATCTCTGCTCCTGCTGTGGCAACACCATAAAACTCCCGTTCAAACAGAGCAGTTGGAGCGTATTGAGGAGGGTATGGACTCCATCAACAGGGACATGAGAGAGGCAGAGAAGAATCTGACAGACATGGCCCAGTGCTGTGGCCTTTGTATCTGGCCACTCAGGAAGTAGGTCCAGGAACCTGCGTCTTTATCCAAACAGGCCCTAAAAAGCCCCGTACTGGTGCCCAGTTCCATTAAATGTGTTGCAGTGTTTATCAAATGTGATTAGATTATCAGACTCCTTCAGCAACGATAATCGTAATCAGTCGTCATCATCATAATAATCAGGGGCTTAAATTACTCGATAAGCCATCCTGACTGAATGATGTCACTCTCTGCTCGTTTCCTTTTGCCCAAGTATTAAACGCAAAGTTGTTTTTTATTTAATAATTAGTTTTAATTGATCCATTAAGAAGAAAATAATCCCAAAAGACAAAGAATGCATGTTTTTACTAGTAGATGTTCAGTGAATCAAGATCTGAATGATATATATGAACAAACTATTTGGTAAAAGCCTTCAGGATGTGAATAACTACACGTTTGCTGTTTCTGAAGCAGAGATTTTTTGGCTTGAAGGATCAGAAAAATCTAATTTATAGACAAAGGCCTGTAAAAATGAACTCGATATAACAGATAAGCTCTGCATCTCTTGCATCTGATGTCTGTTTATAGCAGAACGGTGACAATGAAGAGTTTTCTAACTGCATGTGACTAAAAATACCTAAATTTGGATTTAGAAGACACATCTGTAGAGATGTTCCTTAAAATCTTCTTTAAAAGAAGCACACATGCAGAAACATCCTTCGTACATAGCCCGAGAGAAGAAAACAGAATGGAAGTGGGCACCGAGGTCAAAGGTCGTTGGCTCTGCACCGTTTGGTCCAGTGTGCTGTTAGCATTTAGCGCAGCGTGGTGGTGTTCTGTTTCACGTTTCTGGTGGCTGGTTTTTCAGTTCATAGTGCAGCCGCGTGGAAATACTTTGTGATTTTTTTTCTTTTATTCCACCTCCCTCCTCCTCTTTCTGCCTCCATTCTTCTCGTTACGTTCCTGCTTTCTTTCACCTTTGCTCTTCCTTCATCCTGCTCCGCTGCATCCTCTCATAGAGCAGTTGGAGCGAATAGAGGAGGGCTTGGATCAGATCAACTCTGATATGAAGGAGGCAGAGAAAAACCTGACTGACCTGGGCAAGTGCTGTGGTCTCTGCTCCTGTGATAAGTAGGTGGAGATGTGTGTGGCGTGTGTGTGAGTGTGTGTTTGTCTGTAAACATTATCCAGAGGTAAGTATGTGAGATGTAGTCATAAGAATCTATTTGTAAAAACCTAAATTATACCTGATTCACAGCCCTGGGCCACGTTTACTGCAGCGGCTTCACCACAAACCTCAGATTTATACAAAAGGCACTTTTCCACCATATCAAAGCGATCTGTCAGCTCGGTCCTGTTATTATAATGTTAATAGAGTTGAATTGGTCCTGTAAGGTCAGGCTGCAACATTCAAACACCATCACAATGAGCAACCATCTTATTCACCAGTTTTTTCTGGCGATTTCACACTTTCAGGGCTCGGCGTTGGTGTTATGGCTGCTGCCGTGTTGGAAGTGACCATATTGGTAGTTTTTGGCACTTCTATGCCCAGACGTTACTCACAAAAGACAGAAAACCAAACATAGCAGGAAAGCTAAACTGAGTGTTCTTCTTAAAGAAACCACTCTGAAGTGCAGATCTAAATGTGATATAGTTCTTGTTCTTCCCCAAACGCACTGATCAGGATGATCCCAGTGATACCAGTGAGCACTGGAGGTAAAATAGATGTTTCCAGTAAGGTGCTTTAACATACAGTGCGACGCTGACAAGGAGCAAATAGCCTCCTGAGATTTAAACATGAGGAAACTCTTCAGATTTGGTTCATTAGTTGCTTTTAGCTTTTGCTGTCGGCTTGCTTTGCTGCTCTGATTTGCTCTGAAGTCGTCCAGCGCCATGTTTGTCGTGTTTTATGGTATAAATGGACCCTTGGTGTACCTGTACTGTAGCTGCAGGAGCAGTATGGGTACGCTGTGGTTCTCACGTTTCACGTTTAACAGACTTATTAAATTGACATCCATGGGGTCATCACTCTTTCTCTTCCAGACTAAAGGCTTTTGAGGAGAGTGGGGCATACAAGGCAGTTTGGGGCAGAGCCTCAAGCCAGGATGGCGTTGTAGCCAATCAGCCGCCGTCATCTCGGGTCGTGGATGAGAGAGAGCAAATGATTATGAGTGGAGGATACATACGAAGGTAGGGAGAGAGTGACACACAGAGTTTAGTGGAGTGTGTTATTGTGTGAGCTGAGAGACGGCAGCTGCATACACGGTTTGTGTGTGTCTGAGTGTGTGTGTGTGTGTGTGTCTGTGTTTGCTCTTCTTTACAGCAAACTGACATCTAATACTTAAGCCATCGCACACAGGCAGCTGGTCAAACACAAACACAAAAACTTGCACACATCTTTGCAGCATTGATGTTTTCCTGCTTTATTCCTGCCCGTGTCAGGGCGACCGGCGACGCCCGCGAGGACGAGATGGAGGAGAACCTGGCACATGTGGGCAGCATCGTCGGAAATCTGAAGAGCATGGCCCTGGACATTGGCAACGAGCTGGAAACACAGAATTCCCAAATCGACCGCATACAGGGAAAGGTACCGCCGTCCTGTTCTGCATGTACACCTCAGTGTGTACTAATCAAATAAAATTCATTTCACCAGACTCTGTTAAATGTAACAATTTAAGGGCGCTGGTTTAGCTCGCTAGGATGAACGTGCAACCATATGCCGGGTTTGAATCCGACCTGTAGCCTTTGCCGCATGCCTTCCCCTCTGCTTTCATGTCACTCTTTACTATATCGCTCAAATAAAGCCAGATAAAGAGTAAATAGTCGATGATTACTTTTACAAGATTCTCAAAGCACCTTGTAGTAAACTCAGGTAGGGATTCGGAAGAGTAGGAGGCCAAGGAAGACATTAAGCGCTTAACTCCCACCAGGTCAGGGTTAGAGTTGGATTTTGTTTTAGCCACATGATGAATACACACATTTTACAAAACTGGAGGACTTTACATAAAAGCTTTTCCTTTGACATGTTCTAGACCGGTGAAACTCTGTGAAAACAGCCACACCTAGAACATGCCAGCAAACCTCAGACTCCTGTATCTGGTTTTGCATCCAGTTCTCCAAGAACCCAGTTAAAAAAATAGCATGGAGCTCATGTAAAAGACAGCGTTATACAGAGAAGAAGCACTAACAATGGTAAACAGTCAAACAAAAGAGCAATAGCTTCTCAAGACTATACTTGAATAAAAGCAACTGAAAATAGGTTCATCTTCAAAGTTGATTTCACAGGTTCTTATGTAGGAGGGCCGACTATTCCAGAGTCTGGAAGCAATGAGAGCGTGGCCTGGTCACCGTTAGGGGAGAATTCCCAGAAGTTGTTGGGATAATGATGGAGGCAAAATAGGCAGTTAACAGACCTGAGCAGCCATAAACAGGAGTGACGTGCTGTCTTTTCTTTGTACCAGTTAAAAGTGAAGCTGCTGTACACTGAACTATGTGAAATAGAGAGTGAGAGTGGAATTAGCCAATCTTATATACAGAGTTGCAGTAGACCAGCTGAGAGGTAGGTAAGGGGGGGGAGAGCTGTTTCCAGATCCTTTAGTCAGACGGAGTTCTGTGAGTTTCACACGGATCCATCTGGGATCTTAGTGAGGAGAGAAAAGGGGAATTATGGCAGTTCATCTCAGGCTTGTGCCCAGAGAGGGAGATGAATGAAATCAATAATGTGGCTTTTTACCTGACAGAAGCAGTTTGTGCTCTTCCCTTTGAGTCAGAGATGAAAGCAGCACAGGAACTTGTGCTAAGAGCACTAAAGCTAAGAATTCTTATCTATGAACAGTTCCTTCTGAGCAGGAGGTGTTTGATTATATTCACCCTACTGTGTGTTGTTGGACTGTAGAGCTTGCCGAGCTCTACAGCCTTCCTTTGATTAACCAGTGCAATTAAGCAAACCTGAAAGTGAAAGATAGATGGAGAGCACAGCTGTTTGTGCCTGCCTACCACATTCTTGTTAACACTTCCTTGTTCTTTCTTTTTTCCCATCCTCTGCAGGCTAATCTCAACGTTACCCGAATCAGCGCTGCCAACCAGAAGGCTACCAACCTCATGAAACGATAGAAGTGCTCTTCCAGTCTTTTTCTATTAAACTGTGCTTTTGCGTGCCGTGCCAATATGCTGACCCTGTTATTTTAAACCTCCCATTTCTCACTTTTGACAGTGAAATGTGCTGTAAAACTCATCTAGAGGCCGTAAGGGGTTTAAAGTGGAGCTCTTTATTCCGTAACCCGTATTTTAACATTCCTGTTCGTTCCCCAGATATCATAATAGAAAGTCGTAGTTATAAAATGTGACCTATGATTATTATAAGTCAGTTTGCAGTGCAATGTACGCTCTGTTTTACCCCTCAGCGTGGCCTCCTTTAGCTCTTGGGAACCTTTAATGGTCCCTGTGGGGAAAAAATGGGTCACTCCAGCAGCACCATCACTGCCAGCAGTAGCAGTAGAGAGCACAATCACACAAATACGTGAATTTGTGTGAAGAGCGGCTGTCCCTGCTGTGGTGTTATGAAACATGAGCCCATACGTCGCCTTTTCCATCTGCCGGACGGACAGGGGAATAACGGCATCTGTGCAGCAAAATGTTCTGAAAAGCAACCAGTCCAGTCCCAAATTACACAACCCTGTAATTCCACTTTCTCCAAAATCTGCCACTGTGGATGAAACACGTATGTGACGGCGCCCTCTGTCGGCCCAGCCGGGTATTGCCCAAGAGAAGGAAATACGTATTTCCCCACAATGGAGGATCTCTGGCGACACCAAGCGGACGCAAGCGGAACATGCATTCTTCCTGGCCTCTCCCATCTTCCTTCTGTCTCCATGTTGATAGAAAATGGTGGTGACACCAAGTGACGTTGTTGCTGATTTTACGACCCTGTCTCTCAGTCGTGCACATCAAAGGTTGGCTGACAATGCCAAACGTCACCATATCCTAAATGATTTGTACTTGATGTCTGTGTTTGTAATGTTAGCCAATCAGGGAGATCCTTAAGTAAACTATGCTGTCTTTTTATTAGCTGCTAGGTTTGAAATCGTCCATTGGGTAGAAGCTGTTTTTTGTTTAATTATGTACTGATGAGTAATATAGTACAAATCATAGAAGTGTAGATGATGCTGACCTATGTTGACCTAAAAAGGCCTTCATGTGCGTAACTACAAGGTAACTACTACAGCTGAGGATCACTTGTGTGTGTTTGCTACGATGAAATGTTGAAATGTGAACGTAATGAATAAAAAAAATGTGCGCAGGAATATAGCGTACGTGATTTTGGGACTAATTAATTATGTGAGGCGGGAGGAGGGGCTGGGAGGGTGATGGTAGTCATTAAATATTCACCGTGTGGCTGAACGTGCAGACTTCGTGAGTTTGGTGACTGGTGTGTTGGGAATGGGAGTGACTGGTGCATACGCTTCTGCGGCACATGGGGGCGCGCAGCGGCCTGAAAATGTTGCGCGTTCGAGGAAGAAGAAGGAAAAAAAACCACACGCGCTGCGTGAATAGAGTCTGCGCAATTCGCTTGTTCTCGTCACTCCGAACTTTCGGGAGAACCACGAAGGAAGGAGGGGAGAACAGCGCCATTTGCCTGGTAATTATTTACAGCATATGCGGCCTTTTAAAAAACACTGCACGTCACGCGGAATCCGCAATAGCAGCCCGCACGGGCGGCGTTTTCGCGCAAAGCGTACGAACGTGCTACAGTGCGAAATAAAAGCGTATCGCCGAGCTAGCAGGCGTCTCCTCCAGCTCTGACACCGACAGTTGGAGCGCAAAGACACTGCACAGCTCCGCTTGTAATGTTCGCGATTATCCGGCTCGTGGTTACGGAAATTCGCAGGATTCGCACGTCTCGTCGTTTTCACGCAGCACCGGTTCAGCCCCGCGTAGCTAACAGACGCGGAGGAGTCTGGTGGGCAGCTCCCCGTGTGAACCATCAGGCACGAGCTCAACAAAGACACAGCACGGTCGCAGCTGATTGGTTCGCGTGGGTCACGTGGTCTGGTAGAACGCAATGTTTATCAGGTATTTAATGAGATCTGGAACATTAGTACGCTCTCGTGGATGTTTACAGCCAGCCAATCAGCGCCGGTCCGAACTCCGTGACGTAAACAGAATTCAACAGATTAACTAAAAGAAACAAAGTAACTAATAAAAGCTGCACTGACATGGTTACTTACTTTGTAACTGCTTGATATATGGATACACACATACATGTGTATGTAGAGGAATTTCCTACACACACGTGTGGGTGTCTTTAGGTTTCCTCAGAAAGTAGAAAAAGAATAATTTCTGAAAGACAGGAAAACAGTCATCTATCAGTGTTCGTGTATGTTAAAGTCCAGCCAGGAGGGGGCAGTATAGGGACACGAGCTGAAGGAAAAACGAGATGTTCTCGTCCACAGCCATGAAAGCGGCCCCTGTCCAACACTGCAGGTGGTTTTCCTGAAATCTGCACTGGCTGTTTATGGTTCAGTCACCCTGAAAACAGTCCACAGTCTGCTACGCGTGCAGCACTTTTTGTCTGTGTTGCTAATTAAAATTAAGTTTTCACAACATAAAATCCAGTTCTCAGAAGTCTTGTGTGTCAAAGGAGGAGACGTAGGTTCGGTTCAGCTGCACAGCTGTGGCTCAGGTGATAACATCTGTGAAGTCCAGTTTTATATGAATTCGTCGCAGTCGCTAAATTTGTATTTTTTTTTTTTTTTAAGTATGTAGAAGGATTTTTGAGAACATAATTTTGTAACCTTTAAATTGTGAGCTGCAGGTACATTTAAAAGTGCCAGTGGGTGACTGGACTACCTGCTTCTGCAGTCATTTTTAAAATTGGGAACATACTTGAAACATGCATGAAATATTTATGAAACTGTATGAAGAAAGTTTTGTCTCACAACTTGTAAAAAAAAAAAAAAGCCAAATTCTATATTCATCACTTCAAATATATTTGTTTCAGTGGATCAGTTAGTGCCGCTGGGACCAGAAAATTGGTCCAGTGAATAAAAATGTTTTGATTTTTTTCTTTTGTCTGAAGAAATTTAATGGCTTCACAGACTTAGAAGAAACAACACCTCACAATAGGGGAAAAAAACAATATTGCTCAGATTCCTACAGAAACTGCTCACTCCACAGCTTGGTAGCTTGTAATATGAACGTATTAGGTGTACCAGTGCTCTAAATGCTCACTCTAAACTTGAGTGGGCAGATATACTTGGCTGGCCATTAACATACAAAGCTTGGAGGAATGGGACTGCTATCACTTCCCGTGATCCAAGAAGTAGTTACGCCTCTTTTCCGCTGGTATCTACTCGTCTTAACTCGGTTGTTAGGTTTTTCCATTAGGTAGTAGTACCTGGTACTGGTTACTTTTTTAGTACCTGTTCAGTGGGGGTTGCAAGTAGGGTTGGGTTTAAAAAATAGATTTTCTGATTCAAATCGATTTCAGTTTGAATAATGCGATATGGATTCATTAAATCCTGAGTCGACTTAAATATAAATGTATTTTTCCAGAAATGCCAGAATCTCAGGTTAAAGCTAACGAAACTATTTCAACAACCACCAACAGCTAAAACAGCAAACGATTAAAAAGCAGGTAATCGATAAAGATGTGAACCCGACGGCACGCACAATTCACTGAACCAGCAACAAAAGAAGATCAAAACCGCTTCACGTTTAGAAACATCGTCATGGATACACTCTTGTTTTGGCAGTTTTGCTTCCACCACGATAAAATTACACTTCCTGCACAGCTCTCTCTCTCACTCTCTCTCTCTCTCACTGTACTCAGAGACCAGTTTAGCATCAAAAATCAGTTTTCTGGATTATTCGCTAGCTTACTACACACCAGTCTACCGTTGTGTACAGCGCTGTCTGCCACACGTGACCTCCGACAAGAAGCCTCGTTTCTGTTCGATCCTAAAGAAATGTAAACTTTTACAAATGATGTCAAATTGCAAAACCCTCAGTTGTGTCTCTCATCAAAGCTCTGTAACTTTGCTCTGCTTCACTTCAGCAGCATCAGGTCATGTTCAGATGTTGATTCATGGTTTTCTTCAGTTTTTTTTTCTACTGCAGAATATTTTAAGGTTTTCTGCTATAAAAAGCCAGGACAGGAAAATCTGCTTCATGTTTTTGTGTTTTACTTTGACACAAAGGCATCTGCTCACACCTCTGATGAAGTCTCACAGTGTCAGCCTTGTTCTTATACATAGATATAAAATATGGATGTACGGATAAATGATCAGAATTATAATATTTCTGACTGTCTGAGTTAAAATCAAATCGGCACCTTGTGAATCAGAATTGAATCGGTCATGGAAATCCTTGACGATAACCAGCCCTAGTTGCAAAACTGTGACGTCGACAGACTGCATGCTGGTGACTGGCCAGGCTGTGGCGTTGCTCGCTGAGTCATGAGATTGTCTCCTTCAAAGAAATCAAAACCGCCATTTTTGAATCTCGGCCACAAATAGCCACACAACATCCAACACTCTGGTCCCCGAGTCTGACAGAAAGCCAGAGACTGAGCAGCAGGTGTAGCATCACCTCGAAATCCTCTTTTTGTGTTTGTGTCATATAAACATGACATCACAAGACTTTCAGCCACGTTACTTTGATGACCACATGCACATTTAGGTGGTGCTCGTTTGCAGTGTAAATCGACCCAAACCGATCAGTCAAATCGAGTCATGGAGTCCATCCGACCCAGGCCTGCATCACAGCATGGGAAAATATGAGACAGGAAGCAGCACAACTAGCTGATTAGCAATGACTGAATTTTCAGAATAAGAGCGAGGGTTATGAGACTGTTGAGTGTAACTCGATGATGTTATTATCTTACATGGATTAAATCTCACATTAGTCAAAATGTACTCATCTGTTTATGCTGAAATTTAAAGTTATTTTGTATAAAATGAAAAGATAAACTTTGATCTGCACAAAAGCTTATTAAGGAGCTTATTTAGAGCAATAATAAGGAATAGTTTTTAAACGGAGGGAAATATTTTGTATGCTTATGAAGCAGAGATGCTATTTCTGCCTGCTTATAATTCATTTTATCCTCCATATTTCTTTTCTTTCATCGTTTTTTCCTTTGTGTTTTTTCTGCAGGTCCTGTGCAGTCAGCCAGGCGTGTCTAGTCCCGACTGGCAGCTGGATCAGGATCAGCTAGTCGTGGAGGGCGGTGAATTTGGACTCGGTCTCTGTTTTAGTGGGCCGTCCGAGGCAGCGGTGGAGCCATGTCAGCCACGTGGCGTGAGGACGATGAGGAACTGAGGGTGGGAGGAGTAAAAGGAGCATTGAAAGCCAAACCGAGGTTCTCCTTCACTGAGGTCAAGCTGCTGCTGGAGGCGGTGAAGAGGAACAGATACATCATCCTCAGTGAGTAGGAATAAAAAAGTAGATTAGTTCTTTTCTATTTAGGAGGAAAGTCTTTGAGGAGCTGTTCGTAATAAAACGTGTGCCGTTGAGGCCATTCTGGTACGACCTACTGACCGTCCTGTTGGTCGTGTTTATCATGCGAGTGTTGAGCTCCTCAAGTCTCTCATCACATAGGCTGATGGACGCCAGCTTCGCCACCTTGGGCTGCATTTGGTGACAGTGATCTGTATTCTGCTGCAAAATGCACTCCAGCCGACTGGCAGCAGGTGGAGAGCTGCTTCTGATGCTGCTCTGTCGTCCTGCTCAGAGAGGCTGCAGTCAGAATCCCTCCATCCTTTTGTTTTTGTCATCACGGCGTTTGGGCAGTTAAAACACATCCGAGGGACATTTTTTAATATTGTTTAGTTCAGGAACCCCTGACACCACTGATGTCAAACATAACATTTGATTTTATTGTGAAGTTACAGGATGTTTTACTGGTCAGTCTGCCCTCTCTCTGTTTTTAGTGCACTGTGCTTTTAAAGATCCTTACCAGCAGAGGGAGCACGTGGGTCACCTTTTACAGCACTGCTGTGATTTAATACTTGAGACTGATTCGTTCTCTCTGTAGGGAAGTTTAACCAAGGTGTGTCGGCTGAAACGAAGAAACAGACGTGGGTCGAGATCACCAATCAGATCAACGGTCTGGGAGAGAATCACAGAGAGGTTTGTTTTACATCATTCTCAGCTCCAGAAAGTCCTTCGAAAGATGATTTGTGAAGTTGGCACAGTTCAGAGAAGCCCTGATCTGTCCTTCAACGTTTTGTTTTTCTGCATTATGTTAGGGCTGCTCGATTATGGCAAAAATGATAATCACAATTATTTTCACTGAAATTGAGATCTCGATTATTTGACGATATTTATTTAACAATAACAATGTGTTGAATAATGACTTTAAAGATTGTCAAAAAATAATATAAAATAGTGCAAATACTGATAACATTGCAAATGTTTGCAATATAAAAAATAAATGAAAAATGTAAACATCTATGTTTAGTGAACTTCAAAATACTGCATAATATTTATGCATACAAACAACCAAACATCAAGGCGAGCTGTGTAGCCACACAATGCACAATTGCATCAAACTGACATTGAGGTAAGTCAACTAAAGTTGCTGCTCCTTCATCGTTTGATCGTATGTCACTTTGTGAGCGGTCTTCAAATGATTGAATAAATTTGTAGTGTTGCTCTGTGGTGCAGCTACGACACCGTAGCAAAGTTTACACACTATGTCTACTTGATCCACGTCTGACTCCGCGAACCCGTAATGTTTCCACACCACTGAAGTCGTTTGACCTCTTTTCGACCAACGGCATTCTTTCTTCAGCAGCCATTATCCTCTCCTCTCCAAATAACTTCTGCTTAGCTTTCCGAGCTTCCCTCGGGTCCTCTTAATTGTTGTGACGCATGTTTGAATCGCAGAGAGGTGCGCTCGTTTTACCACACGGAGCAGCGCGAGAGTAAAGCACGAGGGAGGTGCTAATAATCGGCTCAGTCATTTTTAATGATCGTTGAAAGCCCAGATCGTAATTTAGATTAAAATTCGATTAATTGAGCAGCTCTACATTACGTTATTAATTTATTCAAAGTCATGTAAAAAGAATCAGTTCTCCCAGATGAGCGAATTAATAGCTAAGGCCATTCAGTCCTGCCACACCATGCTGCCCTCTGCTGTTTGAACACAAAGGCTGTATAAAACCTTTGCAGTTATACTCATACCAAACTTAACAATCACATAAGCTGAAAGTCTTCACTTCAGGATGCGATAGATTTATTTTTTTTATCGTTTGTGCTTCATAAACGACCGGCGGATTGTCGACAGTAGTTTAAGAACTTGCAGCAGTTGCAGGCAGTGTGATGGATGGGATATGTCACTCAGCACTCCTCAAAGGTTTCGTTTCCACTCAGGTACGTCAGATCATGAAGAAATGGGCAGACCTCAAATGTGATGGGAAGCGACGCATTGCAGCGCTGCGGGGTCCCAACGGCACAACCCTGAGGAAGAAGAAACTGGGCCCCGTGGAGAGGATGGTCCATAAGATACTGATGATGAGTCCTAGAGGAGGTGAGGCGAGGC
>NW_005187477.1:1547965-1560109 GCF_000239375.1 Pundamilia nyererei | reverse complement strand
GTTTTTATCAGCCTGCCGGGGGCTGTGTACTTCCTGGGTCAAGTGCTAAAAGTCTAGAGAAGCGTTGTACTCAGCACCGCCCCTAGGGGCTAAGGAAAACACTGCATGCACAAACTGACTTCCTGAACTAAGTAATCTGTCTGATGTATTCTTTGCTGCTGCAGCTGGAAGCTGATCACATTACTGGCAGCCAATCAGCAGATGCGCTCTGTCCGCTGCCTCTCAAAGGCATTTCACTTTGCATGATGGTGCTGCATTGTTAGTGTGGTCAGTGTAAAACTGAGAGAGGAGGTTACAGTGATATTTTAAAAAAGGCATCAGATATATGTATGAGGATCCGTCCAGTCAGAGTATCAGAATTTACTCAGATTTCATGTGTTGGTTTTCAGACGGCGACAGCGACCTGGACCTGGGAGAAGACGACGACTTCTCAAAGATGTGCAGTAAAGGGCTACCCTCCAGCAGTTCCCCCTACTCCTACCTCAGTCTGACAGACGGCACTCACACTTTATCAGGAGGACCCTCTTTTGAAATTTCACCTCTCTCCTCACCTGAAAAAGAACTTGGCGGTGAGTAAAGAAAAAGCTCAGGCAGCTCGATCGAGGGTTATTTGGACCAGACTCTGAGGTGTAAACCATGGAGCTTCAGGGTCCTGTTTTACATTTAATATAAATATGAAACGGTTGGTTGTGAGACTGATCTCCCATCGTCACCGACGTACAAATCGATTGTTTAAGAAGAAAAAAAAAGTTCTTATATCCAGTTCAGATGTCAAAGCCTTCTTGAGGCCTTCTTGGACATTTTCATGACGTTCTCATGTTTTTGCAGGAGATCCTTTCCACTCCTCGTCTGACTTTGACCTGGGTGACGATGGAGGTAAGGACACTGTTGATACTTATTTTTTAAACCATGCAGTCCAACGTTTGGCTGCAAGTGTTAAAAATCATACATAATGTGCATTAAATGAATATGAATCAGGCATGACGTGGGTGTTTGAAAATGTTGTGAGGTCCTGTAAACTTCCTGCTTTCATTTGGCACAAGCATGAATGTCATACCTGAGCCTTGGCCATAATCTGATGGAGGCAGTGAAGTGAGGAATAAGAAATGAAAACCCTGAACATTCATCTTCTAGATTTGTGCGTTTCTAAGAAAAGCAGGCTTCCTGTAAAATGTGGAGAAACACGATGTAAACATCTCAACGGTGCTGTTTCTTCTGTCCTCGTTTTAATCTGGTGACAGCATCAACGACAGTAATGAGAGTTTGCATCACCCTGCATGTTTCAGTGCTGCTCCTTTAAAGAATAAACTGATCCTCCTGTGGTGTTTGTCCTTCACAGAACACATGATGGATTTTGATGAAAACGACGACTCCATGTTCTCCTACCCTTCCTCCGTCCGGCCACCCCCCACCTCCCTCGATCCTCTGCCCGATAACGCCCTGATGAGGGTGAAGCCCGTCTACACGTACTCCCGAAGCAGCAACGGCCAGAGCCAAACCATCCAGAACTCCTCCTCCTCCAGCAGACCTCCACCCGGACCTTCCTCCTGCTCAGTGGCTTCCACGTCCTCTGGCTTTCCTTTGGCTTCTGATTCAGAAGCTGCTTCATCCTCTGCTGTCCCCCCACCATCACGGTCCCCCAGCACCTCCAACAGACCTGGCTCCGCCCTCCCTGCTCCCTCTTCATTCCCTCCTCCATCATCTTCCTCTGCACCTGCTGCAGCCAATGGTGCTTCCTCTCACCCTCGACCTTCTACCTCAATTCCACCACCTGCAGCTTCCTCCGCTTTCTCAACAGTCACCTCTGCCACTATTTCCTCTTCTTCTCGAAGCCAGCCTCCTCCCTCCTCCTCCATCTTTCCACGCAGTGCTCCCACCTCAGGCTCAAGCCTATCGGACCCTCTCCCAGCTGGAGCGTCCTCACGCAGGGCACACGAGCAGGTCGCCCAGGTGGCGTCTCAAAGCCTGCAGCAGCAGCGGGCCAGCAGGATGCTCCTGACCTCGGTCTCTCAGTCTCTGGAGACGTTGGCTCAATCGGTCCAGCTGCTCGTGGAGAGCCAGCATGAGTTCGTGCAGGAGTCCCTGCAGCTCCAGCGGGAGACCGTGGACATCCTGAGGGATTTCTCCAACACTGCACTAACCATGCTGAGAGACAAGGCCAGCAGCGGGCAGCTGGCCCACCATCACCACCGACATCATCCCGCCTCGCACTTCTGAAACCCAGAGGGAGAAAGGACAGGTTTGAGCAGTGCGAGGAGCTTCTCATCAGTCGGGAGTCTTTCTGGTGGGTGTTCCTGTTTGCTGCACACAAAAGCTGCTTTCCACTGGTGACTCGAGCACACGCAGATTTAGGCCCAGAGCTCAATTTTATTTATGTGCCTAAATCCTGTTTTGTTTTTTTCCCTTTTTCTAGTTTTATTTGTGTCAAATTCTAAAAGTTTTCCACACTGTAATAATCAGCATTTCTGATGGTGCTGAGCTGCTGTAGTCTCACAACCGCCGTGAACATTTCCACACAAACCCAGAGTGACCGAGCGCATTTACAGGAGATGATACACTACGTGGTGCAAGGACACGATCTGCAGTTTGATAATTCTGCTTCCTGTGTGGACATGAGAGGAGAACACTAACCCTGCATCTGATCTCCAGAGCCAGGCTCAAGAGTCACGGCGCTCTTAAACTCAGACTGGCTCCTTTTCAGTTTCCCGAAACACCAGAGGAGCAACACCTGGGGACAGGTGGGACAGGTGCTTCATGTCTGTAGTAAATTAGGATAAATGGTTGAGCAGAAGGAACCTGTTTTGTTGGGGTTACTGCTGAATTTTGCTGCTGCTGATGAAACTTTAGCTGTAATTGACCAATAGATGAACTGAATCTCTTTCCCTCATTAAAAACAAACAGTTCTCTTTTGGTAATCTGTGTAATCTGCTTACAGAATGCATTCATGCACAAAATCAGATAAACTTCACTGTAGACACAAACAACACACCCAGAGCGTGCAGCATAATAAAGTACCTGAAACAGGAGGCAGCAGATATTAACGACTGATTCACAAACTGGTTCCCTTTAACCCAGTCAGGGTCTAAGCAGCCGTGCAGTTTTCAATAGAAGCTCCGCCTTTTATTGAACAAAGCTATAAAATTGCAAATGTGCAACTCAACAGTATCCAAAGTTTCCTGACTGTAAACCATTACAGGAGGATTAACTGCTGCAGGTGACCGTGACACTGCATCATAATGTAAATGGGAAAAACAAATGTGAGCTGACAGAGTCTCTTATATCTTTATAAATGGGCACCTTCTTTGTGTGCTTCCTGAAACTAACATAAATCAGATATTGTAGCTCTGTAACTTGTGCTGTGGCTCACACGTGAATCTTTAACTTATTTGCCTGTTTTAAGGACGGAGAAAAGCAAAGTTTCACAAAACGGTAAGAAGTCCAGTCGCTTTTCTTTCCAGGCTCTTTAGAGTACCGTGCCTTGCACTTAGGGAGGAACACCCTTCGACTGGAGTATGAGAATCAAGGAAACTAGCAGATTATAGAAACCATCTCCGTTTCCACCTAAGATGCACACAAAGCAGGCTTATTTCCAAGAGTTTGCACCTTGGATCCATGGTGAGGCGACACAGAATGGCGTTGTTTCTGTGGAGAGCACAAAACCAACTTCTAGGTGAAAGGATGGGGCGGGTCACTATAGATGCACTCCACAACAAGATCAGATTGTGCAGGAACTCAAACCCATACTCTCTCCTATGTTAGAAGACATTTTTGGGTTTGTGGACAAGGCTAAGCTCACATTTAAGGAAAAGAAAGACAACTCCAAAAATTCCATACTTCCCTAACACAAACTTATATTTCCCAGTCTAGACAATACAAACAAGAACAGGAAGACGTCACAGCCGAGGACGGTCAGGAAAAATGGGTGACGAACTTTTCAGGCAGGACTCTCACTGAAGCTGAACAGGAGATGCCAGCCAAACGACTCGGTTTTTGCCATTTCTCCACAACAGCTGCCCGTAGTGGATGACATCACAGCCACGGAAACCGCCATAAGGATTAATAAAGTAACAACCCGAAGCAGCGAATCAGGGTGAAGGTTTCACCCACCCTCTCCACTACAAAAGTTCCTCCATCTAACCTCACGATACAAGAAAAGAAGGCCGTCGCTGAGCAAAGATCAAC
Organism: Pundamilia nyererei; assembly: GCF_000239375.1. Taxonomy (NCBI): domain Eukaryota; kingdom Metazoa; phylum Chordata; class Actinopteri; order Cichliformes; family Cichlidae; genus Pundamilia; species Pundamilia nyererei. The sequence continues at coordinate 1,555,927 of NW_005187477.1, read as the reverse complement.
TTCAAGAAACTTTAAGAAATCCAGTCACTTTTCTTTCCAAGCTCCTTAAAGTCTGTTTTCTAAATGCTGCGTGTCCCCTCTGTAAACCTGCACCAGGACGTGGCTGTAGTCCATTTATATTTATAACTGCTTATAACAAGCAGAAGTGGGCTGAGGACAGAACCCTGTGGAACACCTGTCAGAGGTTACTTTTCATTATTGGAGAACAACATCACGCTTCCCAATTAGATACGATTTAAACTTATTTTTTCTAATAAAATCCTGCAGTAAGCTTAGAAAGTTCATGTCATGGTTTAATGTGTCAGATGCCTTTTTAAGACGGAGAAAAACCAACACACGATTGAAGTTGTTCAATCAGAAGTGACCGTCTCTGTGGAATAATGAGCTTTCTGATTATTCCACTGATTCCCACTTTAGATGCAAAGGTTAGGAAGTTACAAAAAGGAAGGCTTTACTTCCTGTGTCAGGGCACGTCAACGCTGTAGAGACGGTGCCCACAGTGTTTTCGCTGTGGGGTGGTTCTCACCTTTACCTGTCATTTAAAAGGTGGAACTGGGAGGCATCAGCAGCACAGCTGCAGCTTAAACAGGGGAGAACTTGAGCCTCCTCGTGCCAAAGCTCACTTCCTGTTAGACGTCTACTATCAACTATTCTTCTAGCCCAGATTTAATTTAGATAACAGCGCAGTGGCGACATCAGTCGTGCCCAGTATTTAGATGTTTCCTATGGAGTTATTGTGGATTTAAATCCCAGCTACAAAGATTTAAACGTCTGAATGTCTGCATTTCCAGCCGGTTGTTGGCAGGTGCTGTAAATCTTATTTAATGTAGTTCAAAATCCTGCTTTCTTTAAACTTTGCATTCCCAGGGACTGTTGAAACCTTTACTCGATTTTCTCCTTGACATAAACCAGTGAATAGAGTTGAGTTGATAAACAATATTAATAAACTGTCTTGAGCAGTATTATTACTCTTCCATTTTCTGGAAAATAAAGACCGAGCTTCCACCTTAACCATCACTTTAAAGGCTCAGTCACACATCAGCACTGAATCAATGCTTGATGAATGTTCCAGGCAGTCAAACATCTCTGCTAAATTTCTCGTCAGCCGTCGTGGCCTTTGCACGAAGAAGTGATTCTCTCTTCTGCAAGAGTTTATTCCACTAACACCAAACTTCTTTGCTTATACTGGTTTTCATTCTCCGTGTGATTATAGTTTATTCTGGTGTCCACTCAGTTTTTCAAACTGCTGCTGTACCAGAACAAAACACCTACTGCGGCTTTTTAAGTGGTATAGATGTAAAATAATGTCGGACACAAGTAGAGTTGATGGACCAAAAAATCCAAAATGAATGAAAGCAAAGAACAAACAAAACAAGAAATTCAAGAAACATCCAACAGAACCAGGTCAATAAAATAAAATCTATAAATGAGTAAAAAAAATTGCTCGTTAAACGTTAACATGTTAAAATATTTAACTTTACAGCAGAAATAAATATTTACAGCCAACTATAGAAAACAGCTTTTATCTTTTAAATAGGTGACGTACAGCTGGCTCTGCAGAGGAGACCGACTGAGACGTCTGCTTCAGTTTCAGTCGGTGAAATTCTTGCATTTTGTAATTCTGTTGCTCATCACTAATCAGCTGGTGTTTGTCTTTGCATTCTCCAAAACAACAAATCTTAAAAATGTGGAGATCAGAAAGCAGCGAGCGTGGATGTGACTGTCCTGAATATTCAGTCTGTAGCAGGACATCAAACTTGTTTTACACTGTGGGTCACATGAAGCCCAATTTGATCTAATCTGGCTTAATAACCTGTAAAAAAAGATTAAGGATGAAGTTTGTAAAACTACAGAAAAATCCCAGTCAGCTCGTTGCCCAAAACACAACTTCTCTCAATTTTTTTTTATAATACTGTGGACCAGCTGCAAAAAATAGAGGCTTTATTATTTAATGAAATATTGTCAATAAAAAAACAAACAAAAGAACTCTATCATATAATGATCTTTTACTTTAGTGTATGGCAGGTTATCATCTTTGTCAGTAAGACGATTTAAAACTAACCGAACTTTATCGCCTTCTTTGGAATTTTAGTTTTTTGGCAGCTTCCAGGCGGGCAGATGAGGCCCTGTGCTGGTCTGGTACCGTGTGTTTGACATCCATATCTATAGTATGCAGCACAAAGTTCAAGCAAAATGTTTTTAAGGACGAAGTTGTTGAACTAGAGAAGATTTAACAGATGATCCGGGCAGAGGGAGTGGGAGGAAGAAGAACAGCAGAGAGTCTGAAGCAGAAATAAAAATGAACACATGGACTCATCACTGAACTACAATAAAACTCGAGCGGTAGTTTGGGTCTTTTAGTTTTCAGGCCGTGTTCAGTACGATCTCACCTGGATGTCGCCAGATTACAGATGGCAACAACGTCAGGTGTTTGAAATCAATTATGCTGAACCGTTTATTTTGACCTTTGTTTCTTTGCATTATAAGTGTGGACCACTGCTGTCCTTGTATTTATTCATCAGAGATCTGTCTGTTAGAGCCTGAATATTCAAATCAGTTCAGACCCTACAGTAATGCAGAGAAAACTGACCCTCCACGTGTCAACAGTGTGAAGGAAAACCTCCGTCAGAACCAGGATCGAGGCGAGGAGGCCATCTGCAAAAATCTGCCTTGATATAAGAAGGAAATAAGTTCTAACAGTGACCAGAAGAAAACCACTCCTCTCACACTGGAGATATGCTACACAAGAATTGATCTTTTCCAGGTGGATTAGTGGGCTGGGAGTGGGAAGCCCAGGACACCACGGAGTTATCAGATCAGCTTGGTTATAAACGGGAAAAGGTGGGTCACTCAGAGGAATGACATCATCAGTCTTGCATCTTGTTAAGAAAAGGTTTTCAACCACTGTAACACTCCGCTAACACAAGGCCCAGCGTTAGCGGGGAGAGACCTTCCTCCTGGGAATGTTCCTCCTCTCCAGGTCCTCCATGCTTCCACCAGGCTGGCTGCTTCCTAATTGCACAGTGAGCTTTTCCTTCTGAGACCCACACAGAAACAGGTTCCCAGTGCACACATGACCTGATTAAAATGGATCCTCCTTCCAATGATGAGTAGATTATTTTAAAAAAACAGAAGCAGTGAGTCTCAACACCGGTTTCCTGTTTCCCCTTTCTAGAGAAGGGCCGCAAACCCACAACATTCATCTACCCCGGTACTCGACTCCAAATAGCTAGCAGCTGGATTAGAGGAGAATTTTAACTCCCACATATCTGAAAACACGGATCCAGTGTTTTGTAGGAGATTGGGAGATGGCTTAGTGGGTCAGCATTCAGCAGTGATGGAGCACTGGTACCAGTACAGACCTTACTGCACGCATCGGTAAATGGCAGATGTGACTTCTGTAACCACAGATTCAGTTTTCAGTCAGTGAACATTCATATATTCTCAAACAGTTTTTAATTTTGCAGGGAGGTCCTTACAGAGCGTGTACAGACATGCAGCACGTTAGCTTCTTTTCCCAGGTGAATGATCAATCAGCTTCCTCTGAAACATTTGTAGAAGATTCTACGGAGCTCAATTGGATAATGAAAGGGTTTCTACAGAAGCCAAAAACAGTTGCTGTGAAAATAATTGTTAAAACTGCCTCCACTTAAACCTACAGACCAGTCAGTGACCCTGGCAACCACTGGTTGCTGGGTATCAGTAGAGTTAAACTGGCTGTTGACAGGTTGCTGTGCTTTTACGTCTTGTCTGCAAATACTTGCAAACTACTCACCAAGTGTTAGTGAAACTGTGAAAAGTACAACTCAAACAGGAAATGGAGAGTGTGACCTTCAAAGTAAAAGCTGTGTCCTCTGGATCATGTTAGATTAGATTAGATGAAACTTTATTAATCCCTCGGGTGGGTTCCTCCGGGAAATTTGGTTTCCAATAGCACAGCACCGACAGAAGTTACAGAATGTAAGCAGAAATATACCATATATACACATATGTAACTACAGAGACATATATAAATACAGTGTACAAAAGGAAAATAGAATAAATAGGAATAAGAATACAAGGGAATTGCACATTTCAGGTATTGTGAGTCTATTGCATCGTTGGATATTAACAAAAAGTATTGCACAGTGAAGAGGCACTACAGCTCAGTTGTTCCCCCTCCTTTGTCCCCCTGTCTCCCCTCCCTCTCCCCTCCAGAGAGGAGTTAAACAGTCTGATGGCGTGTGGGACAAAGGAGTTTTTAAGTCTGTTGGTTCTTGTCTTTGGGAGAAGCAACCTGTCACTGAACAGACTCCTCTGGTTGTTTATGGCCGTGTGCAGAGGATGCCAGCATTGTTCATAATGTCCAGCAGTTTCTTTAGTGTCCTTTTCTCTGCCACTGTCACCAGAGTGTCCAGCTTCATGCCGACCACAGAGCCAGCCTTCCTGATTAGTTTTTCCAGCCTGGATGAGTCCTTCTTTAGTTTGTTAGTTGTTAGTTTTACGTTGAACGCTCTCCATTTCTTGTTTGAATTGTACTTTCTTGGCAAGCAGTTGGAGAGTGTTTGTAGACAAGTCAACATCTTCCATACAAACCACAGGTGACGATGACTGTTTGCTATTGACCACACCAGTCAAAGAGGGTTTCTGTGTAGCAACCAGTTAAGGTCATTATTCCCTAGTGACCAGTGGTTACCAAGCAGCATCTAGGCTTGTGACATTGAGGCCTTAAATTAGGGGTGAGGGAACTCCAGGCCTCAAGGGCTGGTGTCCTGCAGGTTTCAGATGTGTCCTAATAGTGTGAATGCCTCACATTCTTGAGGCCTGGGGTTCTCCACCCCTGCCTTAGCTGTTGGATTTGGGAGGGAGGATGTAGTTACCATTTTATTTAGTGGATTCGCTGAAAAAATACTAATACCCCCATGGTTGTATTTTAATCTTTTGCCTTAATTACTGCTAAAAGTAGTTGAGCAGTCAAACAAGAGCACTGGGGACCCGACCCTGTAGAGTCAGTACCATCAGAGTGGGGCGCCTTTGTTGACCATAATTTCAGAATTTATACAGGAGATAGTTTTAAAGGATGCATCATTGTAAGGAATCCCAAAGGGCATCAGAGAGAAATAACCTTATAAACCCGAGGCTGTACTGGATTAGAACTAGATTCTTTTCCTTTGATGCAAAAACTTGATGTATTACTGATTTGATTGGGGAAAAGTGTAGGAAAGTGGTCCAAGTACGTAGTTCTTCTCTTTAAACTTGGTGACAGATTCTGTTTCTTCTTTGCTCTTTTCTGCAAAGTTGTTCAAATGAGTTCCCTGCAGATGAGTATTTTTGGAAAATTGGGGGGAAATAGGGACCCAGAAGTCAGTACTGGGGATATGAGTGTTGAGGCAGATGAACAGAAAAGTGCTTTAGTAGCAGCTTTTTCCAGTACGAGCGGTTAGATATTACTTTTCCTTCAGGAGGCACACAGCGGTCGAGATAACAAGGCAGATTGATGCTCGTGTAGAAGGGTCAGCATATCTTTCATCATGGGTCCCATTTCAGTGCCCGAGGAAGCTGTCGAGAGCAAAGAGGCGTTAGCCGGGGCTGAGAAGGAAGATTGTTTTATTCCTGAAATGAATAACTCTAATTTGGGTGGTTGGAGCTTCAGATGAAAACCTGCAGTAGGTGTTTATTGAGAAATAAGAGCCCCGAGACACATGGATGCTCCTCCGGCTGTTCGGGAGTGTCAGAGGCAGCAGATGGGGAGTCTCTTTCTTCCAAGTACTGATCCAGTTGGAATGAGGGCTCATCTGGTGGCTCAACCACACCTGCTGAAGTGTGATAGAGCTGTACTGATTAAACATGCATCTACACACATTTCTGTCAGAAATCTGGTTTTGTGTTAACGTAAAAAAGCAAACAGGGCAGGAAACTGTGTGGCTAGGGTTGTGAGGAACATGCATGAGTTTGTGCAGCTTGCTAGCTAACAGCAAACCACAGGCTGTAACTTTTAAAAGTTCTTAGCAAGACCGCCGTTATTGTTCTCACACTCGAGATAAAGAACCCAAGCAGAGAAGAAGCACTGTGTGTCCTGTATGTGAGGTCAGCCTCGCCCACCTCCCTGCCTGAACGGGGACCCAGTGTGAGCCGGGCCGTCGGTCTTTAATCCGCAGAAGATTATAAACAAGATGAATCAATGGCTCTGTCTGAAGATGCCCTCTCAGCTACTCAGTGACTGTGTTAAAGTTTTGAACCACACAGGGACAAATCTTACATATCCTCAACCAAATCCTCCCTTTTTAAAATGATCTATCAAATATCTAAGGTTCATATTAAACATGGCCACAGTTTCAGTCAGTGGTGTCAGTGTATGTTCCAGTAATCCCAGTGAAACGACTGCTCAGGCTGTGGCACTTTTTTCTAGTCTTGGCTCTGTATGATGCAGCAGCCCGTCCATCATGTGCCAAACCTGCTTGTTAAGGGCTGATCCAGTGAAAGCTAGCTTACAGAAGCAGCTAATGTTTATATAATAAAGATTACAGCGGGTTTTGTTGGATTTGTAGTGCACATATGTAACATTTTTGCACTCATGTTATAAGGCCTTCACTATGTGCCTGTGATTCTGTTCATGTGGACGTAGCGTTTTCAGTGGGAAAAACGTCACTGACAGATGGACCCTTAGGCCCCTCCTCCATTCAGAGATGGTCTTTCCCTTTTCACGTAAATGGCCTCCTTGACTCCGCCCTCAAACCAGCGTTCCTCCCTGTCCAGGATGTTACATCCTCATCATTGAAAGAGTGTCCACTGGCCTGTAGGTGTGAATAGACTGCGGAGTCCTGGCCTCATGAAGTGGCTCTTCCGTGTTGTGTCATCCGCTTCGCCAGAGGTTGATTGGTTTCCCCGATGTATAAAACCTGCCTGTGACACTAACTTTAACTGTGTTATTTATTGTAGGCTGTATTCTCCAGTGATGAACAGAATCAACGTTCTCGGACTATTTTTCTTCTGTATCCTGCAGCTCACCTGGTCGTCCACCCGCCGGCGGCTTCAAGTCAAGCTCGCTCACAGAGACTGCAGCCTTTCTTGCCATAAAACTGGATCAGAACCTAAGACTTGAGTCGAATACATCAAAAATTGTTTTGGCTAAAAAAACCAACCCAAACCAAACTTTGGAACATTAAATTTTTATGCAAATTGGAAATGGTCCATCAGAACGTTTTCTTTGATTCGCGGTGGAATGACACATCTTTGTCCTTCATGTACACAATGTGTAAAACGTGTGTTGGACTAATCTACCCTCGGATCTCTCGCTCTCCCCGTCTCCTGCCTTTCAACCTTTGTGTTCATTTTCATTTGGAAGATCCGATAAAACCAACAGTCGTCGTTTCCCTTCTTCTAAAACACATAACTCCGATTTTGTGAATTTAAGGCATTGATAAACTTGCCTCATCGGACTCTGATAAACCTTTTCTTTCGACAGAAATGCTAATAATCAATCGCTCCACCACTTTCTCCCTCTCAGGGTCTCTCTGCTCCAAACAGTGATAAAGTCTCCTGCTACTTTCCTTTGAAATGTTCAGAAAACCAAATGTTCCTCTTGAATTCTTCACAGGCTCGCTGACAGACTCCATGTTTTAATAATTCACTTTGTTTCTTTATCTTCCTCCAGCCTCCATTTGTTCCTTATTGTCTTCATTTTCTGTATTTGGTGGAGACAGAAAAGACGAAATGAGATTTCTTTTCTTTAAATCTGTCATTTCCGCCTGTGACACCTCCCTCGACAAACCGCTGATAATACAAAATTAAACCAAATTATGATGCTCATTCAAAGCTGGTGAGTAACTTGTGTCCTTTGTGGGTTTCTGATAACACTACTTTACAACATATCAAATAACTATCTGGATTATTTTTCTGTTCAAAGTCAATACGCTGTATGACGTTTACAAAATTGTTCTCCAGCTGGATCTTGAACAGAAGATGCTGATTTTTACAGTCATT
>NW_005187477.1:1539814-1547185 GCF_000239375.1 Pundamilia nyererei | reverse complement strand
GTGTGTGTGTGTGTGTGTGTGTGTGTGTGTTGGATTGCCACTAAACAAACAACAATCAGCTAGCAGGTTGTTGCCTGCAGGCAGCTTGTTGTAAAGTCAATACCTGTGAAATTGAGAGTCATCATTTTGCTGCAAGTATTTTATCTCCACTGACACAAAGAAACAAAATGACTTCATAATGTGTGTACAAGGCAAAACACACACACACACACACACACACACACACACACACACACACACACACACACACGACAAAGTTTGTTGCTTAAAGCTGAATAAAATCAAAAGTATGTGCACTTGTTAAAACTACACACTGGAGTTGTTTATATTTTTTGCCAGCTTCACTGATTGTGTTTTTTCCTTCTGCTTTACATGGATCTATTATAAGGTTCATTTAACTGAACTTAATTACTTTTGCATTGTTTTACTTGGATTGGAGGCGTGCGTTTCTCTCCTTGTGTTTGTGTTGTTTTTGTTTCAGTCTTATTTCCTAATTTTGTTATGACAGATAGAAATGTAATTATTAGCATTCCGCTTTAAGGAAACACGTGTGCTGCTCTCAAGTATTTGTTGGGAGAGCACATTATAGATGCTTTCACATAAGAAAATATGAGGAGTTAAGCTGAGCCAAATCTGTCCTTTTCCACATGGCCCACCGCAGGAGAGTGTTCGTATCAGACGAGGTCACACTAGTGGAAATAAATGAGGATGCTACGTCTGTTGAACTTGCAGAAGGAAGGAACCAGACAGAAACCCTCTGAGCTGAGAAATGAAGCCAGCAGGGAAGTGGCAAAAGCTGCAGTTCTTCTAATGTCCACTTCAACTGAATGCAAGAGTGAGTCCGTCCCTACAGACTCTCGTGCATAAACACCTATAAAAGCAGATTTGGCCTGATGGTTTGCACCTTCGTTACAGCTGAGCAAGGTCAGATGTTTTTATGACTCACCCATGTGACGCTGTAGTTTTGACTGATGGGTTTTCTGAGAAACACCTGAGAGTGTGTTTGTTCTCTTTTTTGATCATTTATTCAATTTTAGTTTCTGTTATGACCATTAGAGCCATTTAGATGTTATTAACACTTACAGTCAGGTCCATATATATCTGGACACTGACACAACTTTTTTTTTTTTTGCTTGTTTACTGAAACATATTCCAGTTATAGTTATATAATGGACATGGACGTAATGTGCAGACTCTCAGCTTTTATTTGAAGGTGTCCACACTCAAATAGGATGAAGGGTTAGAAGTTTCAGCTCCTTAACATGTGCCACCATCTTTTTAAAGTGAACAAAAGTAATTAGAAAATTGACTCAAAGACTATTTCATGGGCTTTTGTTATGTTATTATAGATTAAGCAGATAAAAAGCCTCATTTCCACACTAATAAGAAACCCTTTCACAACACCAGGAGGAAGGTGTATCGATATCCAAGTCTACAGGAAATAGAAGACTGCATGAAAGTAGATGCAGAGAGTTCAGTGCAAGATGCAAACCACTCATAAGCCTCAAGAACAGAAAGGCTAGATTGGCTAATAAACATCCAAAGAGTCGGCATAGTTCTAGTAAAACATGCTTTGGACAGGTGAAACCGAGATCAACCAGAAGACAAAGGTATGGTGAAGGCGTGGAACAGCTCATGATCCCAAGCATACACATCATCTGTAAAGCACGGCGGAGGCAGTGTGATGGCTGCCGTGGCACCGGGACACTAGTGTTTATTGATGACACAGGACAGAAGCAGCCGAACGAAGTCAGAGGTGTTTGGAGACGTCACATCCAGGTAAACGTACAGTGGTAACATAAAGAACCAAAAAAGAACCAAAATGATGACTCTGTTCCCTCTGCTCTAAAGCTCATTCATGCGACCTGAATCCTTTCACATCTCCACCCAATCAGAGACCCTCATCCAAGTCTCCACCTGCTTCATCTCTACAGCCACCAGCCCGTGCTACTTCCTGTCATTGTTGGGGTCCACCTTGATACACAGCGTCGTTGGACCTATCGGGCTAATTGCTGCAGTTATCACTCAAACTGCACTTTAGAGCTCAGGTCTTTCAAATGCTCTCTCTTTAGTGGAATACAGTAGTTACAAAGCTGTGCTGACTGAAAGGAAAGCTATTCGTGCCATGTACCCATAAAAAGGAGGTTATTGATATTTTGCCATGTGAGTGAACTGGGTGCTGTAACAGGTTAGAATAAGCATGATCAAGAAATATATACTTTACATACTTTAATGAGTCCTTACTGCACTGCTTCACAGTGTTATACAGCTTCGTGCATGTGGTCCGATGAAGTAAGAGAGGGAAATGAAACTGAGGAAAAAGTGACTCAGATCAGAAAAAAGGGGGAGGAGAGAAAGAGAGGCGCACTCGATCTATAACCAGACACCGTACACATCACTGCTGAGCTGTGACTCCACATGAACCTCTGCTTTTCTTCCACATAATTGGCTTCTAAAACAAAGCAGAGGTCTGGAGGTCATCTAAGATCATTTATTATACAAGCAGATGCAGACTCTCTGGATATTCACTTTGTGTTTTCAAACTGGTATTCAAGACATCAGAGAGCAGAGAGAATGAGTTTGCATCTCTCTGCAGGATAGCTGTTATCTGTTTGTGTGTTGTTGTTTGGGGGGCAGAGTTCCTGCATTATGCAAGAGGTGGGTGATGAACCCTCACGAGAGCTGAGCTGAGACTCCGTGACCCGTTTTAGGAGAGCATGCATTATACAGCACCGGTCCTCCGACTTCTTCTCTTGTCTAAGCTGCTGCAGTGCTGAAAACATCTTTTAAAAAAGTGTCTGTCACTGGGGAATCAGTCCAACCCTCAGCTGTTGTACTGCTGTACTCCCCCACTCATGTCCTAAAATACTCACTTCAGTCACAACAACTCATCCAGAAAGCCGTCTCGTCTGCTGCCTCCCCAACATTCTCCTGTGTCTCCCAGTTGTCCTAAACTCCCCTCTCCTGGCTCACTGTAAAACCTCGTGTCAAATCTGAAAAGCTAATGTTGGTCACGCCTCACATGCTGCTGGTTCTGCAGATTCAAGCTTCACCACATTTAATATGAGTGTCTCTTTTATTCAAAAATGAGAAGAGAGGCACAAAAATAAAATGGGAGAAAACCAGAAGTATTCATATGTAAGAAATCTAGAAGCAAGCACTAACATTTAATTTTAACTTGTTATAACTTAACTTTTTTTAGCTGCTGTTGAGCTGCAGAAGTTCCTGCCCTGGCAAGGTTGGAGTTCGAATTCACTTCGTCAAATTCAAACTTCCAGACTGACAGAACTTTGCTAATGGTTGATTTGTGGAACCACATTTTTGCAGATCAGAATGTAAACTGGGATTTCTGAGGTGTTTAGGGAGAGAGTTCACCAAAATAATGTGTTGGAAGCAAAACAAATGGTTATTATAGCTGGTGCTTTTTGTTTGAGTTGTACTTTTTGTGTAAGTAACACTTGGCAGAAGGAGGCAAACAGTTTTCAGCTTTATTTGTCATATGCAAGTTAGCACAGGGTCAACATTGCAATGAAATGTATCTGACGAGCAGCAGACAGTAACTCAGCAGCATAGTAAGTAAAGAATAGTGAGAGCAAAATGTTTATAATATATAGTAAAAAGTTAACAGGATAAATACATATATAGAAATATTTGTACACACTTGTGAATTGATAAAGGAAATCTTAGGAATGTAATGTGTGTGTGGGGGTGGGGACAATGGGATATTGCACATGAGATAAAGTTACTGTCACTGTGTTAAAGTCAAAATGAATGGAGACCAACAAAAAGCCAAACATCCCTCTTCCACAGTCCCACCGCAGAACTGCAGTCAAACCAGGAGAAAGCTGCAGGAGGCAGCATGTAGCGCGGTAACTTTGAGGCTTTCACTGTGATAAAGGTTCACGTCTTACTGTGGTACATTGCCACGGTAACTCAAAGATGCTGGACTTGCTTTGTAGTTTGGGTGAATAAAGCTGCTGTGCTCACAGGCAGAGCCGTGTACCACAATTAGAGACACGCCCCCTCCCTACGTATCAAGAGTAGAACAAAAACACCTTAAACTGATATTTACAGCAGGAGTGGGAACTCCAGGCCTCAACGGCCGGCGTCCTGCAGGTTTCAGATACGACCCTGGGTCAACACACCTGACAGAATATAAGACAGCATCTTCTGAGTTTCTGGAGGAACTGATTTTGAAGAACACAAAGGTGTCACTGAGGACAAAACACCTCCAGTTTAGGTAACTTGATTAATATTTGGTGAAGCCATAAACATCAGCTAATGCCTGCCTGGCCTTTTTAACCAAGCTGACAGAATTTAAAGTGTATCCTGATATAATCCCTTTAGAAATCCTTCCTCGCTGTCACCTTGGCTCTTTTCTAATTTTAAAAGTCGTCTTTGTTGTTACTCCTCTTTCCTAGTTCACTCAGAGGTTGCTCACATCACTGCTGGTTTACTGAGATAATGACTTACTGAATATATTTAGCCTTTGCGTGACCAGACATGCCTTTCTGAGTCTGAGGGTCCATCCATCTCAGCCAGGTTCAATGATATTTTATATGAATATGACTGTGCGATGTCTATTTTGGCCTGTCAGCAACACAGATGCTTTTCCTAAAACACACATAAATCAAACAGGCAGCCAGGAAAAGTTGAAGAGCCCTGCCAGCTTCATACAGTGATGTGTCAAAAGTGCATGTGGCAGGATGAAGATGAGCTGAAATATATTGTCAGCTTTTGGTTTTATGTTTGGATAATACGAAAACGTGTGCCACCCTTAGCTAATAGCATCAGTCCATATCTGCCTGCACACTTCTCACTCTTCCTCAGACCATCGTGATCTCTGAGGGCTCACAGTCGAGGCCTCCCTCCTCATTCATCCAGCATCCTGACATACAGGATGTTACACAGCACTACTGCACGATCCCTTCATCTGATTTACATCACTTTACAACCTAGGTTTAATTTGCAGAAGCTGGGTAACAGAAATCGTACATGTGATTTGGTTTCATAACCTCCAACATTTGAATATTTGGCCATATTTAGATTTTCCTTTTCATGTCTTCTGTTTAAAATGGTCAGACTAAACTGGTAACACGAGCAGCAGGTACACAAGCACTGGCTGAACTTTGAAAGGAAGACCAGAATCCTACCTCTTCTATTATCTTGTATCCTCCGAAGTCATGACACAAATCATCAAGAGAAGATGTCGTTTTTATGTCTTCTAAAGACGTTTGTCGCCTCTTACCACAAGACAGATTCATGTCAGGGAGGAAAAAGTGACGTTTTCATGATTGACAGATAGACCGTCCTGTGGAGGGATCATCCTCTCCCCAGCCACCACCTTTAGCTCTTCTGAGGTGTATGTAAGGCAGGTATGACTCAGGTTCTCCTCTCAGGCCGGCTGAACTTGCTCCCTTCGATGGACCCTCCTGAATGACTCGAGTTCCTCACCCCATCTCTGAGCCTACACAGCCTTCTGCAGAAGCTCATTTCCTGCGTTTGTATTGGTGAGACAGACCCTGAGTCCAATGATGGAATAGCCTGCAACAGTGGTGTCGATACCCAGCACTCCTGACGAGCCAGCCACGGGAGAACCTGCAGTTGAGTCCAAAATGTACCAGAAAGAAAGACTAAACAAGCTGGAGATTAGTCAGATGATCTAAAACAATCCTTACTTTGCTCTTGCTTTATTAATATCTGCAGTTAGCTAGTCTGCCAGCTAAATTACACAATAACAGTTAAATTGAGCAAAAATCTTTGCTCATATTTTAAATGCACGTGTTTTGTCATTTAGCACATCTACTAAAAGCTAAGACTAAAAGAAATTAAGATTTTATTATGATGTCCAATAAAGAATTTTAAATCGAACAAAATTTGAATGCTTCCCTGTTATTTTTTCTTCATCACTTCTTTGGTCAAAGGTCAAAGCAGATAATTGTTAAATTGGTCTGATTATCTCTTTTCCTCCAGCTTGTTCACTTCCTACCAGGCATCAGCTAATGGAGCCCAGAATGAGGTTTTTGTGATACTTTGTAACACACACACAAAATACACAGATCTGTAACAGATTTGGAGAGAAACCGTGCTTTCCTCCAACCAGACTAACTCCTCCATTTATCTCTGTCTGGAGGCCACTCCAGTTAATGATGCAGGACGTTTCCTAACGAGGTGCTTTAATGAGCTGACCTAACAATGAGGCATCCCTTCAGTCTGATGGCCTCGGCTCTGCTCTGTCGGGCCTGACGTCATTTCTCGTCTTCGCGTCAGAAAGCAACATAGCGTGCAGTCCAGTCATCCTTCAGTCTCTGTGGGCAGGACTGATGACTTTTCGTCTCGCTGACCGAAACAGAATCGTTCCAACGTGTCAACGCTGTGACCTTAGAGCTCAAAGAGGTGTGCATGGGACGGAGCAGTCACTGGTTTAAAGTGGATAAATCTGAGCAACTTTGTGTGTCTGTTGTGTCTCTGCATGAAGCCCCGAGTGAACCCTATGCTCACACTAAAACCTTGCTGCCTTCGACAGAAATACAAGCCTGTTAAACCAGTCATATTTTATTAAGGCACTGTTGCAGCTGATGGTTGTAAGCAACCTGGACGAGATGAAGCTGCTCTCTCGTACGGGAAGAGGCAAGGGTATCGTGTTTAGCTCTGCACTGAGGACAGATCTGACAGTTTGGCCAAGTGTGTAATCATCTGTAGATTAGTCACATTCCCATCCCACATTTGAATTTTCTGGACACAGCGGTGTTTCTGTTCAGAGGAATAATAACTGTAAGGGTCTGAGTGTGCGTGTTTGGTCAGGGCAGGGCACTGGAAGCTAAAAAACAGACATCAGTTCAAACCTAACACAGTGAAAGCAATCCCTCTCCTCCTGTCTTAAGGCACCGGTCAACCCACCAGGATGATTGCTTTGCTCATCGCCATCTTGTCTCACAGTCACTTGTGTTTTTTAATGCCATAAAGGTGCAGGAAGCGGCGGCAGTGTTCTCTTGAACGATAAGTGTCACCACTCAGAAAACATTACCACATAAGTGCTGATGTAGGAGAAGAAGAAATCAAAACCAAAAGACAAGACTTTGAAATCTCCTTCTGTACATCTGGATGTCTCTGTATTGTACACTTGAGTCATACAGTCCTTACTTTGTTATGATGAGGCTATTGTAGACCTGTGTCAACTTAGCTGGGGCAACCACAACGCACCAGAGCGCACCACACGCCACCAAGGCTGTGCAACACATGATGTGACATGAGAGCATAATGGCTCCATCCTATCAGGCAGCATCATTAGAAGACATAGCATACATTTACACTGCTATGCAGATGACACCCAGCTCTATCTGTCCATGAAGCCAGATAACACACACCAAT
>NW_005187477.1:1502397-1539066 GCF_000239375.1 Pundamilia nyererei | reverse complement strand
TGCTAAAGCATATAGTTAGGGCTGGACCAGGTGACCCTGAATCCTCCCTTAGTTATGCTGCAATAGACGTAGGCTGCCGGGGATTCCCATGATGCAAAGTGCTTGCTCATAGGGGGTCATATGATTGTTGGGTTTTTCTCTGTATGTATTATTGTAGGATATACTGTGCAATATAAAGCACCTTGAGGCGACTGTTGTTGTGATTTGGCACTGTATAAATAAAATTGAATTGAATGATCAGCATCCTGTCCAGTAACGGCTCTCCTGTTGCTCATTTGCATCAGTTTTGTAAATTCTGCCATCTTCTGGCTGCAGGTGGCGCCTGTCTCTGTGAGCGAGCTTGACTTGAATCTACAACTTTTTTTTACTTTCCTTGTTCCATTAACAACAGCTAGACCTGTGAAGCTGAGAGGAAAGCTACTTTCTTTGGTTGTCATTCTCACCATTAACCCGAGGTCTCTGACCGAACACTGATGGGAGAAGGAGCATGCTGCGGTCACTCTGCAAACATATGACTTTATAAATATGATGCATTACATCAGATTACAGCAGAAATATTCATCTATTTATCACTGATGGACATTTTTCTGCAGAATAATTTGTTTTTAGATATTTAAATAAGCATTGCTACTAGTACGCAGCAGTTAGGTGTACTGCTGGTTTCTTAAAGAAATGGTTCTAGAAATTCCTCCACTGCTGGCAACGTTTTGATGATGAGATGAAACATCTATGAAACAAATCCAAACAGGAGGGAGAACAGAAAGCTGAAGATGTGCAGGAGACGTGGAAATCATGAAACACCATGTTTTAGTCTCAGACTGAATTATTTCTGCTTGCTCTTCTGAAAAAGATCCAATCATCCATATTACGAGTTCTTGTTAGCACGGCACACTTATTGCTGGCTGTGATCTAGTGTGACTGAATCTACTATAGTTTATAAAATGAACCAATGAGACAGCCCCGTTCTTGTCACTTCATTTGAAGTATGAGCTAAAGGTAAATCACGGCATTGTTAGATGTCACTGACAACATAAACAACAGATTAATTTGCCTGCCTTTGTGTTCTGGAGCTGTCCAATGAGCAGTTTTTACAGTCAAATGCTGTTCCTGGCTTTAAGAGCTCCAAGCTCTAAATAACACACTGTCAGAGCACATTACCGAGAGCAAAGCAGATGAGGTGTATAAGTGAAACAATACCCAGATATGAGGATTTATTAGGGGAAAATGATTTGGAGATGACCGAAAACCAAAGCTGCCATCAACAGTGAAAAATAATCTGTGACTCTGAGTTAATGGAGCCATTTACAGCACATATGGTCGGTCAATAAAAGCCTCGCAGTAAGCAGCAGAGAGCCAGCACGACATATGGCTTTAAATAGCTGGTTAGCTAGTTAGCCAACAAGGTTGTATTATGACAGATGGTTTGGTTAAAGCACAGTAGCCCTGCGGCTCGTTGGCTGAAGAGAGCTTTACAATTCCAGTTTCTCCACTGAATCTGTTTTTTCTTCACGTTGTGTCTCCTTTGTTTTCCATCTAAGACACATGATGGACATTCCTGAGTGAACGTAAAGAATCAGTCTGTTCATGGTTTTTCTGCTCTTTGTTTACAACAGTCAAACGTTTTTACTCTTTCATTTTTGTCTCTCTTAACTTTCCTCATGAGTGCACGCTGCTGCCCTTTGGCCAAGCTCCTGTGGGATTGTACCAAATGGGCTAGGGAAGAGGGGGAAATGTTTGGAAGGTTCAAATTCAATTCAATAAAACTTTATTGATCCCGAAGGTTGACCCTGAAGGAAATTTGGTGGGAAGATATGTTTCTTTGAGTAATTTGAGATGGTGTAAACTCTTTTGGATGTATATAACAACCGAGCCATAACAGGAATCCAGCTCTCTCCTTTTTAAGGCGTGGCTGAGCTCACCCTCACTGTGCTACAGCCCTGTCACACACAGATCCAGGTCAAAATGTTTGCTTGTCCCAAAGTAAACAGTTGGTCCAAATGCTGCATGAAAAAGTAAGAAAAACTTTTTCATCTTTGAAAATTTCAGCTCAGTAAACTTGACTGAGAAATGCATCACTCGTGTGTGACATCAAGTTTGAGCTTTTGCAGCGCACAGAAGCATTTATATAACACCGCATCCATTTTTCAGTAGTTTGTCTGAGAGGTCATGTGGACGACGTACTCGTGCTGACGTTTTCAGGAGAGTGTCACAAAAAATGGCTGAAAAGCTGAGAGCTGCATTTTTTATAAAGCAAAAGACATTAAATGTTCATTATTGTCACAAACATGTTGCAGCCACAAAATGTTTGGGTAGTCGATTGTTAGAAATTCATTTGAAGTAAACATAAAAGCATATATATGTTATATATTTTCTTAAAGGTCAAGTCAAGTGGCTTTACTGTCGTTCCAACCATGTGCAGCGGTACAGTACACAGTGAAACGAGACAACGTACCTCTGAGACCATGGTGCTACATATGACAGACCAACACAGGACTACATGAAGTGCAAGTGTGCAAAAAAAGAAAACAAAGGCAAAGCAATACGACATTTTTGGACAGCTTTATAGTTGTGCAGGATAAATGTGTCAAAGCTGTAATGAAAATGCAAACTTAAAGTAGAAAACAAGCAGAAATAGTCGGTGAGAGTCACGTGTGGCAAAAGATTTCATTGTTTATACACATTAGTGATGTTGGTCGGCTCGTTTAAACTTATAGTAAAGAGACCAACTAAAATATTTATTAAGTTTATTAAATTATGTATTTAACAAAAAATGAATCAAAATGAAAATTGCGTTCAAAAAACTAAGCACACCTCGGTGTCAGTAGCAGGCAGGTGCTGCTATAATGAAACTAACACTAACTGTGTGAGCACCTCTATGGAGGTAGAAGAACTCTGGTCTGAAGTTTTTAGGTGAGATTTAACACAAGTCAGGACATCAGCTGAGAAGCAACCGTGCATCAGCCTGGGAAAGGTTATGAGGGCATTTTTCTACAGTGAAAAACATGATTTACACGTAGAAAACATTCAAGAGAACAGCTAATCTTCCCACGAGTGGATGTCCCAACAATTTCTCCCCAAGCTCCCACTCTGGGACGCATCAGCTGCAGCTGTCAGCACGGCAGTGGAGGGGAACACTGCAGTCAGTGATGGGACCATCAAGCTTGGACCAAACTGGGTCATCAACAGGACAACGATCCAAAGCACAGCAGACAACTAATTGGACCATTGCAGCAACTTAATTCTTTCCTTTTTCAGCCAAAGTCCAGACCTCAGGTTAAATAAGATGATGCGATGGGACCTTCAAAGAACTGTGCATAAATCAGTGCATGCAAATGCAATGAACTGAAGGAACGCTGTCAAGAACAGCGGGCCAGAACTCCTCCAGAAAGACGTGAGAGGCTGATGAAGTCATTCAGGAAACCATCGCTGCTGCTAAAGGAGGTTCTAAAGATGCTGGTACAGCGGAGTGCATCTTCACTTAGAGTTTGTCATGACACAGTGGACTTCATCATGTTGGTCATCTCAGGTTGTATTTATCTCATTTTAAGACCTGCTGACTCTTTTAATAGAAAAACAACCCCTGAGACTGACCCACAGATGATGCACTTCTATTTAACTCAACATCTTCAGGATGCACTGATGTTGTGATAATGAGCTCCACAAATACAGATGATAAGACACGAGGGTGTGAAGCCGATGAATGTATTGTGTGTTTAAAGCCACTGTTGTGTCTTCAGATATGCAACACTGGCACGATGAGCTGTGTTGAGAATAGATTCCTGAATATACATCAGAGTCAAAGAGAATATAGTTTGGGATTGCTTGCAACATTATAATATTGCGGGTGTAAGAATACAAAATAGAAAATAGGCCTGGAATGGGAACAAAGAACTGGGGTGCAGGACAGGAGGGGCAGACAAAGGGCAAACGGACACTACCTTAAAAGGAGATGGGGGGAGGAGACCAGAGGTTCTTTAGATCAGCCTTTAGCATGGACGCAGTGTGCTGATCTCCAGATGCATCTGTAAGAATAATGTGTAATAAAAGGATTGAGTGAAACATGGAAACATCTCAGCGTGATCTCCAGGACCAAAAGAATCGCAGAGACCGCCGTTGTCTCTACAGCTGTTTGTCACAGTTTTGATAAAACGTGGATTGTCCGCTTAGACAGAAATCCAGTTAGCTTTTTTGTCTTTTTAGACATGTGGTGAAAGTGAAGCAATCCCTCAAAAGTGTGACAGTGACGTCTTCTAATTTAGGCGGTCATTGGTTGGTTAATTTTAAAACGTGATTTGATGTAATTAAAAGTGGCACATGCTGTAAAGGAAGCTAGGTGAAGACTGCGATATATGCCAACGGCCTATTACAGATATGACAAATTAGACTATTATCCTGATTATCAAGTACACGCGAGGCTTCACAGCACGAGTGTGTATTGTACGAGTACACGAGTGCGCATAAATCAAGTCGTCTTCCGCTTTACTGTGTTTGTGTGTGTCTGTCTTGCTTCTTCCATCCTGTTAGCATCAGTCCCGTCAACAGATGATGCGTGTTGTCAATCACACAAAGCTTTTTACACGCTTTATACAAACCCACGTAACTGAGCCGTGTCATCGGCAGTTGTCGCGTGAAGCCATGCGTGCACGTTAATAACATCTGGAAGACAGCCAACACTAAATGTTTCTGTTATGCAAATACCCCACAGAGTACGTTTCATTCGTTTCTAAGACGTGTGAAAGGCTAATCTGGATTTCACGTCATGTTTCTGTGCGATGAATGACGGCACGCGTGTATGCTGCATATGGATCGCTGATTATTTTCACTTCCTCAGACTGTGGGTGACAGACACAGGCATGACACGTCTCTCACCAGGACTTGCTCATTAGTGGCTGATGGAGGGACTCCTCTTCCACGCATGAAGGTTTGACACATGCGACACACACACACACACACACACACACACTGCAAAGAGTTCAACCCAATTAGAGTTTCAATTACGATCCGCTTCGGGGTCATCGTCACTTTGTAAATCTCATTACATTTAGCTGCTGTTCACCATCCAAAACAAGTGAGCAGGTACTTCATTTCTGCTGCATGTGGGTGAATAACGTCTCTTTCCTATAAACTCTTGTTTAACTTGCTTCACACTGCTGCAAAATGGCAGCAGGGCTGTCAGCCCAATGTGTTCCCTTTCCTTTTTTCCATTCGAGGTGTTCTTCAGCACAGCGCTGAGGTTTTTCCGTTTTGGTCAGCACTTTTCTCTCCAAGCGGCTGCACTGTGCCAACAGCTTTTCTCATCGTGAAGCTCGAGTTTTTATCACCAAACACCGGGAAGAATCAGCAGCTCGCAGGATTCACCTGCTGCCACCTGCAACCTGGAGACAGCAGGGACATCCGGGACACTTTGACACGTCTGAGGAAAAACAAACTTGGAGTCTTTTTGCGTGGTTAATGTGTTTGAGCAAAGATGAGAACGCAATTATCACACCTACAGGTTACTGCAGCAGTTTCACACACAGGTGTCGCAGCTCTGTCTTTATCTAATGTGTGAATAGAGCAGAAAATAGGTGGGATGGAGGATGTAAGCACAGGAGACCCCAGCTGGCAGCCGGATACTCAAATCTTATTGGCTTATTTTTAGGAAAAGGTTGTGGTTTGGTTTAAATATTCACAACATGAAGCCTGCACAATGGAAAACGTTTTAAACATGATGCCTTTGGGTCCTTTAAAAATGTCTCATTACCGCCTGACGTGTCCCGGCACTGATGCCAAAGGATACCTTGTGCATATATGAGACATCGGCAGTTTTGACACTTGCAGCATGAGAGGCAGCTGAAGCTCCCTGCAGGAAAAATCAGATCTCAAACTTACCCACAGTTTTTGTGGGAGCTACTTTATTCTCTACATCCCACTTGTAATACATTTGATTATCTTTCATTTTTATGCATTTCTGTTAAACAGAATATTAACGTCAGACAAAGCAAACAGATGAAACGCAGCTGCTGCTTGCTGTGCATCCTTCAACACCGTCGAGGTGTGGAGCGCACGGAGGAAAAGCAGAGCAGTACACGACACAGTGGCACACTTTTCTCATATGTTCAATAAAACCACGTTTGACTTAATGTTTTATGAAGGCGAGGAGGAGAATCAAGACCTTAATAAATGTTGTATCTGCTGCTCATGATCAGGAAAACACAAGCTGAGTCTTCTTTGCTCTGCTGCTGTGACTACTAGCACTTTTGCATGCTTTGTGCACTCTTTGCCCCTTGAGCTGCTGCATGTGTGGAAGCTGTGGAGGCTCGTGCATCATGGACATGATGGAAACCGCTGTGACTTCATGTGTCTCCTGGTCCACACAGATGTATGGGAGCTTTAGCTCTCTGCTGACTTAATTATGTTCTTGCATGCATTTCATACTCAGCTGATCTTTTCACATTTTCTGTAAAGTCCTACATTAGGCAGCTGTACCAAACATTGCATTGTCTTCAAAAGTGAGTCGCAACAGACAGACCAATCTCCAACTTTACAGCAGAAATAAACATGTTTAGCTTGCCACTAAAAGTTTTGGCCTCTGCAGCTGTTTTTGTCCTTCGTAACAGCTGCACGGGTTCAGGTGGACACTGATGAAGCTTAAAGTTGGGGGTGTGGCAGCTTCAACTAACAGATAGCTTCTAGCCGGGGCTTCACCTCCACTAACTGGTGCCCCTGAGCTGGTCCTCTGGTGCTCCGTGCTGTTGGAGGCTTCTGGAGCATTTTTGATGCAATTATTTGACAAATCCTATGACTGCTGTGTGATTAATTGCACAAACAGACTATCCCATTAGTCTGTGCACCAGTTTTGTTCAGGTGCAGATACCTTAGCAGAAATGGCTGCAGTGAAAATGCTGAGAACCGGCGCTTAAGAATGAGATGCTGTGCTGTTTGTCTAATACATGCAGTGTGTGGTTGTGTGCGTGGCTGCAGCAGTGGACAGAATGTCAACTACGGCTATTTCATTTAGAAAAATGTGTGGTGTACACCGCAGGGGGCTAACGGTCATCCTCGTGGAGCATCTTTATCAAAATTTTAGACACGTGATTTGCAGTCATCAGTGGCAACAGTTTATGGACTCTAATCATCTCATTAATGACACTCGAGATCAGAATGGCCCCTAACTGTTGCTCACTCATTCACGATGAGCACAGTTCCACCCTTTTCCTCCTCTTTCCATCTTATGCAAACACGACAGAGACGCTTAATTTTTATATAGCTGCATGTTTGTGTAAAAGAAGATGAATTATCAGTAGGGCTGAATTTGCTGGAGGCAAAATAATAATGAAAATGAACAGAGGAAAGCAACATGACTCTCTGACCTCTGAGAACCACTTTGTTTGTTAGGTTATAGAACAATGAAGACAATACTCAGGATTAACACCCAGGTGTGTATGTGCAGGTTCACTCTGTGCCAGGAAAGACGCCGGTGCCTCAAGATTAAAAACGACCGCGCACACCTCGGGGAGTAAAGACATGTGTGGCTCCCCAGCCTGAGCTTTACTTAAAATGCTTCTCAACAGGACAGTTCTGGGGGCTCTCTAATGATAACCGCCCCCTGGGGTGCTGCCTGGTAATGACATACCTTTAAAGGGAGTGTAATTAGATTTTTTCATGCTGTTAGTACACTTTCCACCACTAGGTGGCAGTGTTTTATCAGAAATTGTCAGTGTAGTTGCCCCTGTAGTTATAAACAGTAAAATGAGATATTTGCCCTGATGCTGGGCAGCGGTTAGCACCCTCTTCTTACTGCAGGAAGCTTCTGATTTTAGACTTCCTGTGCAGGTTGGACGTTCTCCCACAGGACAAAGACATCGTTGTTATGTAACTGGAGAGTCTGAGTTGGCCATATGTGTGCCTGTGTGAAGGTCCTTTGATGGACCGGAGCCCAGGCTCTCACTCTGTGACAGCTGGGATAGAGTTCAGCTCTAAAGCGATTAAGAAGATTGATGGTCTAAAATCCTCCAGTGGACAGTTTGGGAGATGGCTAAGAAGTGCTAATCACACACAGCAACTGTATCGTTACTTTTGTACGTTAACCCCGCACAATCTAAGCACTGGGGATCTTTTAATAGACAAGAACTACAACCTTTAATGAAAGGCTACTGTTGAATTTATTACATGGTATTATATTCTTCCCCCCCAAAAATAATAAATATTTGACAAGAATGGAACCTCGTGGAAAATTTACTATAGGCGGTTTTACCCTTTGAGCTGATGTCTGTCCACTTGTGTCCAATAATTAATCACAAGTTAATCAGGGACAAATGATGGAGCATTATTAGCTACCAACTTGTCATTAGCCGATGCTGTATGATATTGTATGACCCAATATGAGTGCATGAGGAAAGTGTTCACTAAGGTCAGGCCCGAGGGGCTTTTTCTTTTTTCCATAGGACCTGAAGTCATGTTGTCACAGGTATCGCCCCCTGGTGACCAAAAAGAAAGTTAGGATGGAGGTTTAAGGTATCTGGATGCTGACTTGATGTGTCAGACCTGGAAGCCACAGCTGCCCTAACATTTCCTCTACCTCTCCTGATGAACCACTGACTCTCACCATCCAGTGGTACAAAATCCTCTCATAATAATGTCACAGCGGTTGTGTCCTTACATTCTGTTGATAGCATGCTTCATCAGGAAGGCTTTAAACGCTTTATTTACCTTTACAGGCTTTTTTTTTGGTTAAATTTGCACTGCCAACAGGAACTCTGACCAGCTGGCAGCTTGAATTGCTAATGCCAACATCATGGAGGACGATATGATCAAACTGCTTGTTGCCTGTTGTGCGAGTTGCAAAGGAGAAATGATTGCTATTTTCTTTATACGCCGAGTATACGAGAAACTGCCATCGGCTGACCAACACGTTGCTTATTTCAGCCTCAGACAGTAACAGTGCTGCGAGCACTAAATACTGCATTTCGTACTGAAACTTAACACATACTTTGGCAACAATAGTCTTGCTCTACCAAAGTCAGAGGTAAGCTAGAAGTAACCTAGAAGCTGAGGAGGACTGAAGGAGGAGGAAAAGTCAATTTGCAGCTGGTTGATGATTAAATTTAGGTTCCAATAAAGGTAACTGGCTTGAAGATTACTTGATATATGAAACGTCAAACTCCAAACTGAAAAATGTCCGCGTGGATCTGGTGGAAATGATGACAAATTTACCAGCAAACTACTTTTTGGATCTCTGAGTGTGAATAATGATTGCTTTATACTTCTGGACTTATTGCATGATGGATAACTGTGCAAAATCCACACCACCCACACCTTCCCCAAAGTTGGAGAGGCTGTGTCTGTGTCCCACAATCTGATTGGCCAGCTGTGTGAAAGACATTGTTCCTCTCGCACTTTTCTCATTTGCTGCACGTCCCTTTGTGGCACTTGTGTTGGAACATTCTTTGATTTCCAGCATCAATATGTTGTGAAAGCCCATAAACCCGCCCCAATGCTAACTATAAACCAAAGTGGGAAATAGATGCATGAATCAGCACATGAAAAAAATCTAACTGGAAGAAGTGCACTTCACACAATGACAGCAGAGCACCAAACATGCAGGGCTGTTTGGAGAACTTTTTTAGCAGCCCCTTGAGGAAAATGCCCAGTAGAGAAGTCTCCTGAGAACTACATGCATTTTTATTTTTGCATTTGCATTGTTAATGGTTCAGTCACACCAGGGTCAAAATAGGAAAGAAACCTCCACTTGTCTCCAAACAACTGTGATGTGATTCGGATTAACTGCAGTCGCTCTCAGACGGGCTGGAGGAGGTCTGCAAATAACTGCAGCCTAATCTATAAATACAGACAGATGGGCAACTTGTTGCAATTGTGAGTGCAGTTTGTCTGTGACGCTTCTCCTGGCAGGAGGGGATTGGACTTAACTGGCTGTATTCTGGTTGTATTTTTATAGACAAACAGGGCTATGAGCCCAGAGTTGCTTTGCAGTGAAATCAGTCCTGTATGTCACGATTTGGGAGGTCAAGGTCAAGTTTATTTATATAGCACATTACCAAAAGTCCATGCTGCACAAGGTGCTTAACAATGTGAAATGCCACTAAAATAAATAAAATGCACAACAATGATCCAGTAAAGACAGTTAAAACTAAAATGTTTAGATCGATGTGTTTTAAAAGCCAGACCGAAAAATGTAACAATTTAAAATGTTCGAGTGTTTGTGCAGATCCAATATTAAGAGGAAGACTAGTGTAGAGTCTGCCACAGAGCGGCTCTGTGGCCACAAGGCTTAAGTTTAGTCCGTGGAGTAGTTAAGGTTAGTTTTGACCTGGACCTCACAATTCTTTCTGGAGCATAAACAAATAGGAGCTCAGACGGGTAAGAAGGGGCTCGACCGTTAAGTCATTTATGAACAAAAAGTAAGATTTTAAACTGGATCCTGTAAGGAACAGGACGCCAGTGTAGAGAAGCCAAGCCTGGGGTAATATGCGCCTTCAGTTTTGTGCCAGCAGCTGCATTTTGGACCAACAGTAGACGATGCAGAGAGGCCTGGTCCAAACCAAAGTACAGACCAGCAGTAGTCCAGTCTGCGAGTCAGGAACAGATGAATGACATGGGAGGAATTCCTGTTTATATAGACATAAACAGATTTGCAGATTTTGTTCATTTCTCACCAACAGGAGTAAGTACAGTAATTGACAACCTGACCTCATAACATGCAGACTGATAGTGTTGTGAGCTGAAAATCTTTAAGGAGGACACTGATTTAATTGTATTTTATTTTTGGGCACAGTGAATTATTAGAGTTTTACTATTTCCGGGAGGTTAGAGTTCTGACTGGCTCATGATGTCATCAGTAAGCACAGAAAGAAAACAAACAACAAACAGTGTGAGAGAGTATAGGCGTTGATGGGATGCTACGTGTAGTGGCGATTCCTTTTGTTTGACCAACCAGACATCCAAAAATTTAAATTTCACAAGCCACTGCTGCACTGAGATAATATTTTGTACGCAGGTAAAAGAAGTCCACTGTCCAAACTTGAAAATTGCACTTTATGGTGTATTTATCCAGTTTGGTAAGCAACAACAAGATCTGGTAAAAAACCATAGGCCCACCCCAGTGCATGCTGGTCCTATACCAGTCACTTTATTTATAGAAAAATGGCCTCACAGTTCTTCCTGACTGACTTAACAAGATAAACAACAAAACAAAACAATGAAACAAGTATTACCTACAAATATAACTTGTGAATAACCCCCAAAATATAAGTAAACCAACAACAACAAACTTTAACAAATTTCAAAATAATAAAAAGAAAGAACAAATAGCTCCAACACTGTGCTTCATGTAAACTCCAAACCTGAACTGAGGAAAATAGAAAAAAGTTGCCAAAAGCAGAATGGAGTCCTGTCTCTGAGGGTGCAACAACAGCAGACTGATGGCAAACTAAAACCACCGTTAATCTCACAAAAAGGAATAAAGACTCTGAAAGTAAGACGTGAACGAGCTTCACTGCGTCATGCTACTCACTGATTAATCTTCTTCCCTTTGCAGAACAATTACATGCATGCATAATCTTCAGTGCCACGCGCTGCTATTTTAGAAGTCCCCTAAGGATAGTTTAACGTTGTTGCTATTTCAGATTCAGAGAGAAAGTCTTCATCGTATGCTGATGTTCACCCTCACTTTTGTCTTTAAGAAGGGCAGCTCTGCACATTAAAAGGCTCCATGATCCATGTGAAACAAACAAAAACAGCCGTGCCAAGATCGCCCTCTTTCCTCATAAAGAGCCCCAGGAGAGGTTTGGCAGGATTCACAACCCAAAACATGACTCATTTAAACTCTGCACATTCCCGTTGGATGTTGGACTTCTAGGTGCAGACGTGGAAAGAAAGCGGCCATATTTGTTGGTCTCAGGATCTCATCAAGCAACGACCTCCAGCTTTCAGAGGCTGGATAGTTGGGTGAGAATGAACAAATAGGCGAGTGTCTGTCCCAGGTTGGCGGATGACTTACTGCCCTGAGTGAAGGAGTTCAAATATCTTATGGTATCTCTTGTTCACAAGTCGGGGGAGAAGAATTGGCAGGCAGGCTGGTGCAGCGTCTGATGTAATGGCTACAGTACAGGTCTGCTGTAGACTCTCCTGGTGATTTTTGTGATCTGTATTCTTATGCTTATCTATGGCCACGAGCTGTTACTGTGACTGAAAGAACGAGATCGCAAAAACAAGAAGCAGAGAGAAGTTTCTGTAAAAGGATGTACCAAAGACACGGTGAGGAGCAGGACCATTCAGGAGAATCTCAGAACGGAGCCACTCCATGAAAAGGAGGTACATCTTGATGGATGCCTCCTGGTTGTGGTGTTTTGTGCTTGTCTGACTGGGGGACACTCCAGGGCAGATGCGGGACATGCTCATGTCTCACAGTTTGCTCGGAGACATCTCGATGTCCCCCAGTCAGAAGCCACTGGTTAGCTCTGCAACCCTAACCTGGATAAACAGGTGAAAATGTACAGATGGAGTATTTTTGGCAGCAGGGATGCTAAAACACCTAAACACGCAGGTGTTCAGTCAATTTAAAGCATGGAACAATATGTACTGATGTACAGATTTGACTAATACATCACTTAGCAGACTGGTGGCTCCAATGATGCTGAGCAGTAGGACAGATGCCCCCACAGTTTAGATGCTGGTGGGTGAGCAGACGGCAGGTGGAGACTTGAATGAGGGTCTCTGAGCATCCAGGAAAAACTGGAGAACGTTAAAGAAATGAGAGTCTGAGAGGCAGAACGAAAGCATGGCAGTGAATTTTAAAGAACAGGAGGAAGTCTGTGATTGGTTCATAGAGACGATTATTGAATCAGAGTGATGACAGCAGAACTGTGTTTGACAGCAAGGGCAAAAGAATGAACGCAGGAAGGCGAGAGCACACAGAGAGCTCCGCCGAACTTCAGTTCAATTATAGCTTCATAAGAGAGAACATGATGTAAACCCCTCAGCTTTATGACAGAGGAAGAGGAAAATTAAAATCTTACAACTGGCTGCTTTTTACAATCCTTCAGCTGCTTTCCTTATGCTTTTCCTGGCACGGATATCAGAAAGAAAACTGAGCAACCGTTGCTGCCAAAATTTGTGATAAAAAAAAAATCCAGTCCAATAAGCACCATGTTCACTTAACTTTTCTAAAGGAAACCTACCGCCACCTGTGGTCACGAGCTGTGGGTAGACTAAAAGAACGAGATCGCAGATACAAGCAGCAGAAATGAGCTTCCTCTGAAGGGTGGCTGGCCTCTCCCTTAGAGATAGGGTGAGAAGTTTAGCCATCAGGGAGGGGCTCAGAGTAGAGCTGCTGCTCCTCCACATCCAAAGGAGGCTGACAAGGACGCCTCCTGGGTGAGGTGTTCTGGGCATGTCCCACTGGGAGGAAGCCCCAGGCCAGACCCAGGACACGCTGGAGAGATTATATCTCTCGGCTGGCCTGGGAACGCCTTGGTGTTCCTCTGGACAAGGAGAGGGAGCTCTGGGCTTCTCTGCTTAGGCTGCTGCCCCACGACCCGGCCCTTGAAGAAGATAGATGGATGGATGGATTTCTAAAGGAACATATAGTTTGATAAAGTCTTGCAGGTCCCATCATGGAGACATAACTAAATCAAACTAGGAAGCATGGAGACATCAACAGGGTTTCCTCTTACCCATCCTCCGGGCGAGGGCATCAGTGGACACAGCTCTGGACTCTGGCTCAGTGGAAACCAGCTGAGTGAAGGCTCAGAGCAAAATCATGATTTAGCAAACACACGGCTTTCATGTTAGCATGTAAAGCACATCACGTGATATTATCAACGGATTTTGTAAAGACTGATTGAACCTGCAGCTTTCTGCGAGAAGGCTGAATCACGGCATCATTATGTGAGTATTAATCAGTGGAGCTAAACAGGTGGCCCCTGATCAGATTTGTCAGTTTAATTTGCTGATGGCTGCTCATGATGAAGCTGCAGCGATGAGCTCAGATCAGTGGATAAAACAGGGAACTCTATTTGTGTTTTTATTCCTGGTGACACAGCTGTGGAAAAGCTGCAGGTAGTGGGAGAAACGGGGGTGAGAAGGTGAGATTTTGGTCATTTAAAAAAAGGAGAGGAAGTTAATTAAAGACATAGGGGTGGAGGAAGGGTGAGGGGCATGTGGAGAGGACAGAGGTGGTGAAGGAGTGGAGATGGAAGGGAGGGGTGCTAATGAAGACAGGGAGGAGAAAAGAATTTTCTAATTAACACTCCTCCAGTTTGATTCAACAGGAATTCTCCCTCCAGGCATCCTGATGTTTCTCCGCATCCACCCCTCTATCATCTCTCCTCGTAGCTTTTAGCTTAGCCTTGATCTTTTTCCCTCTGCATCTGTCCATCTCCTTTTCTCCACCATTTTGCCCTTTCACTAGAATCGCCTCTACTTTGTGACATATTTCCATTCATACCTTGACTTTTCTAAACCGCCTGCCTCCACCTCTACCTTTTTCTTCCTTCTATTATTCCTCCCTCCAGCCCCCATCTTTTTTGCATCCTTTCATTCTCTCTCCTTTCCTTCCTCCCTCCTGCTCTTTCTCCTCCAGGAGATGACAGGCTGAAGCAGGTTGTTATTAATCCAGCCCGTTCTCCGTGAGTTTGTACAAGCAGACTGACAGGAGGAGTCTCCAGGAGAAGGCAAACACTCCCAGCACTGACATACTGGGCGAAGAGGAGAGGCAGAGAGAGTTAAGGAAGGAGGAAAGGTGAGGAGGTAGGAAAGAGTTATTTGGATCCCAGGTGGAAAAGGGACAAAGGAGTTGAAAGAAGGATAGCAAGAAGGAAGAAAACTGGTAAAAACAAGACCAGGAAAGAATGATGATTGTTCGACAAGTATCTTTAATTTTAGGCATTTATGAGTTTCAGGTATGAAACTAAGCCTTTACTAAACACCGGCAAGCAGAGTATAGCAAGAGCAATGCAAGGTTTCAGCCTTCTCTCTGTTTGCATGTTTAAATCAAAGATTGGTTATGGACACCTGTGCATCACTTCATGTCGCACTGATCCTACATTATGGAGTGTACTTGCACTGATATATCACCTTGTACTACTTTAAACGCCGACAGAAAAACTTCTCATGGTGGGCATCAAATAAAGCTGCTGCCCTTTGGGAGATGCACTCAAGACATGCTTTGGTGTCAGAGCTGCAGCGTTATTAGAGAGTGTTATGGTGCTACAAAGGCCTTCTGTGATTTTCCCCTTGTGGGTGTGGCTTTACTAGCAGCTAACTGCATTCATTAGCTAAAGAGCTCTGAGGCCAGCAGGGAGTGAACCGTGTGTTTGTGGCTACTGGCTCCTTAAGAATAGGAGCATATTTTGGGTTAAGCCCAGTTTATGGTTCCCACATTGGTTGCTGTACATGCAACAAAGGACCTTAACTGTCAATACTTTTGCTTCAGGTGCACCGGACTCACTGAAGTCTTGAACGCTCGGTGTTGCAGCTCATCAGAGCAGAAGAAATCAAAACAGGAAGCACAGCGTTTGAGGATTTTTATCCAGAATGTCTCGTCTTTTCAGGCTGCAGAGTCTGCCTGTCTACGATCTGGGAATCTCTGAGCTCCAATTTATCTATCAATTTAGTCACTTTAGTATAGTAAGAGCGCTCCTGTCACCAGTTTGTATGCTTGTGGAATGTGATCACAAGTGGGGCCCAGGTTTTATGGCACCTTCACAGCAGACTCATTTTCCTCTTGAGGGCTCTGGACATCCTGTTGTAAAGGAGGTGACGGTTGGTCGTCTGTGTCTGCGTATATAAGATGTAAGGGCGGTGGCCACAATTCAGAGGTCATCCTAGTGTTTGGCTGGAGTGGGTCTCTCCATATTGCAATATGTTTATTAAATCATTTCAAAACGCTCAGTGGGTATGTTGCAGGTTATTGTTAAAATTTCCATAACAAAACTCATGTATCAGGTTCCAAAAATTGGGAGTTGCATGACGTGCAAAACGACACCAACGTGCGGTCAGCAGTTGTGACATCACTTTTGGCGTACGGGAAACAAGGGCAGCGTAAACGGGCTGTTTCTCACTTTGGTTTGGTGACCGAGTGTTTCTGTGTCTCTAACGTAATAATAATGGCTTTTTGGTTGCTTTTAGTTCAATTATCTGTAAAAGCCTTTAATGATGAAAATAAAAGTCGACCTGGAAACTTTTACTGTTACTTCCCAGAATCTCCTGATTTTCTGGGAAATGCAAAATGCTTATGTGGGATGAAAAAGGAGGCGAGCGAGGAGGGTAGTATTGCGGCAGGTTGACAGTTTTCTTTGTTTCTTTCCTTTATATTAACTCCATGTGTGGTGAGCTGGAGGTCGTTTCACCAAAGCAACAATGAGCGCAAATAGTGCCGACGTCTCATTTCACCAGGAGCCGACACTCAAACTGCACTTTCACTTCTAAAGTGTTTCCCCGATGAGATTAACACAAAAGAAGGTGATCTCCCATTTCAAGTTACAACTTGCATGTTGAAAATGTATGAAATGATTTGAAATAGAAATCTCAGAAACAGCTTCTCTCTGAAGCAACTCAGCGTTTAGTAAAATCTTTCCAACAGTTTCATTGTTTTCTTCTGCAACATCTGAGTTTCTACATTCTGTCACGTGTTTGGTGTCACGAACTTTCAGTGATACAGACAGTTTGAGTCTCCTCTGTTCTTTTCTTCATTCATGCAGAATCCTCCTTTATTGCTCACAGTGTCAAACATTAGTTAGACTCAAAGCTTAATGCTTTTAAATCCTTCTTTAAAGACCTGGTTTAACCTCTCGAAATAAAAATGTGTTGCGGGCATACCACACAGTCGAAGCCTCTCCAGCTGAAAGGAGTCAGCAATGTGTTTCACGTGGCCTTGTTTTGCTCCGACACCTAAACAAAGCGGAGCACCTTGGTTTTCTTTAAGAATCTATTTGGTTGCTTTCTGAAAAGCGCTCAGATGAATGTTTAAAACACGTCAGAAAATCCATTCTGACAATTTCTGCAGTGAAACTGTCAGAAAGCAAATTTTATTTTCTTGAAGATAGTTTTAACGTGGACGTGAAGGTTGCCCTGATCACCTTGTTAGACTTGTCCATGAACTGTTTTCTACTGTCTCTGTCATTATTCCTCAATAGTAAGAATGAGAAGGAAAAAACCCTCATTGGTTATAACCTCTGGCCTTTGGTGCTACTTCCTCTCCTACTGAGCCAACTGTCATCATTGTTGTACTTTTATGAGTGAAGCATTTCGTTAGTTCTGCTACTTTGGTCTGTTTTGATGCAAAGAGAGCTGAGCTGGACGGTGAACCTTTCAGTTTGTGCTGGATGATCTGCTCCCTACTATCACCCAGCACAAGCTGTAGGGACTGAAAGGAAAAGATCACAGATAGAACTGAAGGGTACGGTGGCCCTGAGAGCTCAAACACTCTGCAACTTAGGAAAACACGAGCAAAGAGAAACACAATGCAAAAGATGAATAAAATACAACAAAAGTAGAAAAACACAAATCTCACCAAACACAATGAAAGTCTAACAGCTGCTAACAGTAAAGCTTCTGTTTTGTTCTGGAAGGATCTCTGGGCTGTGCTGAGAGTAGATCCACTGAACCCCAACACTGACAGAAGCCAGCTGAGGGGATCTGGGAAAATGCCTCCTGTGGTTCAGAGGTGAGGAGTGTTGGACATGTCCTGAAGGAGGAGGAGACCGTGGGGTTGACCCAGGAAACACTGGAAAGATGATCTCCTGTGGCTGGCTTGAGAACACCTGTGTGTCACTGGGAGAGCTGGGGGAGGCGGCTCCACCAATTTGTCATCTTTCTTGGTTAGAAACCAGACAGACGGCTGTTTAAGTCCAGTAAAAATAATCCTTTTTACCTCCATTTATCTGAATGTAATTTTTACTATTCATACTCACGGCTTACCTTTACCTTTAATGGAATGAATATTGTGTCTCATGTTTTTTGATGGTAAGAACAAAAGAAAAGAGGACGAGTTACACTGAAGACGGGCTGTAAACTGTTTCCTTGTGACGCAGAGGAGCCTCACAGCTCCTCACCCTTTTTCTCCCAAGGCCTCTCTTCTGCTGACACAAACAAAGGGAAAGATATGAGGATGGTTAATGGGGTTCAGGTGCCACATGTTGTTTTTGGGCTTCTCCTGTCCTCCTCCAGTCTTCCAGTTTCTGGAATAAAAGCACCACATCACCCTCTGTATTCACCTGACAAAGTGAATTTCCTCTTTAAGTCTTTATAAAAAACCCCAAACAACAAATGTCTCTGAAGCTGCGTGAGCTGAGCGTGAACCTCGAGGACGTTTCTTTGTACTGTGAATGTGATGGGAAGAAGGGCGACGGCAGAGCAAAGCAGCTCATTGGTTACCTCAAACTTTGGTGCAGGGTGCCAATTTATCCCCTGAATTCAAGATTGAAGACATTTAATAAGCTTTTGTAATTTCTTAGAGGTGCAGATGAGAAGGAGAATCCAAGCAGAGCAACAGAACAAAAACTACTCAACAAATCAAATGTCCTCCCAAATATCACCGTCAGGTTTTGGAAACTCTCACAGACTTTAGAAAACAAATCTTCCACCACATGGAGCAGAAGTACATATTCATATTGATATACTGTACCTGTACATTGGATCCAAAATGCAAGAACAGATGTGATTACACGTCTATTTTGCATTAATTTGTGGATGTAATGCTATTTCATTAGAAATGGTAATATGCAGTAGTCTAATACTCCTTTAATCTCAGGACAAAGTGACAGCGTGTTCAGTGTGTCTGAAGGTTCTCAGTCGTCCAGGTCATCGTAGTCTGATGAAACCATCTCGACTTCTTTATGTTTCTTGAAGATGTTTCGTCTGAGAAGCTTCTTCAGTTCTAAGAGCAACTGGTGGAGAGTCCCAGATTTTAAGTCCTATGGGAGTGTCCCCAAGAGGGTCATGAACCCCCAGTTGATCCTCTACCTAATCACATGAGCCAAGGTGTGAAAACAGGTCACACTCAGCCAAGGTTTCAGGTGAGCTCGTTGTGAACACTAGCCCCACCCTATCATGTGATTTACGGAGGTCAAGTGGCCCCGGATGTGAGTGGGCGTCTCAGACGGATCTCAAAACCAGATTAAAGATGGCAGACAGTTGGTGTCGTAAACCACCGCCTCTGTTCAAAGATGGTCGTTCACAATGGACATAAATGGCTTCTTTCACTCCTCTGTCTTCTCTGTCCAAAACGTGAATGCTGGTATCCTCGAAAGAGTGACCTTTGACCTTTAGATGCAGATGGACAGCCGAGTCTCGTCCCGTTGAGGTAGGTTGATGGGGGGTGGGGCTTAGACAGTGTGTTCTGTGCAGAAACCTTTGGCTTAACACCGTTTTGAATGGTGGGAAGTGCAGGCAGTCAGCATTGCTTGGTCTTCTGTGATCTTTGGGTAGATTATCATTTAGTTAGTATCATCAATACATAATACAAACAATAGATGCACAGCACACTGGAGTCAGGGCAGAGAAACAGGACAGGAAAACAGAAGAAGAGTTAACAAAAAGAAAAGAACAGCGGTGGGTGGGAATGAAAAAGTGAGACTGAGTAGGATGGATAAGTGGCCCAAATGAGTCGAGAGGAATGCGGCCAAGTTTTAGTCAGAGAGCAAATGTTAATTTATGCTGTGTTCAGAGATTCTTTCAGGAGGGCAGAGCTGCTGCAGATTAGACAAAACTCAGTAACAAAGGGAGTATAAGCACTCCATGAAAGATCTCCTTTCAGCAAACAGCCGGCTTTTTAAAAATTAGGACAGTGTTTCAAGAGTAGAGAAGCTTTGTGCTTTCTTTTGTTTAATCCCAAATTGTCAACTCTGTGTTCCTTAAATAAGCTGCTTTACCGTTCACACTTTTCCTCTTCAGTATGAAGATGCTGAAGAGCATCACCTACATCAAAATGCAATATGTCTGCCCAGCACCTCACTATTTGCTTTCTTTTGTACCTTTTAAATGTCTTTGCTGCTTCTGAAAACACTTGGCAGGGTCTAGAAATTCATGCATTCAGACGCCCGACACATGCTCGGGGTGGTACGACCAGAAGCACACCACTGTGAATTTGCATGACGCTGATATGTGATTGTCTTGATGTCAGGTTGTATTTTGGTGTATTTTAACTCACTCAGCTTAAATTTTATGTAATATTTAATTGCAAATTTTATTCTTATGAATTCTATTTCATTTTTAAATGTTACTTGATTTTATATCTTTGTATGTATTTATTTTCTGGCCTTAGTAAACTTTTAAAACTTTGCAGAGTAATTTTTAATAAAAAATAAAGTCAGAAAGCAGGCTGCTGTATGTGTCTCTGACTTTGCCTTTAAATTTTAATGATGGATTCAGAGCATGAGGGAGCTGACAGGTTCTGCAGGGAGAAGAGGGACGCCTGCTGAGAAGGGCTACGGTGTGTGTGTGTGTGTGTGTGTGTGTGTGTTAGCTGCATGTAGACGTAGACTCTCTGGCAAACATACACACTTGGATGCACTCAGAAACAGACTCATATGCAGATACAGGACACATAATCTGACATGCCTGAAAGTTGAGCATTAGCTAACCGCCCTACCAGCCTTTCATCTACGCGCCTGTTTCAGTCTTGCTTTCTAACTTTTCATCTTTATGTGTCTCCCTCTATACTAATTAATCTTTATCTCTTTAGATGGCTGTAATTGTGCTGCTTTTTTTTAAAAGTGATCTTCGTTAGCCTGTTAGCACATCAGATCCAAAAGGCGTCTGCTCCTCTGAATGACATCTGTCTGAGAACGACCTGCTGGGTGTTCCTGCAGGCAGGGCGAAAGTCTCAGGCAGGATGTGAGAAAGAGGGAAAATCGCAACATGACATGCTCATTTCACACGTGGTGTGTGTTTAAAACAAATCGCAGGGTGTCTTTTTATCCATACGTTTATGCTAACAGCAAAACTGTCTCAAGCAGAGATCAGTACTCTGAATGAACAGTCACTATGGCAGGAATAAGCAAACAAAAGATGGAAGGTTAATAAAGTCAACCTACAGATTCAGAAATGATGCTGCTGGGAATGTAAAAGTTTTCAGGTGTCAGTGTTGAATCTGCACAATGTTTTTAGACTTTAGACACAAACTGAAGACAGTACGTGGCCTTCATGATGACATGCTAGATGTCAGCGGAACATCCATCCATCCGTCTAGATATAGATATATCTAATTTTCACAGATAAAAATCACAAAATGCTTCACAATAAAACAAGAAGTATAACGTATCACAACAATGTAAAGCAGCAGAATAAAGTGAGTGGAGTCTGTACAGCGTAAAGAGAAGTTTTTACCGAGTGAGTGAGGCCAGTGGCCAGCTTTCTGACCCGATGACCTGCGAGCTCGGGAAGAAGAACGAGGTTTCAGCAGGTGAGAGGTGTACAGGGGAGCCTGACCATGTAGGGCCCTAAAAGTTCAAACTACAATTTTAAAGTGAAACCTAAAATTTACTTGCGAAAGGAGGCTAAAGGGTATGCGATCTTCTGTTGGTGCTAGTTAAGTCTTGCTGCAGTAATCTGCACAGTCTGAAGGCCATCCAAAGCTGGCTTGTTAAAACAAGTCAGAAGATCACAGCAGTAATCCAGACGGGAAACGATAAAAGCATGAATAATCATCTCAGTTCGGCCTTTTGAAATACCTCTATGATTGAAAATGATTTAAAAATCTTCTAGTTCACGTCTATATTTTACCCTGAAGTTTCTCTCAGGTTTTCACAATTTTCTATCCCAGGACAAACGTGAGTCGCCCGGCAGCTGTTAGTAGCTCCAAACACTAGACTGGCTCTTTCAGTCCTTTCTTTCACATTTACAGCTCTGAAACTCTGGGACAGCCTACCTCTCCATCGGGGGCCTGCAGTAACCAGTGAGTTCAACGTACCCACGCTCTCTTTGCACTGTGCACGTACCCCTGAGGACACTGAGGATAAGCAGTCTGATGGTTAACAGCTTGCTGAGCAAACCCAGGGTTCAATTTAGTTACAACTGAGTTCACGTGAAAGGGACAACGTTTGCAACAAAATAAAACTAGACGACGTAAAACACATAATACCGACTGAAGCAACACAGCTGCTGCAGTCAGGGTGTGTGTGAGAGGAAAAGTGCTGTACAGCAGTGCGATATTAAGAGTGCTGTATGAATGTGTGTGTGTGCTTAAAACACTTTGGTAAAGCGCTGCTATGTTAACAAAGTCTAGTCTATATGAAGCCAAGAAGAAAGCCGGCAAACATGCCGACTGTATGAGTTAACGGACTTTTCAATATCACAACTCAATCGTTATGAAACGGGAGAATCTGAGGGATTATAACTGACATTCTACTAAATTAATGTTTATGTGTGTGAGACAGTTTTTAGTGCCTGAGCTGCAGTCCGGTGGTTTTTAAGCGTTCGACAATGAAGAGAAAGTAGAAAAAAAGAAGTCCACAATAACTGTCACGTGTGTGGCAAGCAGGAAGTGGACCCAAATGCAGGACTCAAACACAAAAAGGTAAACTGAGAACAGAAGCTTTAGTCACTGGGAAAAAACCCTGAGTAAGAAACTAAGAACAAAACACTTGGAGACTAGAAGCGTGGGACTAAGAAAGAAACAGAAACACGAGACCTACAGTGGTACAAAACCACAAAGGGCAAATGGAAACACAGGACTTAAATACACAAGGGAGTGACAGGAGGGAAGCACAGCTGGGACTAATCAGACATAACGAGAGGCGGAGGAAGCAAAACGGAATACACTGAACACAGGACAAGGAACTATCAAAATAAAACAGGAAACCAGAGACATTCACAAAGATGTGGACCTTACACTGAGACAGAGACATGTGAATCACTAACTTGTGAGACAGAGGGACAAGAGGGCCTAGACGAGGAACCCGGGGAAGGTAAAGCAACAGAAACCTAAATCCTAGGAAGAAAGAATATAACACATGCAGAAAACAAAGGGAACCAAAACCATGAATCAGAGAATAAAAATGATCAAAAAACCACAAACACTGAGTCGGCAGACTCAAGACCATGACAATAACAAATACTTGCTCTATTTTAGGAAAGTATTTTAATGCTTATAGGAGAGAAATAAAGGGAAAAAACAATAAAAGACTAAATCTGGATCTGAGAGTGAATGTTAGATAGAATTCCACTGAATAAAACCTGTAAATGTCTCAATGACTGTGCACGTGTGACTTTTCAGACTGTGCTAATAAATCACCATCTGTTGGCTGACTGATGAAACAGCCTGCAGCAGTGTGGCTTTTACATCAGCAGATCAGAGCTCCCCCATTGGCTGGCTCTCTGTTTGTGTCCTTTGAGCTTCCTCAGTTGTGTTCCCTGCAGGCTGAAATCCCAGTGAGTTGGACCACAGAGACCTGTATTTCACCCAGATCATCAGCACACTGATTCTGGGTTTTTCTATCATGGATTTCTTCTCATGAAATCTGCTTTAAGTCAGCTTCAGGTTTCCTTCAGTTCAGATCTGTCCACCTTGGTAAGTCTGTTCCCTTTCGCTGAGGATCGTATTGGGATTATTTAGTTATTGTAGTTTGAAAGTGAAGGTAGACGGCTGTGATGGTGTATGAATGCTGCAAAAAAGTTGGATCTACCCACTGTTGTATCACAAATTATGTGGAACGACTGAGAACATCCTAAAAGTTTAAACCATTGAGTTGTAAAAATGTTTTTCGAGGGGCATTCCCTTTGAGAAAATAAGAAAAAACTGAAATAAAATACAGTAATCTGGGCTTCAATTACCCAGTTTACTTTTTCCAAGGATATTTTTTGAATCAATGCTGGTAGTTTGCAGCTACAACAAACAATGTGAGGAAAAGCACAGCTGGGTTCAAAGTCTTTTTCTGGCAGGTTTATCCATGACTGCCTTCCAGATTATACTAGCAGACCAAAGACATCTGGTGCGCATGGTGGGCTGTCACTGAAGGACACAAACTCGTCTGATACAATTGCGGTCAAATCAGAATTGGTGTTTGTAAGAGAGCCATCTGTTGGTCAGAAAGTTGCATCGCAGGTGACGGTCAATATGCATGACATTAAAGGCAGAGTAAGGGAAAAACTAATTGTGCACATTATATGGGATGTTCCGGCTAAAACGGTGCATGGTGGCAACCCTTCTTATATCAGACATTAAAAAAACTAATAAAAATCAGTTTCTTTGATCAGATTTCTTAGTTTGTTATCAGAGAAATTGAATCTGTAAGTTCTGTCAAAGTTTAATACTTTACCTCTACTGGACTCGTCTTTAACTCCGTCTGCATCTGAGTCCAGCTAATCGCACCAGAGGTCTGAGTGTAGTAAGAACGAGAGCTTGGAGAAGTAGCAAAGGAATTATTAGCTCACTTCTTACAATAGGATCAGGTTGGGGTACTGTGGGCAAGCTGCTGAACAGGCAGATGAGTAGGCTGGCATGGCAAGGTGATCCAGGTAAATGATGCTATAGGAAAGGAACTTGCTGACAGTGAAGCCAGAGGTATCCTGACTGTGGTTCTTCTAATAACTCTTTATTAAGATTCTGCAGAAATTAGACAAAAAGAGAGAAAGAAAAGAGGGAGGGAGAAAGAAGATTGACCCCCAGAGATGGTGACAGTAAGAAAAAGAAGGGCTGATGTTGGTCTGGCATTAAATGTAAATGTAAAACTGATACAGCAGCTGAAAACATTGGACTTTTCTTGTGGTTGGACTTTAGGACAGATTGCTGTTGGTGTTCTTTCTTATATCCCAGAAGTGAAAAAACTTATTTCATACATTTGATTCTATTGATTTAAAAACAACTAATAATTAGATTTTCATGATCTTGGGCTTGAGCCATTGCTGGGATGTTTGCGGGCAGTGTTGACTCACTGACTATGAAACACACATGTCGTAGATGGTAACCGTTTCTCCACCCAAAAGCCATCAACAGACTTCTCTGCAGACCTGCTCTGGACTTTTAGAAGAACGAAGCTCCAAATATAAAAAACTGCTTCACACTTGGTCATGACTGAAAAGTTATTTGTCCAGTGTGCACCGATGAAGCACGAGAGCATTAACTTCCTGCTGTGTTCTTCACTACCTGAGCAACCACTTAACCTGACAGCAGTGTGAAGGTGAGTAAAAGAAGCGCGAGGCTGGAAGCTAAAGTTAGCAGGAGGTGGTGGCCTTTCATGTATTATAGATACAACATTTGGTAACCGGCACACAGAAAAACAAAGCTTGACACTTTGAAAAACAAGACTCTTTAAGTGAGTGTCTGAATGAAGCTGGACCAATGGAGAGAAATGACTGTTTCTCATTTATGCAGCCAAACACAGTATAGATTGTTTTAACCTTAATCCTCAAAACCTGCTTCATGACCAGA
Source organism: Pundamilia nyererei (assembly GCF_000239375.1). NCBI lineage: Eukaryota > Metazoa > Chordata > Actinopteri > Cichliformes > Cichlidae > Pundamilia > Pundamilia nyererei. The sequence continues at coordinate 1,513,697 of NW_005187477.1, read as the reverse complement.
GTGGGTCCTGTTCGCCTGATCTTGGAGTCCCTTTCCAAACCCGAGCAGTCATGTACTCTCCAGCTCCTACACCTACACTTGTTCAGGAGTACCCATGCTTGCAGTGGTGGTGTAAATGGTGCCAGGTGTGGTGACGTCACTGTTTGCACATGACACCGTTGGTGTGGCCATAAAGGGCCCTTTAGAGCTTTGGTTTTGTGCATGTGTTAATGCTTTAGAGCCAGAAGTCGCCTTATATGCATAAAAACATGTCATGAGTAATGCACTTGCTTTAGCTCATTAATAAACAGCATGGGTGTAACTCTCAACCCAACTGGTTGTGGCAGATGGCCGCCCCTCCCTGAGCCTGGTCCTGCTGGAGGTGTCCTCCTGTTAAAAGAGATGTCATGGTCCTCCGGTTTTGCCGGGGGTTGCTGTTTTCCCCTCCTCCCGCCAGGGCAGCATCTGGTTTTCTGGCCTTCTGCTGTTCTCCACACCTGAGACTCATCATTCCTGATTATTCCAGCCTGTTTTTAAGAATGTTCCTCGCTGGATCATTGTACTTACCTCAGGTGGTGTAGCCAGGCTCTCCTCAATGAATTCCCTTGTGTTCCTTGGTTTCCTTCTAATGGTTGTTTCTCTTTCTCCTTGTACAGACCCCCGGGGGCCCTTGCCCGTTTCCCTTGGACCCTCCTTGGATGAGCGTGAGTGAGTCACTACATGAAGTATATCAGATCACTGTATGTATTTCACTTGGTATTGTAAATAAAGTCCTGCCTCCCCCCAAGGCAGTTTTTCCTTCCCACTGTCACCAAAATGCGCACTCATAGGGGTCATATGATTGTTGGGTTTTCTCTGCATGTATTGTTGTAGTGTCTACCTTACAATATAAAGTGCCTTGAGGTGACTGTTGTTGTGCTTTGGCGCTGTATAAATAAAATTGAATTGACTTGAAGTAGTGATAAGTAACATCCAAATAAAATCCTAGAATTTCACACACAAAACTGGAGCCCAGACTTCTTGGCCGGTCTGTTAGTGTAACTACCTGCACAACCAGTTGAATTATTTGTCAGATAATCCATTAAAAATGCTCCAAATCCAGTTCAATGATCCAGAAGTGGTGGATGAAGTCTAGCAGACAGCGACGGCGCGTCCATGTTGGGACAAACGCCAGTCAATGTAACAGCGACCCAACCTGTAGTACCCAGGTGGAAGAGTTATAAGAAAATTTCCATGAATAGGATTGTAATGAAAGCAAAGCTATCCAAACGGCCTTTTGCAGGCGGCTGTAAATATGCTTTATTTCTGTGGTGAAGTTGGACATTTAACACCTATGCAGACCGACTCCAGGCTCATGTGGACATTAGAGGAAATGCAGATTTTGGAACTTAAAGAATTGCTTCATTTTCAGCTCCAATCGTTGCCCCTCGGTTAAAGTGCATGCTTCAGCATCCTATGTGAATAAAAAGGTCTTTACAGTGTCCACAATTATCATACACAGTATGATCGAGAGTCATTCACTGATAGGCTTCTGAAGCTGTACCTTAAAGCAGACACCTAACCAGCACACGCACTTTCTCAGCACTGGACATGAGCCCAGGGTAAAGCAGCTGAAGCCACATGGACGGCTCTGAGGCAATTACACCATCTACACTGTCTTCTGTCAGGGAAGGAGACAGAAGGCCGTGAACTCTTCAACCCACCTCTCCACTTTGATTTAAAAAAGAAAAAAGAAAAAACAAGACAAATGTATGGGTGACGTGAGAATTGTTAAAGTTTAATAAAGCTCCTGAAATCCAGCCTTGGAATATCAAAAGTATTGTGACAGGAGGAAAGCAGACACAACACGGAAAACATTCAGAGACTAGACAGCCCTGGTGCTTTTGAAAGCAGGACTCCTTTTACAAAAGCTGATTTTAAATCTGAGAGGTGGATACTGCTTAATCCAAAGGGCCGACTAACAGTGAATTAGAAATGTGGAACCTTTTGGTGTTGTGCTGTAATGAGATTTTATTCTTATCCGGATCCATCGGTCATGTTCTCACCTCATCTTAAACCAGAGGTCTCACACTCATTTTACTTTTTGCACTTCAGTCCAATTTAATCTCAAGTGGGCTGAAACATCAAAGCCAGTGCATAATAACTCACTGTTTTTTTTTTACATTTATCCCAAGATGTCTTTAAAATACTTGTTTTTTCTACATCAGTGTGCTGTCATGTGGATTATAATCTGAGTACACAGGAAAGCTGGAAAAACCCTCACGTGTAGAGAATTTGGGGTCTAAACAGCAACCTTGCTTTACTTCCTTATGATGGAAAGGCATTAACTGTCCATACTTCCCATGACTGAGAATAGCAGTGAATGTGCTGGAAAGAAGACCCCTGAATAATTAATGACTTTTCTACAATTTTCATTCTCTGTAGAGCCATCCAACAAGCAGGACTGAACCCTTCTGTGGGCCTGTTGCTGCAAAAGAAATGTGTCCAGTTGGCAGTATTAATAAAGCAGTCGCTCATTCTGAAGGTTTCTCTGCTCAGGTTTCATTTCCTGCTTTGCTCTTTTATTGTGGCTGTCATGCCGGAAAAGTGAACCACAAATCTTTGAACTTGCACTTTTTGGAGTTAATATAGGTTATAGGCTTTATATAAAAGATGGACCTATACTTGCTGATGTCACCCTCTGATATGTGAACTACAGTTTTTAGGGGTGACCATATCCAGCAGCATCCAAGTCACACACGATGTCCCTTTTTCATGCTGACAGACTTCTTGGATGTGCGGTTTGTGCAATTAACTTCATAACAAGCTGCAGTGTGTCTGAAAAAGCTGCATTAAAATGCTTCAACAGCACAAACACAGCTGGATGTTTCAGTTCTCTGATTGCACCATTGCCATGAAGCATGCTGTTAGCAATGGAGACCATCACAGTTTTTGCATCAGGCTGTAAACATGTGTATTTCTGCAGTAAAATTCGACATTTTAACCGGGGAGTTTATGGGGACTTACTCAGTTTTCGAGCCAGCCTCTTGTGGCCACTGATGGAACTGCAGTTTTTTTAAAAAAAATTTTAAATTTTTTTTTTTTACCTTTAACCTTGTTTTTATTCATCTTTGTCTTATTCTTTCAGAAGTCCATCTCACCACCAGAGCTGCATCTGCTGTTGAAATACAACCCTCTAAGCACCTTCCTTATATTTCTATGACTTAAATGATGTATTGGTATTCTTTATTTCTGAAGCATCGGATTTTGTAGCTTTTCAGGAGAAAACTTTTTGAAGGTGACCATTGCACAAGTTACAAGTGTCAGTTTTTAATTAAATTTTTGAAATCTTGTTTTGGCCTTGTGATGGAGACACGGATTTATCTGCAGCGTCTCTCATCCAAAGGGACCAAGGATACCGACTGAATTTGGAGATGTTTTTCTAAAGTGGAAATTTCAAAACATGTTGTAACTCAGGGGCTCACGGGATCAACTTGTTAGATAATTAGATAAAAAGTGCACAGCTTTCACCTCTTTGTCCTTCTTCTGCCGTTTTTTTAGAACAACATGCACTGATGTGACAACATTTACTGAGAAAGCTGCTCGGAGGTTTAGGGCATGAGTGCAGACAGTAGAGGTGCTGAGTGGTACAGATACTAACATTGGGTTTTTTGGTTAATTTACCTCATTTTACCTTTTTAATTTTGTATATCCTTAATAGATCTATCACCACTGAAAAAAGTGTCTCTTCTCGCCTGTGTAGGAACTGTAAATGATAACCCTGGGTCAGGTAAAAAAAAAAAAACACACATGGGGGCTTCTGGGCGCAATGACAGGTGTCCTCCAAATGGACCCTGAGGTCACCTGGATCAAATGTGGCTGTCTGTGATGGACCATTATATTCTGTAGGGGCAACACACTCCCCATGCCTAACATGTCCTTAGATGGCACAACACCCATCCATCTCTGCAGGTTCCGAATGAGTCTTCCAAGCTCATTTGCTCAAGGTGCTCCATGTGGAGGCAGGTCCTGCCATGAAAACCTTCATGAAGTGTGACCGTTTCACCCTAGCTGCTATCTTTGCGCCTCTGGGTACCCAACTCGGGAGAAATGCTTTCTCAAGGTAAAAAAGTAGATCTAGGATCTTTGCAAATACTGGAAGTGGAAGTGCAGAATTCCCAGTTCCAAAGAGACATACCAGGGCTACTCTCCAGTCTGACTTGCAAAGGCTCATCTGCCCAACAATCAGCTTCATCCTCAGTCATGCTATAATGATGGCTACAGATCCAATAATTAACATGTCTGCAAAAACTTATCGCTGATGCAGGAGTTTAACCTTTTCATTACCAAACTGTAGGTTTTAATTGTATTTACGGTTATGAAAGTATATTCTCGCTATCAGAAATTGTAAACAATGACACATTTACATTTTAATATCAAACACCCTCTTAGTTTATATTGTTGACTGACAATTATGAGACAATGTGTTTCAGGTCATTTTACGGATAAATGTTACTTCTGATTAAGTGACATACGGCATTACTTTTAAGAAAGAGTTCTGTGTAATATGTATAACAGATTACTACTGAGTAATGACCCCAAACAAAGAAGAGAAATGCCTCCAACATGTGCAAACATTTGAGCACACAGCGTGGAATTATTCTCCATGAATGCAGATTAAGATTGAGATGGTTAGTGATGGTGGTGACTCTCAAAGTGGAGCCAGTGAGAACCCAATGAGAGCCAAGAAGAGAACTGATAATGGAATCAGATTCCATTAGTTCTTATCAATCCTCTCGCAGAGGAAGGAGGATCTTTTATGAAGAAAATTAGCCATAAATGCGCAACAGCCTTACAGAAGCCTGGACCTTTCAATATTACGCTACACGATCAAACACCGAAGAAGCTCGCTGACTGTCCTGAAGTCACTGTTTGACTGACAGGCAATTTACTGGAAATCCAGCACAGAACGTCGCCAGCAATGAATCCTCTACAAAAGTACTTCAGTGAAATAGAAGTCCACAATGTCGAAGTTTAACTGTACTGAAGTGGAGCGAGTGTACTGGTATCTTGTGCTTAGTAGTGTGTGAGTGATTCTTTACATGGAAAAGAGCTGAACAAAGACTTCACACATGCAGATCGATAAATAGGAGAGTGATGAAAACGTGTCGTTGAGCAGATTTCTTCTAAATTAAAAAAGAAGAACATTTGCACGAGTGTTTCCTTCTTTTCTTGTGCGTCGGGAGCTTTTGTAGATTTCTTTCAGTGATATATATTGCATGGCATTCTGGAAGTGCAGCTTTCTAAACAACTTGTTCTTTTCCTGAGTTTAAAATTCAGCCCTCAGGCAACAATTTACTTCAGCTGTAATTTCAGCACCGCAGACAGAAACACGCTCATCACCACTTTCCCTCAAGAGTCTCTCCTGCAGCACGGACAGCAGAGTCTCGCTGCACTAAGCTGCTTTATGTTTTCATCCAACTGCTGAAGTGAAGTTTATACATTGCATACTGGTGAAGTGTTTTTGTTACATAATCCTTGTCATTGCAAGTACTTCAGTTCTCTTAAAGGCCAAGTCCTGCATTTCCCATGTTGGGTTTTATTCTAATAATTGTCCACTCTGGTCTTGCCAAGTTTGCATAAGCCACTCAGACATCAGCAAACACTGACCTTGGCAGATCCTCGCAGCTACCTAACAGCAAATCCATCTGCCCGGTTGTTTACCTGTATTTACTTTAGGTCGTACTTGGTAAAAGTATTGGTAAAAATGAAAAGCCAAAAGTTTTAGAAGGTATGAATGATTGCCCAGGTACATGTTGTTTTGGTAGCGTTTGCATTTTTCCAAATCTCTTGGCGACAAATCTGGAGTGAAGGCCCTCCGGCAGAATGTGGTGGGAAACAGTACAACTAGAATTTATGTACCACAGAATAAGTGGAAAACAACCTGCAGCTTCAGTCCAGCTCTACCTTATTTTTTAACCCAGCTTTTATTTCTTTATAAGTTCCTTTTATATATTAATAATAATATTTCACAAAGAGAATAACTAAAACCAAAGCACATTGCGTAATTACAGGATGCATAGGTCTTGGTTAATTTGTGATAGTTTCTTGAGAACATGGAGGGAGTTTTGCAATGTTTACAGTCTTGTAAAAAATTAAACGCACACTAACTATTAGGCCTTTTTTTTCTCAAGGTCCAGGTCCTCAGGTGGGAGCGGCAGAGGTCCGGCCAGTCCCTGCACCTAGACCAGTTCCCTGTGTAAGGGCAACCAGGAGCCAGTTTTTCCCTGCACTCGTACCAGTTCCTCGGGTGGGGGCGGCTGGTGTTCGGCCAGTCCTAGCACCTGCACCTGCTCCTCGGAGAAAAGCAACCAAGCTTCAGCCACAGTCACAGCCGGAGTCGAGCCCTGCGCAGCCTCAGTCAGAACGTTGTTCACCCGCTGGGGGTTCAAGAAAGCCCGCCCAGCAGTTCCCTGTGTAAGCTGGGGGTTCTTTTGCTTGCCCCAAACAGCAACATATGACAACTTTAACATGCTAACTGAGACCTGTAGAATCACAGACGTAGCTCTTGGGGTTTTTGCAGTTGCTGGGACGTCGACTCCTGGGAAGACTGCCTTGAATGTTTTCCACTCGGGAATAATCTTTCTCACTGCAGAATGATGGATTTTAAGTGGTTCCCAGACTCACAGGCAGCAGTATTTGCTTCATGAAGACCAGTGCTGATGTTTTTCCTCCTCATTGTGTTAACACACCTGAATGATCCAGATCAACAAAATGCCAGAACTTCAGCTTTAATGGAGGCGGACATGTGACACCTGGCTGCTACTTTCCCACTTGCTTGCCATGGAAGTAAGGCATACTTAGTGCATCTGTATTTTGGCTTAATTTTATTCAAATATCTTATATGTGGTTGTTCATCATAAACTCCCAAAGATAAAGGTCAGCATCACACTGAAACAAGGCTCACATCAAGTTTTTTTTTTTTTTAGCTATTCTGCAAACAAACAAACCAAATCAGTCACATAATGTCCTTGGTGGAGGCAACAGGTGAGCTTCAAATATTGGTGTTGGTGTATTCGCTCTTTTTGCGTTGTGCCCTCATTGCAAGTGTTAAATGACCCTTTCAGAAATTTTTAGAAGGTAAAAAAAGTCAGAAACTTCATTTTAGTTTTACTTGAATAGGTAGTTTTTCTCCAACACTTTTAATACTGCAGGAAGACCGAATGGTGAAGCCAGTGATTATAATGGCCTATCCCAGGCCCCAAAGACATACAGATAACTAAATGGCCCGTCGGCGTCCAGATTTCCCCATTAGACTCAAGACGAGCTACCAGGCAGGAGCAGAGCGAGCAGTGCCTCGGGGTGCAGGGATACATTATGTACTCCTAGTTTGGTGACATAATAGGCTCTGTTGCAGAGACATCCATCCCTCAGGACTGTCTGTACATCTGCCAATGGGTCTCTCCTACCTGCTGCTTTGATGTAACAGCTAGTATTGCTTTTGTAGTGATGATGTTCATAGCCCTCTGCCTGTGTACTGTAAAACACCCCGAAGAATAATCCTGCATGAAATTACACATCTTTATTCACCTCACAGGTTTGTGTGGAAGGAAGAAGACCAGAAGTACATCAAATATATTCTTATCAAATAGACCGACTGTTGGATACCAGTGCATTTCTATCAAACATGCTTCCATTATTAATAAGATCATTTAATGACTTGGTTCAGATCTGAACAAAACTCAAGACAGACAAGACCAAAGCAGAGAGTTCTGGCCATAACGCACATCACCGGGTTTGGAAAAATCCATCCATCCATCCATTCGCTTATCCTTTTCAGGGTCGCGGGGGCGCTGGAGCCTATCCCAGCTGTCATAGGGCGAAAGGCGGGGTACACCCTGGACAGGTCGCCAGTCTGTCACAGGGCCAACACACAGGGACAGACAACCATTCACACTCACATTCACTCGCACATTCACACCTAGTGACAATTTGGATTATCCAATTAACCTATCCCCACAAGCTGCATGTCTTTGGACGGTGGGAGGAAGCCGGAGTACCCGGAGGGAACCCACGCAAACACGGGGAGAACATGTAAACTCCACACAGAAAGACCCCGGCCTGATGATGGAATTGAACTCAGGACCTTCTTGCTGTGAGGCAACAGTGCTAACCACCGTGCCACCGTGCTGCCCGGTTTGGAAAAATAATCAAGATATTAAATCATGATGTGTATTTAGTTTCTAATAGGACTGAAAATGTTCTTTCTGAGATGACTGTAACTGGACCGGACAAACACAACGCTTCCTCTCCCAGTCCCGTCACTCAGCCCTGAGGCCAGAAAAAACCAAACATGAGCCTCTACTGCATTTTGAGTTCTTTATTTCTGATACCTTCACTAATAGTTTCTGTGAAAAACAGTCTAGTGACAGTTTGCATAATAGTAATGACTTCCAATCTGTTGATTCATGCACAGTACACACAATGAATATGTCTGTACTTTTACAGGGCAAAAAAAGTCCATATTTAGTGAAGTGAATCATTTTGCCACTCAGTTTTGAGTTGTACACATCACATGTTTTCATACTTATTTGGTTCAGTACGGTGGCCCTGAGAGGCCAAACGGACTGCAACTAAAGAAAACATCAGCAATAAGAGAAACGCCACAAAAGCGCACAAAACAAACGGAAATAGGAAAAAACAGATTTCCAAAAGCACAGGGGAAGTGTTTCTGGGGAGACAATAACCTGAGGGACCAGTTGCAGGAACCCAAAACATGGTAGGTGTGTTTTTATCATGATTCATACTGGATTTTTAGGCTAATAGTTAGGCTAACACACTTATCTCTCATCCTTTCTTTCCTCACAAAAACGATTGATCCTGCACTTCTTTTAAGTGTCTCCCGGCGCAATTCTTAGCATATTTTGGTTCCTGCAACTGGTCCGTCGGGTTATTGTCTCCCCAGAAACACTTCCCTTGTGCTTTTGGAAATCCGTTTTTTCCTATTTCCGTTGTGTTTTGCGTGCTTTTGCAGCGTTTCTCTTATTGCTGATGTTTTCTTTAGTTGCAGTCCGTTTGGCCTCTCAGGGCCACCGTGGTTCAGGCATTAAAACCACTGTGTTATGTTTAGAGAAATGTAATATCATGTTATCTTGGTTAAAACGTTTCAGAAGCTGATGATGTCCTAAAGTCAGATGGACAGACACGGACTCACCCCGGAAACGTCTGTCAGTCTAAAGGCGCTGAAGTTAAAACCACCTAATGAGCACAGGAGGTCCACTTCATTTCAAGGTGAGAGGAAGAATAAGCAGCGGAACAGCTGTTTATATGGATCACATGTGTAATATCCAGGATATCCACGCGGTCTGTCACGTGATCGAAGCAGCTGCAGTAATGTTTCCAGGAAAATGTAAAAGTTCAACCATCAGTGCACAAATGTAAGTCATGGAGGCAGAGTCGAGGTTTTCAAGCTGTTTCCAAACAGATGATCTAATATGTAACACCACTTTACAGCCCAGCAGAGTCCAGTTTTAGGCTCCTATACATCTTCTGAACAACAAAAATACTTAAGACAAGCTGAATAAGAGGCCAAGTGAGAAGGCACTTAAATATAAATCTTTAAGGCTCTTTTGATGTTAAGTCAATATAAACTAAAGTTCACAGAAAGATAAACAGCACACGTGTTAATGTGGGCCTTGGCAGGAGTCTGAATTAAATCAGGAGATGGTTACCCTTCCTAGAAAATCCTGCAAGAGCAAAGAAACTCTTATCGGTCTATCGCAGTCTGAGTTCAGCTGATATCTCAAGTGTCTGAGAGACCGTGGTGATCGATACGGTGGGACTGCTAATATATTCCTATTCAATAACATTATTTTAATCACATATTATTAAAGAAATGTGGCCTTGCTCCAGCTCTGCTTTGCTTCAGTCTCTCGCTTTATTTCGGGTTCAGTGAAGCACAGATGTTGGGCAGAAGCACACGTGGAGCCCACAGTGAAGCTTTCTGTAGAGCACAGGAAGCCTCCCGACTGCAGGCGTGGAAGCGAGTCACAATAAGCGCTGTGCGTAAGTAATGGCACCCGTGTTTCCATGGTGTGAGACTTTATCCTTCTCCTGTATCATGGGCTTTAACTCCTCTACCTTCTTCTGCTCATTGAACAAAAGAACAGTTTTATGTTCTCATTTAACTTCAAACTTTGATTCTTTGCTGTTTTTAACTTGAAGCAAACACTTTTCTTCTGTGTCAGAAGTGTTGATGTTCAGTTACACGCACACGCGTGTTAAGAAGGATGCTCAGGATGGCTGCTGTGCTCTGTTATTTAATTCTCCGAAGGCCTGCGCCGCTTTCAGACTTCTCATCTGTTTCGTCCTTTAGCTCTTTGTGTGTCTCCTTCACTTTCTTGTTTTCTCATTACTAGATTTGTTCTCTTGTTAGCTCAGCTTATCGCTCTTTTTGTGAAACTTTTTTTCCTTCAGGTCTCTTTAAAAAGAAGAAAAAAAGAGGCTAGATTAGCACGGCTTTATTATGAATCTTGCAGGGAAAAAAGGAGGGAGATTGAGTGTCGGGGTGGTGAATAAAGTTTTTGCTCTGGCGTCCCTCTGAGATTTGCATGAATTACAAAGGACCCAGTTATACAAGTGCTTGATTTTAAAGGCTGCACTGAAGAAAGGAGTAAAAACATGGATGGAAAATGTGCAACACCTAAAAGTTTTTACAATTTGATGCCATTTGGGAGCTGAAGCCCGTAAAAATACAGCGATACAGGAAAAGAAACCAGTGTGAAATCCAGAGGAGGTTTCCAAGAACATTTTACTTCCTCTTGGAAAAGCTTCTTTTGTGGCTTTGAGTGTCTCCTTTGCCTTGAACTCGGCTGTTTTGAACAATAGCTGGATTAGTGAATCAACTGCTGCACATAAGGGTTAATGAGAAATCTGCTGTGGCACACTTGCTGCTCTTTCATTGGCCCTCTCACATAAACATCTTTAATAGTCACATTTCATCATGACTTAGTGCAAATGATTAAAGTGATCGACTTTATTATGTTGCTGAGTAATTAAAATTGTCCCATTAGCTTCAGCAGGTAATTCTTCCCCTCATCACTGTTTCTCAACTGAACTTTATTAGCAGTCAGCGTTTATTTGTCCACACGGGACACGGGACATGTTTATTACCAGAGTTAATGTCAAGTATTAATAATATCATTCATCCTTTACAGCTGACATCAGCAAGAGAAGGTTGGAGGACATCATGTCTGATCATTCTGAACAAAATTATCAGGACATCAAAGAACAAAGCCTGGAAAACGACAATGGAACGAACGAACACACACACACACACACAC
>NW_005187477.1:1492556-1501801 GCF_000239375.1 Pundamilia nyererei | reverse complement strand
TGTACAACTAAACACTTTAAGCCTCTAGACTGCTTTAAACACTCAGTTTTACACAGTTTTTTCTTCTCTTGGTTCTGCGTAGAGCACAGAGAGAGGAAATCGGAGGGGGGAGACTAAATGACTCATTTCAGACAGATTATGAACTTGAGGCTGGAAACAGCCCCAGATTAAGACAAACAAGATTATTCTGAACTGTGAATCATACAAAGCTACTCCAGTAGAGTCAAAGTCTGAGAATGAGCAGCATAGCTGCCTCCTCCCAGCATCTTTATTTACATATGTTTAATAAAGGTGCAACAGGGAAAAAGACACACTACACAAAGGAAAGTGATAGGAAGGACAACAAAAACAAGCAAACAAGAGGCTGGAGGGAGCAATAAAGAGAAAGGCGAGGGGAGTAAGACACGAATATAGATTGTGATTGTGGTGATTTATGAGCGAGGACTCATTCAGCCAAACCCCAGAAACCCAATTATGTCTGAAAAGCCTTTAATGTCCTCTATTACACCGCGGGCGATGCCGTCATTCAACTCATTTCTCCAACACGTTGTGAATATCAGCCGCGGCTCCGTAACACCGAGCGACTATCAATGTCCCTACACAGCAGAAATGTTCCGTCGCCCTTCTGTTCCTCAGAGAGCTCAGAGTTTGATGGATGAGTGGCCATTATACAGTTATTCTAAGTCTGGAACGACACAAGAATGGAGACAAGAATGACAGTCAGCTATTTGTCAGACAGGGCTCACATGGCTGTCTGGACAGCTGCTGTTTTAGCCTGAAAGAGGTCAGGAGCCACTAAAACAGGTCCTGCAATGATTTATGTGACTTAGAGTTTCATGTGCTAATTGCTAATAAAGAGATTCACTGGAGTAAATGGCGTCTTGTCACTCCACACAGGTTCATTTCTATCACTGGCTCCAGTAACATGCACACACTTTTTAAAATGAGCACCTGACGTGTGATGTGACTGCACCGTTTATTGTCATTTATGCAAATGAATCAAATTTTGGGGCCTCAGATCAAAAAGTGGTAAAGTTTGCACAGGAGTGGTGAAAATGAATCACTTTATTGCTTTATGCACACAGAGGGTGCACAGTGTCTCCATCAAATTTCAGCAGCCCCGCTGCTGTGTATGAAATTTGGTACACACCTGTAACGTCCAACAATCCTTTTTTAACCTCGTTCATGTAATTTTGAGTACATTTAGTTTGATGTATATTAATCTCAGCAGCAACATGCAAGTGATACATCCTGCATTTGTTTCCCTCACCGTCTAGAGCAGGGGTGAGAACTCCAGGCCTCGAGGGCCAGCATCCTGCTTGTTTTAAATACCTGGGTCAGCACACCTGAATCAAATGATTGGTTCATTAGCAGGCCTCTGGAGAACTTCAGGACATGTTGAGGAGGTCGTTTAGCCATTTAAATCAGCTGTGTTGGATCACGGACACGTCTAAAACCTGCAGGACAGTGGCTATGTAATGTTTGTTCAGTGCAGTCATTGCTCTGTGGCGCTTTTTCTTTTAGGAATTTGAATAAAAAAAACAATTTTTCCGCAGAGGACCCGTCCTGTACTCGAAGTCTTAACAAAATTCAAATTGTTGTATTATTTTTCTAAAAGATAAACCCCTGTACAGCTGTCATGAAGGTAGAAACTATGCACCAATGCCAAAAACATTTCTATTTCAAACATGGATCTCCATGGAGACTGAGTCGCTTGGAGTCGGCTTAAAGTGGACAATTAGGTGAAAAACAGTTTTTCATCATGTTTTTGCTGCTTATCGGGCTCAAAGGCTGGTGTGTGGTTATTTTACACAACAGGAATTTTGGTGGACTTGTCATAATTTAGTAGCCAAGAGGATGTAAATGCAGACACAGGGTCTAACCACCATTTAAGTGTTTTATTTTACAGTGGCACAGGAACAGCACACTAAGGGCAATGTTCACCAAGAACAGGTTTCAAGCTGAGACTGGAGAGTGTGCAGGCAGTACTTTGTGAGTTAGAATCCTTAGTTCCTGGTCTGAAGAAAAGCTCCAGACAGGTATTGAGATTCCAATCCAGATCTGGGATATCCAGAGATGCATCCTGGGATATTTGGAGGAGAGCTGGTGATGCAGTAAAAACTATTTACCAAAAACAAATAGAAATTCCACAGTTCTCCTGCACAGGCTGGAGTGTCGGCCTCTGAGTCTGGGCTTGCGTTTGAAGGAAACTTGGAGCAGGATAATACAGCGTGTCAAAAATGAGAAGTTTCACTAGAACTAGTTTGATGAAAATGACAGTTTCTGTGGTGGACTTCAGTGACCTCAGTCAGATGTGAATCGAGCAGAGCACCTTTCACATGCGGTGGAACGAGAGATTTCGCAGCCGACAAATCTGCAGAAACGATGTGATGCAACGCGGAGCAGGATATCAAAGGAATGTTTAAACTTCTTGTGAATTCATGACAGCAAGAACCGAAGCTGCTCGAGAGCAAAGCGGAGATGTGATTTCAGATGAACTGGCACGAGCAGCCCAGTTGCCACGATATATATCCGTGGAGCAGAGCGAATGACATTCTGGCCAGATTCAGTGTCAGCGCTAAGCTGGAAGTGCAGGCGCGGCTGACAGTGAGCTCGCCTCAGACTGACACCTGTCCTCGGCCTTCTCAGATATTCGGCACATACCTATGCTGTTTATTTTATCTCATTTTTATATTCAGCCTCTCATCTATAATGGATCAAAAAGCCCAAAGAGAAAAACCACTCAGCACATGGAACACAGACATGCACATACATGAGTGCACACATTTCTGTAAATAATCATGTTTGATGGCAGCATGAAATATAAAAGGACAAGAAAAAAAATCCCCTTTAATGTTATCTGAGCAGCAACTTTTAACATTTGATCTACAAGAACAGACCTCACAGGGCTGTTTGGCTCTCATGTTTATAGGTTCACACTTTTTCTGTCCTTTCATTTTCTTCTGTAACACAATATTGACACTGATACAATTTCTAATCTGTGAGGCTGCTAAAGAAGTCCACTCTGTTTAATGCAGCTGAAATCTGTTACAAGTCATCCTTCGCTGAGACAACACTGAAGGACGCGGTCAGCATGCCGTCGGTCAGCTTTATGTTACTGTTTCATAAAATTGTCTTCCAGGTCAGTAAACTTTTGACTGGCCATGAGAGTGACTGACAGCGTTTGATTGTGTTATTTATGGGATAGAGAAAGACACTGTGGCATAGATTTAACAGAAAGACATTAAAAAAAGGTTATCCTGCATTTTTCTTTTTGTGAGAAAAAATTTCAAGACCTGGCAGACAGACGTAACTTAAACAGTTTTAGTTCCTGGCAAACGGCTGATTGAACAATATAACAAGCAGAGCTGAACTATAGCAAACGAACTGAAACCCCAAACCCTGACTAACAAACAGACACACAACAAGAGGCGATGACAACATGACAAGGAACAGAGGAAAACTAAGGACCTAAATACACAGGATAACGAGAGGATGGGCAACAGGTGGAAAACACACCTGGAACAAATCCGACTAACAGGGGGAGCACAATAAACATAACGCACGTGAGACCAGGGACTGTCAGAATAAAACAGGAAGTGGCACAGACATGAAAGCAAGCAAAAGACAAACTAGAACATAAGAACCACAGACGACACGGCCAAGAGACGGAGAGCGAGAAAGACACCAAATTTTGACAAACATAAACAGACAGGACTGAGTGCACACTGGGGACGCTGAGGAGGGAAGACTGGAGTAGACTGGAGATGAAAGGGAATTGAATCAACAGGAACTAGAAATGTGACAAAACTCAGAGGCTCTCTGAAACTGAAGAGCAGAATCTCAATATTCTGCAAAAATGAACAACAAGTCCAACCGAGTGAAAAATCAGGGTCTAAGGCCTTGAACCAGGACAGTTACACTAACAATGAAATGTAGAAATTGGAGCTTGAAGCCTCTCATCCTGCAAAAGCATTTTTTTAACTGAACTGGAGTAACTGAGGATTGTAATGGGAATTTTGGGACATTTGCTTAAGACCACCACCTCTGACATTTATGAAACGGTACGCTTATTTAAGTATCTCTTCTTCTGTTCTACTTACTGTGGAGACTCCGGGGTCTGGGCCTGGCTGATTAAACCCTGCTCCTGTTCGGGCCTGCAGATACACCCAAAGAATTTTTCAAATCTGTCGTGGTGTGAATGAAGATAATAGCACAGCAGTCGGGGGACACTTTTCTCTCTGCAGCACGTGTGTGTGTGTTTGCTGAGCGAGTGTGCGACGTCTCAGCGCTGCGTGTGCACATGTGTGTCTGTGTGCATGTACAGTGGGATTCGTGTGTGTGTGTGTGCTCCTGGAGGTGTAAGCCTTCCTAAGATAAGCTATCTACAGCACCCAGACACTGTAACACAGTTCTGATAGACACTGGTTATCACTGCAACAGTAAACCCCAGGGAGAGAGAGACCTGCAAAGAAAGAGGAAAGGAGAAAAGAGAGAGTGGGGACATTCAGATGGCTTTGGGAATTCAAGCAAAGGAGGGAAAGACATCAGAAAGAAAATTTAAAAAAGAGAAAATATGTGAAAAAGCAAAGAAGAGAGGCAAAAGAAAAGAATTGTTGCTTTGCCACATCCATCCATCCAAACGACTTTCCTCTTGCTCAGGTCGTCCATGGCTGGACTCCAACGTGTTCCCAAGTCAGTTGAGGCCAATGTTCCCTCTAAGCTGCGCTCGTGCGCAATAGCGCACTGCTGGCACGTCTCTGCGCACAGAAAATCTGTGTTGCGCACAAAAAAATCTAACCTGAATCGAAATGAAAATTAATACTTTAACAATTTTGCAGTGTTAGTCTGTGAGTGACTGGCTGCTCCCATATGGGATTAAAAATGTACCATGTCGACCAATCAAAGAATGATATGGCAACGTGGCATCTAGTTGTAAAGCAGTTAATTAAAAGTCGTCTAACATAAATGCTGTAATGTGATTATTTTAATAAACATGTAACTTGGATGCTGGCGTGACCACAGTGCACACGTCTGCTGTTGCTCACAGTGGTCCAAGTGACTGCTCAGGGAGTTTGTGTGTTCGCTCAGACACGTGAAACATTAGAGGCAACATTGGTCGAGGCTTCTTCTCCAGCATGTCCTGGAGTCACCCCAAGGTCTCATCCTGGTACATGTGCCTGAACACCTCACCTGTATTGGAGGCACCAGGGAGGCATTGTGATCAGACACACAAACCACCTCGACTGGCTCCTTTCAATGTGGAGGAGGAGCAGTGCCACTGTGAGTCGCTCTTGTATAACTGAACTCTCTTCAGTTTATTTTCCCCTCATGACCTCATTCTTGTGCACCAAATCCCAGAAACAATGCTCTCAAAGGGCTTCATATTGTAAGGTAAAGACTGCACAATTTCAGAGAGAAAACCACGATCATCAGATGACCCACTATCAGCAAGTGCTTGGCGAAAGTAGGAAGAAAAAACGACCTTTTAACAGGAAGAAAACTCAGGCAGAACCAGGTAAACTGATCATGTCGCACTGGACCCTGAGTGGGTGAAGCACTCCACCCTTCTCTGGCTGAGAACAATGGCCTCAGACTGGAGCTGCAAATTCTCATTTCAGCTGCTCCACACTTGGCTGAGAAAGCTCCAGAGCCAGCTGAAGGTCACCGCCAAATATGAATCCAAATATGTATTTTTTGCAAAAAATGAATTAAAAATAACTCTTGTTCATAATTCTGTTATTCACTTTTAAACTATAAGCTGTGGGAAACAAAGAGGAATGTAGTTTAAAGCTGAAAACATGACAGAAATGTGCTGGTGTACCAGCATCCAGCAGATTTTAGTGAGAAATCTGAGAACCCATTAGGAGCCACAGTCTGTCTGACTGCAGCAGCTGATACTGGGAGAGGTGTGGAGAAAAGCCTGGACACGCTGCCAACAGTATGAAAGGATGCACTACAATATCTGAGTTTCAAACAAAGAAGAAAATCAAGTTAGGTTGTGGCAGCAAAACCCTTGTTTGCATGATGTGTCCTCCAGCAGATATAAGCTGTGTCCCAAAACGTCGGCTGCATCCTCCGGAGGCCGCATTTGAAGGCCGATTACGTCACAGCCAGGCGACGAAGGCAGTCCCAATTCGTCGACTCCTTCAAATGCTGCCGACAAATGCGTCCTTCATTTCCCTGAATTTGAAGGATGGGACGGGTGTGTCCTTCGTGGCCCACCATATCCCAGAATTCATAGCGCGGCCCAGCCAATTCCAGTTTCCAACAATGGCGGCCGCTACTAAGTTTTAAAATTACTCTTATCAATCTTTCTGGGTCACAAAATAAACCTTTATCACATTTTCAGGTGAGAAAGTAGCTGTGTAAACTTTAAATATCTGCTTGGTTTATCAAGACATCGCATATTTGCAAAAGTGCGCCGACGTTTTCAGAGACGTCTGTTACCCACCCGCTCGGGTCACTGGAGCCGGCGAGAGCAGCGGACTCCTGGCTTCATCGTTTTCAGACCCCGCTGTCTTTCGCTACTCAGGTTAAACGTGATATATAAGTCACCCGGATAACTTGAAAATGTAATTGTTTGACTTTTTCTGTGTTTTATTTGTTCCGGAGTAAATCGGTTTGGCTGAGATCAAAGTTATTAAATTAAATAAATCCATCGGGGGGGTTCCTCCTTTTTACACAGCTGAATAAACGTCAAACAGAAAACTGATTAAACAGAAATATGAGACAGTCGAGAATTTACGGCAGTGACCTGTTATATTTTAGACAGCAAGGAGCAGAGGACCGAGTTTATTAAACTCCACCGAGACAGCGGTGATGCTAATGTGAAGGCGAGACCGTCCAATTTCACAGCCTCACACTTCTGGCCTTCTTCTCCGGCCCACTGCGAAGGCTGCGTCCTCCGAGGAATGCAGCCTACGTTTTGGGACACAGCTATAATGACCTCAGAAAGGACGTCATGGAAACTAACTGGAACTTAGATTCTTTATTTATTCTTCCTAAACACTCAAAGTGCCTTTGACATCCACCCACGCATTCATACAGTCATGTATTCTTTACACTTTATCTATCAAATTACTTTAATAACATGCAGATCTTTGGAGTAGAGGAGGAAACCGATGCAGGAGAACATGGAAACTGCCTGGCTCACCACACAGATCCTTCTAGCTGTGTGGGAACAGTGCTAACCGCTACTACAGTATGGTTACTGACAACCAAAGCAAGAATCTGAGCATGTGCAGTTACACAAAGAGACAGAAGATGATGGGACATCTTAAACCCACATAAGGATTGTGCAAAGTTCACCAAGATACTTGCCAAGGATGTGTCAAAGTCCCCTGCAAGTAGCACCTTAAAACTTTGCACAGGATAGAACTCGTATGTCTGAAATCAATAAACACATCAGAAATATGATGCTGTCCCTGCACCTCACTCACTGTATAACTGGAGGTCAGCTGTCTGGTTTTCAGGGAGAAGAATGCAAATACGGTGATGCTGAAGAAAGCTGGAAATTGAGGAAGAAATAAGGAGAAAGTAAATAAAAGAAGGGAGCGAGAATGAATGATGATGAGAAGATGAGGTGAGAGCGTTGAAGGCGATACTTAACAAAAGACGAGAAGAGAAGGCTGATGAAAGGAGGGGAGACGAGGAAGTGGAGACAACAGAGGACTTTTGGGATTTGGAAAGTTGAAAGTCAAAAGGAGAGAGCAGGTGATGTAAGAAGATGAGAGAACGAAGACAAAACAGGATGATGTGAGGAGTAGACAGAAGGAAAAGAAGTGAAGGATCAGTGAGGTCAAGGAGAGATGAGTCTAGTCCTGAGACGTGTTTCTGATGAAAGGAAAGTCAGAACATCTCTCACAATCAGCTTTTCTGTTCATTTAAATTGATAAAAACAACTTTTTCACCATCGGAGAATAAAATCATTTTAAGCTCCATGTTCTGATCCTTTTAATTTAAACGAGGACACACTGATATCCTTCCATTTTCTCGTGATGAACTCGTAGTGAAATAATCATTTGTAATGTGTTGAAATCCTTAAGCAACAGCAGCTGTCTTACATTAATGCAAATTACATTAAAGCAGAAGCAGATAATTTATTGCATTTTACTCCTTTAATTAACTGAATCTGTATCGTGCAAACTTAGCAGATTTGTGCAGATCAGACCCGACTGCTATTTTTAGAATGTGAAGTGGAAGTCCTCGAACCCTGACTGCTTGCATTTTCACTGGATGTGTCCACAGTCGAAGCCTGAGAGTCAGCCACGCCAGCTTACCAGTATAATAACGAATATCTAAAATCACTGTTTCTTAATGCTGCTCATCCCACCGAACGACAGTTCAGAGTAGCTGTGTGGAGTGCTTGAGGCTGCTCCACCTGGTGAGAGTCGTCCCAGTAAGACTGGGAGACTTCCCTGGAGATCTTCAACTCCCTCCTCCAGCAGAGCTTCGACAGCATTTAGGTGCAGACTGGGGACATTGAGTCTGAATAAACCATGTTCAGCACCTCCATTGCTGAAGCTGCTGCACTGAGCTGTGGCCGCACGGTGGTTGGTGCCTGTTGTGGTAACCCTGAGACAAACCAAGCAAACTCACAGATCTGTTAGCGCTGTCCCAGTGCCAGACACCACAGAACACCCACATTACAGCCCTGTTGGGGATTGTAAGTGTGCATTTCGTGCTGACATCATCTTCCATCAAACTGTTACATCTTTTTTGTTTTTACCTGTAAAAAATACAAACACACAAATCCCAAAGCCAAAGTGGTTTGATGGATTTTTTGTTTTAGTATAGAGACAATTAACTCATTCACTGCCATTGACGTCTATAGCTGTCAATGGCAGTGAATGAGTCAATGGGTTTAACTCATTCACTGCCAGTGGTTGGCAGTGAATGAGTTAAGAAAACCCATCCAGTCATAGCCTGTCATTGATCCTGTGCTCCTTTCAGACCGCTCTGTCTCTGTGAGCGCTGTTTGTCCAGGTTTCAGCCACAGTTGATGAGTTTATTGGATAATTTTGAGATGTGATGTTATGTTGATCCCAGCCTCCCCCACACCCCCGCCAACCCACACCCGTATATCGCTTTCCTGTCCCCCTCTCTCTCAGTCACCATTTCATTTTTCATTCCTGCAGTATTTCCTTCCTCACACCTTCCCCAATTATCCTGTCACATCTCCCACCAGGTGTGTGTGTGTGTGTGTGTGTGTGTGTGTGTGTGTGTGTGTGTGTGTGTGTGTG
>NW_005187477.1:1477253-1492536 GCF_000239375.1 Pundamilia nyererei | reverse complement strand
GCGCGCGCAGCAGCTTCACAGGTTCTCTGACATCTCTATCCTTACAGATAATTGGATGTTGGGTCACGACATCAAAAAGCTGCCAGGGGAGGACATGTATGGGGAGAGTGACAGAGAGAGAGAAAATGGGAAGGGAGAGATGAAGAGAGTCATGAAATAATTTTGAATTTCCTTGCAGATCAATACAACAACTCACAACTAAAACACGTCTGACACGTCTGTGTTTTTGGGATTAAAATGAAGCTGCCGGTGGCACATGGTCACAGCACAGCTTGAACCTTTTAATCACACCTACAGGAAGGTATTTTATGAAGAGGCTGCCGGTAGGCATTATAGCACATATGCAGTCAGACAGAGCACTCATCCAGGGAGGAGGGAGATTGTGACAACGAACAGGATGAGATGCAGACAGTATACACACAAGAGGGAGTCAGGGCAGAGAGGAAACATCTGGAACACAGGTGAACATAGTCAGACTGATGAGACCGGGGAGGCAGAACAGAAGATGATGCACGCAGGACGAGGGACTGACAAAACAGGAAGCACGAGAAACTGAGAATGACTGCATAGAAAGAGCGAGGGCACAGAGGAACCAGATTGGGGAAACAGAGGCTAATAAACATGGAGACGAGACTGACTGCACAGTAAGACACCAATAATAACACTGGAAACATAAGAGGACAGAAACCTAAAGGCTGGATAACAAAATATAAATATTAAACAGAGGAATCAACATAAACCTGAATCCAAAGTCACAGACCCAGCACCATGAGTGCAGTGCAGGTCTAAGGTTAGTGTGGTTGATTTGAGCAGCCATGCTCATATTGCTGGTACAGTGGCTCCCATTTGTGAAAGTAAGCCAACACTGGGGTGAAATGCTGTGTCACTGTTTTAACACCTGTTTCACATCTGACCACAACCAGCATCACAGCGGGGTTTCATAGCTGAGAGGCGAGCTCTGCCCCGAGATACACCTGTGCGTCACTGCAGCAAGGGCCAGAGTTAAACCACTGAAGGTCAGAGAAGTGAGATTTTGAAGGATGCACAGTTTTTAATAATGACTTGAAACATAAAGATGACATGTCCACAGAAAAATGATTGGAGAGGCTGACTGCTGGATTATGGTCTCAGCAGCTCTGCTCCATATGCAGGATTTAAGAACAGGAGTAATGTGTGAGTTTTAGTTAGCTGCTGTGTAACTGCAGATGGGTAGGGAGGACTCAGACATACTGATGTAAAGTAAGCCACTATAATAAGACGGGGCGAAATTAAAGAGTGTACTAAACGCTCCAAATTACTGGGTGACAGAAAATGAATTGATAGATGAAAGAAACACGACTGGATGAGCGTGGAGATGACTTTAATGAGGAGATCTCAGTGCCACGCTGCACAGCATCCCTGCATGTGTACACTAAAGAGAAGCACTGTGCTCCAGCAAGGCAAATTCTGTCCACCCAGCATCAAAAGTTTATTTGAAACCGAGTTCTAAGTGTTGCTCTTGAGAGACAGAAAAACAGAGAGACCCGCAGAGGGAAGACGGGAAGGACAAAATGGCCTCGTTGTATAAGACTGAGTGCTGCGGTCCACACAGGAGCACCTCGGAGCAGCTCCAGCATGTTCCTAACCCCCACAGTGATGCAGCCCCGAAGAGCAGCAGAGCTGAGCCAACACAGACATGGTTTCCCTATTAGTTCACTAACCAACAGGCACGCTCAGCTTTACACTGACGCACACTGGGGGATGAAGCTTAATGCAGTACATGCAACACAGTCCTGTAAAGGCGAGCGGCGTTTCATGCTAGGTCAGATTTTCGACACAAACAGACACACATCAGGCGACTTATTCCACAGATTGAGCCTCAGAGCTGAGGAGCTTCTTAAAGCTGAATTATTCAAATCGTTCTTTTTCTTATGATAAATGGCATGAGACCACTGAAAGGCTTTTTTTCTGCATTGCTCTGATGTATCAGTGTCCTTCCCAGCGTTAAAAAGGGGAAGGGGTTTTTATAAACGTCAAGGGGCTCCTCAGACGGCAGCCGCAGGGAGACTCCAGATTGTTCTTTGATGATGGCTACGCCTTCTGTTCGTCGGCCCTTTTGGTAGAAGAAGAAAGATGGTCAGGACAGAAGTTTGCAGCCTTAGAGAATGTGTGAACTGCATTTAAAATGTACTGAAGTGCATTAAGGACAAGGTTTTATGACATGATCCAGTAATTTACGAATGTTAATGACTGGAAGAAGAGTTTCAGCTTTCAAAGTAAAGGCATGCTTTTCTTGCCCTGACTAAGGGCGGCTGAGACAACATGAAAGAGACTGAGCTTCCTCCTAAGCAGCCACAGAAACAGTTTGAAGTGATGTGTTGTGTTTACAAAAATGCAGGAACTGAAACAGGACAGATGGACACAACAGACATGTCAAGAAAGAAAACCCCCACATGCACCACCTTTACCTCCATCATGTTACGCAGTAGGGAAAACAGTGGTGGAGACTTTGGTGCGACCAAAATTATTGTAACTGTGTGGATTAAACTTGTGATCTCTCTACCTTTGAAATGGCTGCTTTTAAGACGGGGACGAGATCTGTGATCACTCAGTGTTGTGTCGAGTTGGTGATAAAACGGAAGAAAGAAAGAGAAATCTGCTATCAGTGGGAAATGGAATGGGACCAAGCTGGCAATTAAATGCAATTGTTTGTGTTAATTAACTGTGATAATTCACATATGGTGACATTGTTGCTGCAGGACTGACATTTAACAGTAAAATGACACAGACGCTTCTACTGTATATGGGAATATTACCTGAATACAGCTAGTTGACAGCAACTCTAGCCAAGTTGCCTGTTGCAAAGAGATGCATTGCAGAGAAGTTGGTGAGTCAGGTTGATTGCCATGTGTTGACAATCTGTGTGTGTTCAATAATTAGGCAGCAGTTATGTGCAAACCTTTGGCAATCTGTCTGAGAGTAAATGCAGATGCTCAGTCTAATGAGCACACAGCCAGGGTACACTGCACAGCAATAAATACATACCAGTCATAACACATCAGCAGTCTGTGTTATCATTGAAATAAGCACAAGAGTTTACTTATGACATCCTCAAACCAAACCAGGACGATGGCAAACGTGTCCAGTATCAAACACGCCGGTCCATGTGTGCATGCAGAAGCTGCAGGACCAGCAGGGGGAGACAATTTATTATTAGTGAGCAAAAATGTACTAAGCACATTCCAGCTAGGCAGCTAATAACTATATACATGTAAATGTGTTAATGGTGCCTATTTAAAGACTTTCCTAGGATTATTTTGATGTTTGCTTTGAATAAAATATCTCCCTCTGCATCTGTGTCCATTTTATGCTTTTGAGATGGACACGGTGGACCAGCGGGTCCATTACCTGCTTTGCCATGACACCAGGTTGCTCAAACTGCAGTGCATCAGGTTCTCTCATACCATAAGCACTAATACATGGTTGCTGTAAAATGTGGAGTTTAGGAGGCCTGAATACAAAAAAGAACAAGGAGCTTGAGTAGCTGCAGACAAGTTCATAATAAAGGTCCAAATGGGTAGAAAAACAGTCCAAAAACTCAAAGGGGAATTACACAAGGCTGCACATGTAACACAAACACTTTGACAAAGAACAAAGGCAAAACAGGAAGATGTATACACAGAGGACTAATTACTCAGCAAGGAAGAGGAGTGAGCAGAACACAGATCAAGATCATTAATACAGGTGAGAAAAATTAGAGGATAAAAGAGACAGGAAGCAAAACGAACAAACGAACCTTCAAAGTAAAGCAGGAAACAGCCAAAAGAGTTAGAAACTAAAATGGAGACAAAAAGAATGACACTAAGACAGCGGTCTCCAACCTTTTTTGCGCCACGGACCGGTTTATGCCCGACAATATTTTCACGGACCGGCCTTTAAGGTGTCGCAGATAAATACAACAAAATAAAACCAGTACCGGTACCAAAAAAAAGAAAATTTATTCATAACACACGTGAAAAGACCCAGGAAAACAGAGTTAACGATAAAAACGATAACAAAATAACGCTGAAAACCGATAAAAACCCTGAAACACATACATTTCACACTTGACCCGGGGGTCTAAGAGACAATAAGGCACCGAGGGGAGGAAATACAAGAGGCACACTGTGTCATGAAGTGCTGTGTGCAGGCAGGAGAAGAGGACCCAAACGCTGGACTCGGTGAACGGAAAGAGGCAGCTTTATTGCGCTGTGGCAGAAACTCCAAACATAACTCAAAATAACAACCCTAACTGCAAACACAAAGCTACTAACAAACACCTGGAACCAGGAGACAAAAGACTGGAAACATGGAGGCAAAACACACAACTTGTTGAGGGTACGACACAACAGAGGGCACAGGAAATCACAGGGCTTATATACACAGGCAGGGAATGAGAAACAGGAGGGAGTCCCAGCTGGGAGAAATTAGGCTAACGAGACAGGGGAGAAGTAACCTGAACACACTGACAACAGACTGGGACTATCAAAATAAGATAGGAAGCAACACTAGAAACACTGACATAAGATGTGAACCTTCACAACAAAACAGGAAATACAACGACTGAACTTACACAGAATGAAAGAATAAAAGATACATCATGAAATCAAAGATTAACAATACAAAACACTGGGTCACAGATCCAGGACCGTGACACACAGTCAGGAAACAATGCTTAATACAAACCAAGAACTGAGACTGAAACAGGAAGGCCACGTAAACAGATACTGAACGGGCACCAGGACTCACAGAATGTAAAGAGGACAAATGCTCAAAGGACTAGAATTCAAAACCTGACCTTCAAAGCACTAAAATAACAGTAATATGCAAACACAAGTACAGCCAGCTGATAGAGAATTTAAACCTCCAAACTGCAACAAATGAACTCTGCCTCGAGGGAGCGATCCAAACATTGTGCTGGAACATCATTTCAAAGGTAGATAACCTTGAAGAGTTTGGGAGACCGTTTTAAATCTTTTTTTTTTTTGCTTTCTTTTTGATAGCAACAAGTATAATTCAAGTTCTGGCACCAACCCAAGCCTATCAACTGAGGTTGTAGAATTACTAAAAGAATTTCTTGCACTTTTTCTCTCAGTTATTCAGATACACTCTGATGCAAGCTGTGACAGCAGCCTTTGGAACAATATTCCTGTATTGTCGAGGCTTTTAAAATATGACCAAATATGACAAATACATAAAATCTATTCAGTTACATGAAACCACAGACCAGAAACAGCTAACAGGTACATCTAGTTAGCTTTAGCACCAAAAACAAGCAGACAAGAGTTTAATAACCTGAAGCTGAACACTGCAGATGAAATGCTCTTCATCATCTTCTACTGTACTTATCCAGGTGTACGTGTTTCCATGCCAGCCACTATCATCTCTCATATCATCATCTCTCCACTATGTGATGGCTGTGCTCAACCTGGAAACTCAAACTAGAAATATGGAAGTAAAATGTGGAAAATAAAATGTTCCAGATTCCAACAAAGAGAAAATGTGTATGCAAACAGACAGGAACACAGCGTTATCAGTGGATATCTGCAGAGCTTCAGGCTTCCAAAAATGACAATAAATAAAGATAAAACCATTAAAAATGTTGCTTCTCTTGACACAAACGATTTGTTAACCGAGTGATGATGAAACAGATTACGATATTGTGTTATTGCGCGCTTCGATGAGGAACACACTGAAACTCACTGAGGAAGTGATGCGAGTTGTCGGGTAAAGTCAGGCCATCTAAGCACTCCAGCTGTCTGATTGAATATAGGCAGTCTATCAAAAGTAATACTTGAAATCCAGAACTTTCAACAAAGAATCAGAGGACCATTACTACAGTTAGCCTGCAGACCAGACATGCTCTGTTCCTGCAGGGAGCAGAAAAAATTGAAAAACCGGAGGAAAGAAACTTATCAAAAGTGCCCTGGGCCTCTTCACTAAAGGCTAATCTCCCCACTGCGCAGCTCTGCACTCTCATCTCCTGCAGTGCAGCAGTAATCACTCACCTTGTGAACACAAACCAGATCCTGATGTGTCATACCTTAACTTGCTCCAACAAAGAGCTCTTTAGAGAAGTGCTTCCACGTTCCTTGGGTACTTTAAAACCCTCATCAGTCACTCCCTGTGTGGTCCGGCCCTAACTCACCAGTCCCTGTGGTGTATTGTAAGCCCCTTTACTTCCCTGTGGTCTCATATCCTATTCTCTCTGTGCCTCGTGCAGTAACACTCAAGCATTTCAACCAGTCTTGTTTCCACTTTAATTGATGGTAATTTTTTTGACAAACGGCCCGATTTCTTCTCCTCTTATTTTGGTCTGTGTGCATACAGAGTGAGATTACAGGGGAGTCCTTGGAACAGACACGAGCTCGCCAGATCTCAAAGGTAACATTCACACAGCAGCTGAAAGCTTCCCAGTGCAGTTTCTCATCTTTTCTCCTTCACATTGGAAAACATCCTCCTGCACACAAAATGCGATGGACCCAAAGACCACCTATGGTGCTAATGGTACACGCTCTTCAAAGACATATCCACCACGTTTACGGCATGTTTTAGCTGTCAAAGAGCGGTGTGCTGATTGTTGGATCACTGTCCCACCGGGAAGTTGAAAATGATCTGTACAAACAGAACTGAAGGAGTGTTGTGATGGAGCATTATGTGCTGGACACAGCTTCTGTGGCCTCAAATAGAAGCGATGTGGAAATGTCTTAAACCTGCATTCTTTCTAATGACCAGCAGGGGGTAAATGCTTTATTCAAGGCCTGAGAGAATGATGCTTAGATTCTTTGGATTTATGACCGACACAAACATTTTCCGGCAGAGCTTATGGCTCAGTTGCTACTTTCAAGTCTTTTTCACAACAACAAAATGGTCACTTGTGTCAGTGTCAAAGATGATCAAGCTGGGTATGTCAAGCCTTCTGGGTTCTAACAGTGTTTCTACAAAGCACTGCCTAGCTCTATGTTTTACATACATAAACCTCCAGTATGGATACCCGGTGTGTCTGCACAGATCTGAGCACTAAAGATAAACAGCATTTGTTCAGACTGGAGCTGTGGTCCTCACTTATTCAGCCAGCATATCAGCTCCATCCATGCTGCAGCAGAGAAGATGGTGAAATCAAATTAGTCTCATTCTTTTCTCTTGTTTCAGGCTTGTGGGTTGAAGCGAATCTTTAAGGTCTCACGAGTGTTTTTCCTGCTTTTATTGCTCTGTCATGACGGCTCTTCTTCCATTTATTTTCATTCATGTTTGCACTTTGACGTGCCCACGCTGAAGAGAGCACTCCAGCTGTGTGCAAAATGATTAAAAAGCTACAGCTGAGATTGTAGGAATCCTGTTGCGGGAGTGTGTTTCGCTGAAAGAGAAACCACAGACCTGATATCCTGACTCGCCAATAAACATTCAGTTAGAATGAAATGAGTAAGAAGAAACTACATGTGTAAGTATAACCACTGCGGTGCTGTTGAAACATGTATGCAATACTAATCTCTGGGCTCTATACTACAACGCAGGAGTAAAGGTTATCTTTTTAAAGCTTGTGGCAACAGCGAGAGGGCCCAAACCACTGACATAACAGCCTGTGTCATTCATAAATGACATTAATATTTATATAAAGTCCATATTGGTGCAAACGTTTGCTGTCCGCCTCCCCTCTCTCTCCTCGGACACTGCTTTACTGAATCGCTGCTTAAGCTACACGACTGTAGCACTAAAGCTGTATTCTATTTACCACCCCAGTAATAAAGCTTATTAATTTCTAATTCCCAGCGAGACCGAGGTTTAACCAGGGATTTGGGTAAAGCCAGCAGCCTGCTCACAGCAGCATCGGGAGTTTCGGGGGAAGATTACCGCAGTGTTATTTCAGCTCCGTCCAGCACGTGTGTGATGAGAAATTTATTTTGTCATCGTGTGATTTGTGTTTGTCACTCTTCTGTTTTCTGTCCCAGTTCTGTGAGTGGGTAAGTTATCAGTATGTTTAGCTTCACTCCAAACTGTCTGAAAGGCCAAAAAATCATTTTCTCTCTGTTTTCTGGGAGTGTGAGTAAGCCGTCCATCACTGAGATGCGGCAGACTCACCTGTCAAGGAAGAAAATACAGTCAAGGCATTTAATAATTATCCTTTTAAAGCAGATAATATGGCAATGATACCTGCTTATAGGACGATTCGTGATCTTTTGGTAACTTTGGCATCTGAGCTCATACGTTCAAGGTTCAAGGTTCAAGGTTCAGTCTGCAGATACATCAAATAGAAACTGGAAACTCAAGCCTACAGGTGGATGCTGACGTGGCAAAGGTTAAAATATCAATACTACAGTCTAAATATCAGGAGAGCGAATCAAAATGCTTTCAGATGTGTGGCTACATCTTGGTGACGTGGTTGAACCAGCTCACTGTGATGTCAGAGGGAGTTTTAAAAGAGGACTTTTGGTCTATGACGTCAGGAGAGTGAGGCACATGTTACTTACCCGAGTCTTTAGTTCCTTTAATACCTTTAATACCACAACTGCTGTAAAACTCGTTAAGATATGGCCTCCAGAAAATTCCTGATGACATTAACCAGACTTCAAATTAAAATCACCAATTAAGTCCTTCCAGTACTGTGGGAGCTAAGTACTCAGAGAAAACCCACAGAGGTGCATTAAGAACCTCTGTTTATACACCTCTCTGCATTTAATCCTCAGTTATTATTAATCTCTGGCTAAACTGGCTTTTGTCCTGTCCCCACCCACCCACCAGATGGCCCCGCCCCTCCCTGAGCCTGGCTGTGCTGGAGGTTCCTTCCTGTTAAAAGGGAGGTTTTCCTTCCCCTGGTAACCAAGGTGCTGCTCATAGGGGGTCATATGATTGTTGGGTTTTCTCTGTATGACTGTAGATTCTCTGCGTTACTGAGGCGATTGTTGCGTCGCCTTGAGGCGATTGTTGTTGTTGTTTTGGTATAATTCAAACTGAATTGAATTATGTTACAGTTTCATACTGTTGCAGGTTAACTGGCTGTTTTTCTTACTTTTGGTAGGTTCTTATCATTGCATGATTCCTGCTTGGGGTGCGAGAGATCGTGGGTTCAAATCCCGGACGAGCCCCCACTTGTTGCTTTCCCTCCCCCCCTGGACCTTTTTAGGGGAACGTAACAACACGTGTGGTTTTGTAGCTGCTCAGGTGTATTTGTATCGCTGCTTATTTATTAAAAGCCTTTAGCGACTGTTCTGTTGACCAAATGACCCACTGGAGGACACTGGAGGAGCAATAATAAACATATGGCACATTTTTAATAGATGATTCTCAACTTATGTGTCAAAAATGAAACAAAGGAAGGCAAAAAACGAGGTGAAGAGAGACATGAGAAAAAAGTGAACACAAGGCAGGACATCAAATTAACTACAGACAGGAGCCAAACGTGATGCATTCACTGTGTCACTGATGGTTATTAGATGACATTCATATGTTAAATATACATACAGATCTAAACGTGTGTATTTTTGGGTGTTTTCGTTGCTTTTGAGAGTTTCTTACTTTGAGGACTTTCTGATATGAACTTCCTGTTTAGGCTGTGGGGCATATTGGCACTTTAGGAGTCACGAGGGGACAGATGAGGAGGTCATGTGAGGCTCCTGTGAAGGTGAAATCACTATTCTCAAAAAGGAACCGAATGGAAGGCAGAAGAAAAATAGCGTCTATACAAAAGGAGAACTGTGAGAAATAGAGCAGAGTGTGCAGGCTTCATGAGTTCTTTAATGGACCAAATGCTGCTGACTGACACATTTTGTTACACAAGGACTCATCTTCGCACTGCACTGCTAGGACTGATGTAAAAAGAGCAATAAAAGACTCATGAAGAGAGGAAATTTTCTTCTATTGCATTTGTCCTCTGCTAAAGATAGAATGATGGATGGACATTAATGTTTGCTAATGAAAAGTCTCATAAAAACACAGCGGAAGAAGAGGAACTACACAGGCTGAATTCTGTTATTGGGAGAAACAACAGCAGCAAAAACAGCTGGAGCTCAGCGTTCAGGTATTAAGTATTCAAGCAAGTCGACATCACCTTTATGAAAGATTAAAATAATCTCAATTATGTCATCGCTCTGTTCGAGAGAGTTCTCCATTTGTATCTCACAGTTACTTAGTGTACAGAGAGCACTTTCAGACAGTCCATGCCGACTCTTCTTCCCACCTCACACTCAAACAGACTCTACTCCATCACGTGCACGACAATCCAAACAATCTCTGCACAGTATGAGGAAATGATGCTGTATGCTCCTCTTTCCTCTCAAACTCACAAACCATTTACAGCAGATGGCTGCTCCACTCTGAGCCTGGTTCAGGCAGAGGTCTCTTCCTGATTATCAGCGCCGTGGGCTTCTCTGTAGAAGATCTTTGCTGAGGCACATAGTTCAGTTCACAAAACAGGAACTTTAAATTGTAAAAACCCGTCAGTATGAGAGAGAACCCCAACAATCAGATGATTCTCTCTATTATTGTCTTAATATGACTGTTGTTAATAACTGAAGGTTATTTTTAAGGTCTAGGTGTGAGGCCAAGGTGTTCTTAGTCATTAGACAGAGGGGGCTGTGTCTTTGAAGGTAGAGCAGGTTCTCTACTAATCTTCAAGGTCATGTGCAAGGTGCTAAACTGCCTGTGATTCATCCATGTGTGTGTGTGATAATAGAAAACCAGTCCCTTTAGGCAAAGGTAGTTACTAAAATTGACATCCTCATATTAAATGAGTCACATACTATGCCTTTTCTAATTTCCCATTTACAGTTTAATCCACAGGTGTAACAACAAGCATGTGGACTGTAGGGTGATGAACCAACTGCTGGACAGAGCAGTTAAACAACGAAAGACAATCGTTTTTATTAGGCTGTGAGGGAACAACGAGAGATCCACAGTTACAGCAGGAATCAGGGAACACCTGTCAGGAGGCTGAGTGTGTTTTTCTTTTGGCTTTCAGGTGGGGATGTGGATAAATCCTGTGTAAACACCCATGGGCGGAGTGGCATTTTCCCAGGCTGTTTGCACAAACCTGCAGTCTGTCATCATCACGATTGTGTATTTAAGGACCACCACTGACTGCGATTCTCCAGATTGCCACCGTCCACTACAGAGGTACATCGGCTCCCTGGTTTGTAGCTATTTGTTGATTCTTCCTAGTTTGTATACCCGTCACCCACATCAAGACCTGCAATGCTGCTTGGAGTATAAGAGTCGTAGCAACAATTCAAGCCTGGGAGTGCTCTATGGATATTAGTAACCTGTAACCTACATGCATGTCCACTCTCCAACGGCAAAACCAGCCCACTCAGCCTGCCTGCTTACAGACCCTCCCAAGACCATTCTCCATTACCTCTAAAACTCTACCAGACGCCGTATCAGTTCTCCACTGCCAGCTGTTACTAAAAGCGTTTATAGTAAATAGTTTCATTTGTTTAAATCAGACTTTTAAGCTTCATGTTAGTTTGTGTTTGCGTTCTTTCCAGTCATTAGGAAACCATAAGACAGGAATGAAACACAGAGACACAAACACCAAAGCAGAAAATGATAATCAAAGGAACATAAAAGGAAACACAGAGGGAACTGAAACTACTAAATACAGTACTGCACAACTCAGCACTACAATAACCATAAAGTAAAAACAGAAAAATCCTTACTATAAAAGGAAATAAAACTCATTCTACCAGGATAACAGACAATAACCAAAAATCAAAATCACAAACACTAGAAGATCAATAAAACCCAAACTGGGACAAAGACTGTCCCATTCATCATCACCAGGCTGATGTTGTTCTTTTGTTTCAGACGGACCCTTGGCCTCACAGCTGCACAATGTTTGATCTGCCAAACATTTTTAAAATGCCAGAATTAAGACGTTAACACATGAGTAACTCTTCATTGTCATTAGTAAGCTCTTACCTGCTGCTCCATTTCACACAGGGTAAATGTTTCCCACGAGCAGATTTCCTCTTGCCCCATCATTACTTTACAGTTAATTTAATATCCAGCATGCATCATTAGATGTGGTTCACTGAGCCCCAGTTTCAGGTCAGCGCTCTTTGTGTTCTGGCATGATGGTGTCTACTTGCTGATGCCTGTCTTCCATAACCAGCATGATGATTACCTGCACAGGTTCAAACACAATTAATGCAGGTCGCTGTAAGATAGACAGTTTACTTTAAGCCATTAACTGTGTCTCCTAAAACTTTACTGAAAAACCTTTTTTTGTTTTGGCAATTTATTTTGTACAGTTGTTGGAAATAACTGCTCATGGGATACACTGGTTATGGGAAGCACATGAAAAGAGAAAAATGCTTCTTTAAGGGCTTATCTACAGACAAGCGCCTCAAGCTGATGGCAGAAATATGGCAGCTCTGAACCACATGGACCCTCCTCCTTTTCAAAAACTGAACAAACAAAACGTGACAGCGTGCCGAGTACCCGCCATCTGCCAAGCAACGTGTTTTAAAGTCAAACACTTAGCAGGAAATGAGCAAGTGAACATGGTGAGAAGAATCTGCTTACATACAATATTCAGTTTCACCAGCATAGACATGAGAGAGCGCCTCCCGGAGGACAAAATATGCACCATTCACACCAGTGTTGGTCAAGTTACTTGAAAAAAGTAATCAGTAACTAATTACTGTAATCCCCCAAAGTAATCCTGCTACTTTACTGATTACTTATTTTCAATTTAATTACTTACTTAGTTACTTTTTAAAACATGATTTATCCTAAATAGGATATAAAGCAAGATAGATCTTTCAGCCCAATCATATAAAATGTAATCAAATGGAAAAGTCTCTTTTTTAAAACTTGTTTTATTAGTTTTAATCTTTTAACTTTATGCATCAAGCAAACATTAAATTATGCAACATTTTCTGACTGGAAGAAATTTGTTGAACATTTAAACCTATTTTTTGCACATTCCAGCACATAAAATAAAATAGTTTGTGTGTTTACACTCACTCTTTCAAATAGATGCAAGTAAAACACAGCAGAAAATAAATAAAATCAAAGACTCAGTGGTCCTGTTGCTCTATTTTCACCTGTATAGCAGGAGTGGGGCAGGCAGAGGTTTGCTCTGGTGCAGGTGTGTCGCAGCGGTCAGTGGAAGAATCTGGAAGTTTCACATTCCCGTAGCAGCGTACTGTCGGTGCCTGCTCAGAAGTTTAGGGGGGTTTTCGCTGTAAAAAGAAGTTTTCTTCCCACACAGTGAGCAGCGGACACTAATGCTTTTTTCACTTTTTATGGAATCAAACTCAAAGTAAGGTCAGTACTTCCACGCTTTAAATGCTGCACGCTCATACTCTCTCTGCACTCGATATGTGATCCATTGTTGATCTGCACACAGCTGTTGTCATTGTCATGACGCACTCTCGCAAACGAAATCACAGTTTAGTAACGCAGTAACGCAGCATGCTTACCGGAAAGTAACAGTAATCTAATTACTTTTTTGCAATAGTAATCCCTTACTTTACTCGTTACTCAGGAAAAGTAATCAGATTACAGTACAATAATTACAGTAATCAGATTACTGCCCATCTCTGATTAACACTCTCGTCTCTTCATTACTTTGTTTTATTGGCTGTTATAAATACTGACACCAGCAGCTAATGGCCGATAAATCGGTCTGGCTCAAGAGCACATAAGTAGGATAAAGTAAAAAGTAAATCAAAGTCAGAAAAAGTTGATGCTGTAAACAAACAGCCATCCTTTGTTTGTGATACAGTCGTTCATTTCTGAACAGGGCTCTTCTTCAGGTCATTTGGTGGTGGGATCATAACCGGAGCAACGATCGCTCTGAGTTTTTACCACCAGGAAATAAAAAAAGGAATTAGCATCTCTGTTGTTTTTGTTAAATAGTTGTCTGCTTTGTTGAAAGTACTGCAAATATGCACAGAATGGAAAACTAATTATTTTCATTTTCAAGAGAAATTGTATTTATTGGATTTTTCTGGCAAAATAAAATGACTGCACATGGGATGTGAGTTTGAAGAGAAAATTCTTGATGAATTTATGAATGGTAAACTACAGAAATGACAAATTTTACAATAAAACAATAATGCAAATATTGCTGCAGTATTGCTAACAGCCTGCTGCCAACAGGGCTGAATGCAGCGTGCATTAGTGCAGCTTTAAAAGGCCCATTAAATCTCCTCTGAGGGAAAAAGGAAAAACCTTTGTGTTGTTTAACTTTTCCTTTGCTGTCTGACTCTTATTCATTTGTTACATTGGGCCTTGCAAAAGGAAATTGAGCCAAAATAGCAGAGAAGCAGCCCATTATTTTTCCTGACAAGGCTGCAGTGACATTTTATTATTATCCGATCTGCTGGATTCCTCGGCCGGTGTTCACGGAAGTCCTGGAGAAAATATTTCCCTTCTGCAGGCAGCCAGCTGACGCTTCAGATTAGTGTGGCTTCCTCTGGAAGCTCATTGGTATTCTGCCACTTCACAACTGTGGAAGCAGGGACAAATATAATGAAACTTGTGGTTGTTTTCAGGCATAATGAATGAAGCAGGAAAAAATGGAGGAGGGTGGTGGAAGAGAGGGGAAACAGAGGAAAAGGAAATTAAGGAAATATAGAAGAGGAGAAGGAAAACAGAAAAACCAAAATGACAAAATACATTTAAAAATGGTAAATGGGAAGTAAATGCAGGGGAAATGAGATGAAGGAAGGAAAGAGGAAGCAGTGAAGGTGAGAAATCTTGAATGAGGGGAAAAACACAAACTATTAAGGAGAGAGAGAAATATGTGACAAACAAGGTGATTTTAGGAAAAAAGAGGAAGGAATGGGATTAGGGATGAACAAGGAAATGGGGTAAGAGTGAAAAGGACAGAAGAGAAAAATTAAATATGAAAAAAGAAATGAAAAGCAAATAAGATTCCCAAAGGAGGAGAAAAGAAGGGAGTGAAAGCAGAGAGATGGGATGTGTGGAGAAAGCCGAAATGAAAGATGGCAAACGAGCAATGAGAAAGCAAGAAAATGAAACAAAGAGAGATGCAGGTGCAAAAGATGGACGCAGAAAGTGGAGGAGGAGGAGGAGTTGGCCTTGGCTCGTGTCCTTGCTTCCTTGTTTCTTTCCTGCTGCTAAATAATTAATGGCAGGGTTTAGCTTTCTATTACCTGCTGCTGCTCAAACATGCACACACGCCCCCACATGGAAACACAAAGTGAAACATAAACACACACACACACACACACACACACACACACACACACACACACACACACACACACACACACACACACACACACACACACACACA
>NW_005187477.1:1467407-1477233 GCF_000239375.1 Pundamilia nyererei | reverse complement strand
ACACACACACACACACACACACACACACACACACACACACACACACACACACACACACACACACACACACACACACACACACACAGGTTTACAGTCATCCAGGGAGTGTCAAAGCAAAACCTGTCAAAGCAAAGCATTTATCATTTTGGTGAATCTGTTGGCTGCAAGACAAACAATCAGTAAACCCGGCAGTCAGTCGGCTGAAGCGCTAAAACAAACAGTTTTCCTGCGACGCTCCTGGAAATGTTCACAGAAGAGTGAAGCGACCGATATGTGAGGGAAGTACATAAGAAAAGGGGACATTAACAACTTAGACTCTGCTGCAGTTTTGTTTAGACGGAGGTAAAAATGTTCTTTTTTTTTTTTCTGATATTTGTCTTGCTTGTCAACCTCGCCGTGAGTGGGCTGCCGGCCAGTGTACTCCCCATGGCGGTCCCAAGCCAGAATAAATGATGGGGGCTGAATCAGGAAGGTTATCTGGCAGAGCAAATCAAATACGTGGATCAAAGTGACTACATACGCCCAGATGGAGGCAGATGATCTGCTGAAGTGAACCCTGGTCTGTTTATGGGGGCAACGAGACTTACTGTAATGCACAGACAAACAGGATGTTTAAAGTGGCCTCGTGTTTGTCCGACTTTAAGATGGAAAGCTCAGGTGTCCCAGTTAAGGGTTAAAAGGCTGAAAAAATGATGAGTGAGTCAAGTCAGTCCAGCCAGTGAGCATGGCATCACTCACTGGTTTGTGAGATTGTGGTGTGAAGCAGTGAGCTGAATGTTTTTGCTGGGACCATCACAGAGCTTCAAATGGGATGAACAAAGGTTGGGTTTGACTATGAAATCATTTTATTCGATCTGTCAGTCGCACTTCATCAGTCAGTGAGCATATCCCAGATATTTCTCCTTTTTCACTCTTACTGTGACCATAATTTACAGAATGAACTCTGTGTTTTATCTAATGTGGTGCAAATAAAGTCTATAGGAAGCTCTCATAGACCTGCATCTACACAAGTCTCCCCCTGGTGGTTGTTAACGAGTATGCAGGTTTAAGGTGCTGAAGCAGCCTGTTAGCTCCTCCTCTTCGCCAGCAGAGCAGTTTGAAATGCTTCCACATACACCGCTTCACGGAGGAAGTGCATAGATATTTGAGTGTGTGTGTTTTTATATAAGGTCGCTAGTCTCCTCTATGTAAGATTTGGCATTCGTGTGTGAGGAAGGGTAGGATGCAGGAGTGCTGGGAGCAGCGTGTTAAAGAGATTAGCAGTGATTAACCAGCAACTGGAACACATGACGACTGTTTCACATGAAGCGTGTAAAGTATGTCTCATCCCATGTTCAGTTTGGGGGACATAAAGGTGTGTGTGTGTGTGTGTGTGTGTGTGTGTGTGTGTGTGTGTGTGTGTGTGTGTTTGTAGCAAATCCAGTGCCGGGCGGATCTCTGGCAGCCCCTTCTTCCCAGTGGAAATCACTCCTAACTCCTATTCGTATATAAACTGAACAGCAGTTGATCTCCTCCTCTCCCGACATGCCCATGCACAGCTGGCAGTTAGGTTTCACCTTAAACTGAGAAACTCCGATTCATTACACTGGACATCATAACACAGACCTGCCGGGAACAAAGCAAGTTTAATGAGCCTTTTGTGGATTTCATGTCCTATTTTGATGCGAATGTTTACTTTTATCTTCTCATCCTTGATCCTTGATGCCTTATAAATAATTGATTGCTTTCGGACGATAACTGTCGGTTTAGAAATTGAATAACCAGCATTCAAGAAATATCATTACACTGCAGATGTTCCAGACTGTTTATTAGAGGGTGTATCTGATAAAGGGCATCAGTGGAGTGATGCATTGGTCTATCAGCCTCATTACCATTAACACAGAGAGAAAGATAAGTGAACAGAAATCATCTCTCATTTCAGGCTTAATTAATTATTTGGAACTAATTCTCACATCAGTTCAAAGTCCACTCTCTCCATTTAGTCATCATTAACCTCCTCTGGCTATTGCAGACTTCTCTCCAAAACCTTCCTCTTGCCTTTTCAGACTTTCTTCTGCATAAAGAGTCTGAGTGTCCCTGATGACTGAGGCCAGTCAGCTGTGTTTGCTGCTGTTTGTGTATGAAAGCAGGCAGCTTAAAGCGTAACCTCTGACCTCAGAGAGCGCGGCTTGACAAACTTCTGCTTTTAAGACTTTTTACAGTTTTCTTTTCCCAAAGGTTTGTGTCAAGGGATTTATTCAGTGCTGCTTCATGATGAGCTTCTGTGTTAGAAATATACTTTTTTGAACTGAACTCACGGCTTTTAGAGGGAACTTGTAGGTTTGGGGAAGTTCTTCATTTAAATGGCACAAAAGTCCATTCACACATGGTATTATGCATGAATGCTGATGCATTTTTTAAATATAATTACAGTTTATTTCATTCATATGGACGTTGTACTCATCACATGAAACAACATGATAATAGGGGCTGCAGCTTCATAAAAACAAGTGCAGTGTTTGAACTGCCCACTCATTTGCTACAGAGCCGCACTATAAGGAGTCTGTTTGTAAAGCTTTTCAAAATCTCAGTCGACGGATGGGCGTGGCTTTCCAA
Organism: Pundamilia nyererei; assembly: GCF_000239375.1. Lineage (NCBI taxonomy): Eukaryota > Metazoa > Chordata > Actinopteri > Cichliformes > Cichlidae > Pundamilia > Pundamilia nyererei. The sequence goes on along the minus strand of NW_005187477.1, from coordinate 1,474,638 downwards.
TAGAAAAACAAAGACGATGCTAAAAGGCCACTGGACACGTTCCTGATGACTTTAGAGTTCCAGCGAAACTCCACAAGCTGTCTTCATCTTGTCTTCCTCCCCTCACCCCAACCAGTCATGCCAGATGGCCGCCCCTCCCTGAGCCTGGTTCTACTGGAGGTTTCTTCCAGTTAAATGTTAAAAGTAATTTTTTTCCTTCCCACTGTCGACAATCACTTGCCGAAAGGGAGACATGTGATTGTTGGGATTTTCGCTGTTGTCTCTGTGTTATTGCAGGGTAGCTCCACTAATTGGAATGACTGAACTGAACCTCTCCACCATATTTTTTTGTTTTGTTGAAGATTTGTTTAGAATTATCTGAGAGATCAGATGGCTTTCTGTGTGGTGCAGACCATCCAAGGACTTTGTGTGTTATTTGTTTGTTGGCACAAGTTTATTCAAATACTGCAGCTTGCTAATCATGCTAGTGTTAGTTGATACCTTAGCGCACAGGTGTCCAACTCCAGGCACCGAGGGCTGGTGTCCTGTGGGTTTTAGATGTGTCCTTGATCCATCACAGCTGATTTAAATGGGTAAATGACCTCCTCAACATGTCCCGAAGTTCTCCAGAGGCCTGTAATGAACGAATCATGTGATTCAGGTGTGTTGACCCAGGGTGAGATTTAAAACCTGCAGGACACCGGCCCTCGAGGCCTGGAGTTTGACACCCCTGCCTTAGTGCTTCACTCCCTCATCCAGATATGACTCCAAAAACCTCTCATGGTTGGGGCCTAAATGCTAATGTTGATGCATACATGTGGGGTCCAAACCCTCTGGGTAATGTTATAGTGGTTGCATCTTCTAAATTTTCATTGGTACTTGGCAATGTTTAAATATCTAGTCCCCTAAATTTGTTACAATGTTTTACAGCAGTTTTCGAGCTAATGACGAATATCAGCACATAATGAAAGTAGCAGCGGTGCATCCGTCTAATGTCTGCAATGTGTGCTGTCTGCACTATTTAGCAAACACTGCACAGTGGGTGAGTGGACAATTCAAATTTAGCTGTGATGTTTACATGAATCAATTTATTTTAGAGTCTGAACTAACACACACATTAGCCACCAACCTGAGAGCTCCACCTGGGGATGCAGCAGCATTTTCAGCCACAGGTGTGTTTACACATGTGGGCCTGAATTTCTGGAAACTCCACAGCCCACACAGTTTACCCAGTGGACTATTATGAGCACACCCATTTCAGGTGAATTTGATTTATTGCAACAGAATCCACAGGAGCTACATCAAATGGAAAAAGGGACACGAAGGGTAAAGGCAGAGGTAAAAGGACAACAGGACATCCTGAAAACTGGAGCTGTTACTGCACTAGACATGTCTCCATTACAGTGACCGAAAATCTGCACACACACACACACACATCATTATTTCAGCACTCCCAGCACTTCACTGAATGGACACTGGACACAATATGTGTAGACAGGCACATTCACACTCAAATTCAAATAGCTGGCATTTCTTCATGGGAACGTAGACACACATTTGTCGTTCAGAATTCTCCAGTGTTCATCTCCTTGGGGTTTCTTTGTCTCTCTGCCCTCATTAGTTGCAATGAGGCGGAGAGATGCCACAATGGAACGATAATTAGCTGAACCTCGCCGTGTCAGGTGCATTTAACTGCTGGGATCTGAACCAGCACATATTTCATTTTCAAAAATGAAAAGTAGAAAAAAAATACGGAGACCGGTGAGCGGATACATGAAAGGGAGGAGAGCACAGACAACACTGTAGGAGGAGAGGTAAAAGGCAAAAGAACAGTGGAGACTAGAGTGTGAGTGAAATTTGTGAACAATAGTAAAAAGGAAATTCGAGCAGTTGCTGAGGAAAAGTGATGGATGAGTCAACGAGTGAGAGAAGCAGAGGAAGAAGGGAAAAGAAAAACTGAAGAAAAAGTTCAGATGATCAAAGAAGTCGCTGTCAGGATGAGGCGGACGAGAGCGGTGAAAAAACAAACATTAAAATGCCATTTAGAAGAGAGCGAGACAAGAGAGAAACAAACGTTTAAAGAGCACTTATATACCTGAAGACGAGAGGAAAAGAACTCGACATTAAAACGGCACTCATACTTCATAAACAATGTGCAAGTTAGAGAGAGACAAATAGCTACTGACATTCAAAGAACATTTTCAATCACACGGCAAGAGACGAGAGCGGGTAAGTGATGAGACACAGGAAGAACAACAAAGAACAAACAAATGCCTCATGTTAAAAAAACCTTTTAACCATTCGAACGGTGAGAAACGCAGAAACAGAGGAAAGGAAGAAATCCACAGAGGAAGCTTTAAACAGATGATTTTACTTAATTACTTTTGCTAATAGTGACAGATTAGAAAAAAAGCAGTAACAACTATTAAATGCTAAACATGCACATCGTTCTAATTCCTCACACACCCACCGTCAGCCTGGTAGCCTGAACATGTAAATGAGCAGCACACCAATTTCCTGAAGCCTCCGAGGTCCAGGGCATCCTTGGTGATAACCCCCAACCTTAAGCACACGAGTTCTTCTTTCAACGGTGTTTCCTCTATCAGCTGATTATAAGTCCTATTTAACCCCTCGTGGGGTTGTTATCTTGGTGGTTGTTGACCCATGTTACAGATGACTGGTGGTTGGTATTATCACCACCTCCCTGTTCAACGATTGTTATTCAAGCCTGATGTGGATGGCCTCCTTTATTTGTTTCTCTCTAACCATCAGTCGCTGTTCCCTTCAGTCCAAAAACATCCCAGTTACCTCCAACTTAAGCACCAATGTCTACCATGACCCCGAATCTACAGAATCGCCCTTATTTTGGAGAAGTGCACTTTTTTGGAAAAAATATACTGTTTTATGTGCGTCAGTTAAAATGTTTATTTCCTGATTCCTTGATTTTTATTACCTATGTTTTTTTTTAACCTTTTTTATTTATTTAATTTTATTTTTTAATTTTTTTATTTATTTGTTTCTCACAAACATATCAAAATGATTCAGAAGGCACAGGTCAGCCCAGGGGTGTGAGCATTTTTCCTTAGAGGACCAGCGCTGAACAACTACATTGAAATATGACATATTTCATGACATACAACATATAACAACTGCTGAAATATCGGTAAAATCCATGAATTTGTAAACTTTTATGTCATGGGTTAACAGACTCCAACTCCATCTTGGACTGGTGACCTAGTTCTGATTTGTCTTATCGTCTGTCCTGGCGGATCAATCAGGACCTGAATCTGGTGGAAAACTGGTTCAAATGTCGCTTGTTTAGTCACTAAACAATGCTGCACAATTCTACACAACGCTGCGAAGCAGGACCAGGATTTGCTGCACATGTTCCCAACATCCACCCTGTCGCTGGGCAGCCTGTGTTAGATAGATAAATGATCAATAGATACTCTATTAAAAGGGGAATTGTTGTGTTACAGCTGAAAGATAAAGAATAACAATCATACAGTCTGCAATAAACAACAAAGGTAAAGTGCCAGAGGCGTTCAGTGAGGGCCTCATACTACGAGAGAGTGCAAAATGTTACTAACATTAGTTTAGTGGAGTGTGTGGTTGATTCACGGTCTACTTCCTCTTTTGTTTGTTTTTGGCTCCCATCACCCTGATCTGTGTTCAATCTTTGTGAGTAATTATGCTTTCATTATTAAAAGGTTAATGAACTGTGGCAGCATTGTGCCATCTTATGTTCGGTTCCTTTGAGCCATGGATTTAGAGACTGTAGCACTGGAACAATCAAACACAAAAGCATAAGAGAGCTGAAGGACCAAAATGCATGTGTGAGATTTCATCTGAAGGGTAAAGTCTTTTAGTTTCTTTGAAATATGTTGGTTTGACATGAGGCTAAAACACAAATTAACTCCAGTTGTGTTACCGAAGACCCGGTAGATGTTAGCAGAGCAGGTAACTGCACTCTAGCCCTGACCCGTGTCCTTGCCCTTAACCATTTTTCATGTTACTTTCATGCAAACAGGCAAACAACTGGAGACACTGTATGGAATAAATCCCTAGAGCAGCGTGTTTTATACACAATTCCATGACATCAGGTAATGTAAAGTTGCTTTCAAAGCCAAGCCTTTATAAATAGCAATCAAATAATGTGGAGAGCCTCTAGAGGTCACAAGCTGTTTGTGTTGCCTGGCAGTAATTCTATAGTCACTCTGATCCATTTCTTCCCAGGAGGGATAAACTGCACAGTGTAGGTGGAGGAGATCACAGCCTGACAAGTCCTTGTTGTGGTTGTGATGCATCCCAAAGATCTGATGTCATATTTATAGATCCTTCCCTTGAAAATGACTCAGGTGACTTTTATTTTGAAAGACTGCTCGCAGACGAAACAAAGCCTCTGAGATGGTGCCTCTTTTTTCAGCACTGGGTCTTTTTTTACTCCCAGAATATGAATATGAATTAGGAGCTCATACAACAACTGGATCTTTGTGGCAAGCATAATTATCTCCATCACACACAAACAGACTCACAAGGTGAAAGCAAATCCAGCTTCACTCATGCAGCTGGTAACAAACTAACAGCCTGGTGACAGCTGACTGTCCTGTGTATGAGTTCATTAAAGGCATATCAGGTCATTTAACCATCTTGCTTTTCTTCATATTATTTTTTCAACTCACATCATCAGTGCAAACATGGCAAAACTCAAGCACCGCCTCGAACAGTCTAATAACCTGTGCCTAATAAATGGGCAGAACTCTAAAACTCCAAATAAAGTCTAATAAACACTGTGCAAGAGAGTCCCAGCATCATCCAGATGCATATTAACAAATAAAACACTCATAAAACAGCGGTCTACTTAAATGTTTTCTTTGTCACATAGACTGTAAAAGATGAACGCTGTTTTTGACTACGCCTCAGTATAATGGCTGCCATCGTGTTGGTTTTCTGGAGCCAGAGGTTACCATTTCTGCATGACAGGGTCACGTGCTAATGCTAACAAGCTCTGTTAGCAAGCTGTAACAGAGATAGTAGCTAATTAGTGCTTAAAAATACTAGAACTGAACTTGGACAGGCTGTACGTCACAGGAAGCCATGTTATTTTTTGACATTTCCATCAAAATGGCACAAAAACATTCAAGAGCAAGCAGCAGCACCAGCATTTTGTAGAGGACTGAAAACACATTTATTTCTGCTGTAAAGTTGAGCATTTTAATACTGGAGTCTGTGGGGATTGACTTACTTTTGGAGCCTCAACCTGCTGTGGACGTAGTCGAGATGATACACAGAAGGCAACAAATCACATTGAATGACATTAACACCTACTTTTATGTCAAGTATTGTCTTTACCAGCAGCACTGGTCACTGCTCAGCATAGATGTCAGAAATACGTGGACTAGAAGAAACAAAAGTATTGTTAATCCCCCAAAATGTTTTAATCTATATAAACTCCATCATCCATAATCTCTCTCCTCCTTCATTGACTCAGTAGTCCTGGTGAGCCCTTGCAGAGATCAGGTTCTAATAAAATAATAAAAGGAGGCACTGCTGGGTAGTGTGCCGTGTTTAATAGTGGCTTTGTAAAGTACCCTGCAACATTTACATTGTCAACAGAAATGAGAATCGTTACACACCTGCTTACACGAACTGCTTCTGGAATCAACACAAAGCTTTCACAGCACTGCGATGCTTCACAAATATAAAGACAGGTATTATTAATAATTTAGTGGGTAAAATAAAGCCCGAACCAATAAGCGCGGGCCACGATGTAAGACAAGAGCAAAATCCATCCTGTCGGGTTTTGTGTTTTCATATTGAGCTAATGCATCTCCAGCAGGAAATTCTTCATTCTGCAAAAACAACAAACACAACAAACGCTGAAAATTACAATTATTGAAAACATCAGAGAGTTTACACACAGAAGGAGAAACTGACAGCAGTGTTCTCCCTCTGGCATCTCTCAGACTTTATTTTACAGTTTCTCCTAAAGTAGAACCAAATCCTGATGCAGCAGAAATGCATCACATCAGCAGGGGTGTTTTAAGTAGCTGCTGCTGTGCATTACAGTGTCATGCCAGTGCTGTCAGGCTGAATTCCTGTTCCCGTGTGCTCCTCTGAACCCTGCTGGGGTTTAAAGCCAGATCTGAGCTCTTCAAGCAGACTGGATTGTATAACAAGTCTGCGGAGCCTCTAAAGGCTGCTGCGCAGCTTCTGTCTTTTTCAAGTCATCCCAGAATGTCCCTGCATTGTCAGGCTGCATTTATGCATCTCAAAGGTTCTTAGCACTCACAACTTTGAAGTTTTAGAAAAGTGTCTTTTCTCTTTAGTCCACAGCCAGAACTGTGGTTGAACACATAGCTTTTGTCAGTCAGGCTATGTGAATGTGGACGTTCTTCAGCTTCTAATCTATTAACAGAACATTTTAGTGTCGCCTCCACAAATGTGAACATATACTGGCATCACTGTCAAAATGTCAAATGTACAATTTCTGTGAAAAATATGAATTCATCTTAGTTCTGGTTCCATATTTTCATGCTCTCCTTTTGTTTTTAATGACGAGATATGGCTCTAAGCACCGTAGCATTAAAGTTCCAGAGTTTAGATGCCACGACACATTTATTTTATTTCATTTGTTGATTTATTCTTCTTCTTTGCCAGTCTCTGGACTCTCAATTGCCCCCATGGGGATAAATAAAGTTATCTGAATCTGAATAATAGAGTCTGTAAGGAACAACTCCATGTTGGAGTCCAGCTGTTGCCAGGTACTGTGAACTCACAGTACCTAAATGAGCATCAGCTGTCACGAGCAGAGATGGGCAGTAACGCGTTACTTTTTTCAGATAACGAGTAAAGTAAGGGATTACTATTGCAAAAACGGTCATTAGATTACCCTTACTTTCCCGTAGGAACGCTGCTTTACTGCGTTACTAAAACCGTGATTTTTTTGCGAGAATGTCTCATGACAGTGACGTAAGCGAGTGTGACGTCAACAGTGGATCATATATCGATTGTGGGAGAGAGTATGAGCGTGCAGCGTTTAAAGCGTGGAAGTACTGACCTTACTTTGAGTTTGATTCCATAAAAAGTGACACAAACATTAGTGTCCGCTGTGCGTGGGAAGAAAACTTCTTTTTACAGCGAAAAAACCCCTAAACTTCCAACAAGCACCGAGTAGCTACAACGTGATGGGAAACTCACAGAGAAACTCGCGGATTCTTCCACTGACCGCGGCACACCTGCACCAGGGTAA
>NW_005187477.1:1441233-1467097 GCF_000239375.1 Pundamilia nyererei | reverse complement strand
TTCAGGTTGTAAATCGTGTTTTTAAAAAGTAACTAAGTAACTCAGTAATTAATTACTTTGAAAATGAGTAATCAGTAAAGTAACAGGATTACTTTTTTTGGGAAGTAATCGGTAATTAGTTACTGATTACTTTTTTCAAGTAACTTGACCAACACTGGTCACGAGCTACTGAAAAAGTCCATGATGATCTGCTCTTGGTGGCTGTGACACACCTCTCACATGTCTCATGGGTTTATAAATGACTTTCAGACTCTGTAGTTCTGTGCTTGGATGCAGCTATCGAGCACAACACTGCACACGTGTGCTGCAGCTGGACTCAGGCTCAGGACATTGTTCAGGCCCCGACATCGAACCCTAAACAGAAGAGACAGAAAGGCTGACCGAAAAATACCTGGTGCAGACACCTCCAGGCAGACATCAAGAGGATAGACCTTACCTGGAGCTAGCTTGAGGCAGGAGCACTGGATAGAGGAAAATGAAGGTCTCTTGTCACCGCCTGTATTCCAAAGTCGGCTCTGGGGAGGGCACCGCACAAAATAACTGAAGTTTGGGTATAAAACATGCAGTACAGCACACACTGCCTGAGTGTGCTCCAGAACTAATCAATAAATCCTTAAAATCAGCAGTAAAGAAAAGTGATATAATGTGTCGTGCAGTCATTTCTAGCTGTTTCCACGTCACGATGAGGGGTTGGTGTACAAACTTCTGCACTGCTGGTCCTTAATGTGGCAGCAAACATTTGATGTCCACCATCTCTGGTGCAACATATCAGGCTTTTTAGCTGCTTGATGTTCTGCTTCCTTCACCAGCTCGTCTCGAACAATGTCTGTAATGGTTTTATTGGCACTAGTGAGCTGAAAACGGCGGCCTGCTGATGCTGGAAACACCAAGACACTGAGGCAGACTGTGAGTGAGCCATAAAACTGACACTGTGAACTAAAAGAGGTGTTTTTAAAAAGCCACTGCTGAGTTGCAAAGGCCGTAGAAATTCTTAGTGAGGTCAACGCAAGCTTTCACCCTGCTAACATTTACTTGGTGGTAATCAGATATTATTCACTAATTAGTAGCCTTGGTGACGTTTCAGTATGCAGATAACATTTTATTTACTAATGACTTTAACCAGACGTCCAAACAACATTTAGAGATCAAGGGCAGTCGTCTCTGGTGTAATTGTGCTGTGTATTTTATTATATTTTTAACTGTTACTCATAATGTTGCTCTGTCAGAAATGTTAATCAGTGCATTCACACTGAAAGGCTAAATCGTTAGCCTACAGTAACAATACCACAGCTGTATGCTTTGTGTAATGACAGTGTTCAATCTCTTTACACAGCGATTATGCTGATGGATTTTGTTATTAAAGCATATTTTGTAAAGCCCTAATGAGATTTGTAATCAAATGAGCACTGGCCTTATTTAACAGGCTCCACATCAATAATTTATCACAGCATCTGAACATCAAACAGCTCTTTGAGCCAGTGTTGGTAATTCAATCCTCCTCCTCCTCTCTCACACTCCCTCCTTTCTTATTTTAGCCATGCCACGACGAGTTATTTTCTTCCCAGAAGAGGAAAAAAATAACATCAGCGAAATTTTCCAAGGCTGCGATCAACAGCAGCCTTCTGGAAAATGTCTCCATCCTGGTGTTTTCCTCTCTAACACGGGCTAAAGTGTTTGCCCGTTTTCCAGCTCATAATAAATCCATTAAGAAGCATAAGGTCTGCTGAGTTCACAGCACCGGGATGCTTCTGATGGGTCTCATTTCCCCAACCTCTATCATATTCCACACATCCAGACGGTTTGATTACTTGGAGAGAAAGATGAAGGACAGCAGCAGTAAGTCTCGTGCTTGTTGTAGGCGGTAATAATCATTTCGCACAGGACACACAACGGCTTTTGTTTAAACGTCTACAACAGTGGGTTGTTTTTCAGGTTTGGGCTCAGCCACTTAGTTCCAGTGAATGGAATTCGTTTTGCTTCAGCAAACCAAGACATTGTGGACAATTTCATGTTCACGAGCACACAAAGCAAGGTCCATAAAGACATAGATGAGTGAGTTTGGTGTGGAAGAACTTGACCGGCCTGCACAGTCCTGATCCGATGGAGCTAGAGCGGAGCTAGAGCCAGACCTTCTCATCCAACATCAGTGTCTGACCTCATAAATGTTCTTCTAAAAGAATGGTTAGAAATTCCCATAGAAACTCCTAAACTTTGTGGAAGGCCTTCCCAGAAGAGTTGAAACTGTTATAGCTGCAAAGGGTGGGCTGATATCATATTATCCCCAGTGGATTAGGAGTGCGATGTCACTCGAGTTTATATTAGTGTGAAGACAGATGAGCAAATACTTAATAGGTTGCTTGACGCTTGTAGGTGAATCGATGGAGCAACTTTGCTGTTCCAGCTCATGGCACCAGTGCCGTCTGTGAATCTGGCACAGCTGTCTGAGGTGATCATCTTCCTGAATTTCTTGCTGGTTCATGTGTTTCCACTGGCTCAATCGCAGGTGCATTTCCATGCAGTTTTTCTTCCTTCCCCAGTGAGTCTGTTTTTGCCAGAAATGCTAAACTCTCTGAACTGTGAAATGCATGAGCCCGTGTAAATATGTTGAATTATACAGACTGCTGTTGTAGACTTGAAACTACAACACAGAAAAATGCACAAATACATTTAAATGCATGCATTTATTTGCATGTATTTCACAGACAGTATAAGAGATGAACGTAGTGCTGAAATGGAGAAGCACAAATGTGTGTGTGAAGTGGGACTGCAACTTTGCTCCTCTTTTGTTGTGCACAATAAGCTAACTGGCAGGAACATAAAGGCAACAGCAAGTTAACATTTGCTAAATATCACTGACTTCATGAAGAAATGTTCCGAATCGCTTCAGTGCGAAGGCCCCTCATTTGTACCGGCAGAGGTAAATTCTTGTGCATACACAGGAAATCTGCTCTGCATTTGTTCAACAAATCAAAGCTGATTGTGTGACTTGTTTTTTTTTATGTTCAGAGATTGTATTCTAGAGTCCAAACAGGAATAAACTTTTCTTTAGAAAATGTCAATCCTGTTCAAAAGCAATCCACAACACGATCAAGAAAAAAAACACAATTTCTTTTCAAGCAGTGGTGAAAATAACCATCATGCCCTGCAGCTGGGTTCTACTGGTCAGGGCAGACTTTGTCAGCTGAGTCAGTTCAGCTCTGTTTGATCTAAATGAACTCAGAAGTGCCTTTTAGCAAAACCATATTGCTCGTTTGTTAGCACAGATGTTTTGGGGAGAAATGCGCGCGTTACTTGAGTTTGTAATAAATCATTAATGTCTTTGTAAACAGCAGTGTAATAAAGCAGCTAATGTCCAGGGAGCAGGCCATTACTGCAAAATCAACCCCTTCAGACCTCATGTTGGGTACTGAATCAAACTGTCAGGCCTAATTTAACCGTAATGACCAATGAACTGCACAGTTCTCATTGCATATACGATAACACGATAATGAAGCAAGCTAGGAGTTTCAAACTGATACAGTAGGTGTACCTACCAAGAAAAATGTAAGAACACCCCACGGCAGTACGTACTCACCTCTGGTCACTCTCTTGCCTTCCTGCCCTGTCATTTGTTGCAGAGCTCCCCTGTGTTTAAGCGTTTCTCCGCCGTTGACCGTCCTCGGCTCCACGTCCCCTGTTTCAGTTTCTAGCCACATTTCTTGTTTAAGTTCACATTTTTGTAAACAAAACTTTGTAAATAGAGTCTGCACTTGGGTGATTCTCGTATTTCCACCAGTTTGTGAGAGATTGATGGATACAATCTTTAGTTTTAATCTATTCAAGTAGCTTTAATGCTCAGTTCAAACACCAGGCAAGGGAAAAATTTAACACAAAGTAAAAGTCCTGCATGATCCAAACCCCAGGATTCAGCTCACTCTGCTAACAGACGTTACTCCATGTGGACTTATTTGGCTGTGGCATGTTTCTAGACATTAGCTAAGAAGACCTGGCTTTCTGCGACCTAATGCATTCCCCTAGACACATGAGCAAGAATGCATTGAAGTTACATGGAAACAGAGCTTTTCCTTTGAAGTAAAAATGAATCCATTTGTGTGTCACGTGGTGTCAGCAAGCTAACCATCAATATATCAGTCAAGAAAACAGCTCAAGGCTTAATGTGTGAAGACATTAGAGTCTCTTCAAACATGTAGATACAAACAGCACAGACCCGTCATAGTAGCAGTGCAGAGTTTAATTACGGAGCTTGACAATAAGAAGGAGCACTGGGGGGACTTCAGTAAGGAGGAAGCCTCATGGGAGCTTTTAGACTCATCACAGAATGTATCATCTGTACAGACTCAGAGATTTTAACCACAGCAGGGTTCAGAGAAGCACACAGGGACCAGAATGCAGGCTGACAGCACTGGCACGACCCAGTAATGTACAGCAGCAGCTACTCCTAACACTCCAGCTGTGATGCAGTTTGCTGCGTCAGGAGTTTCTTAAAGCAGTAAAAAAATAAAAATACGTGTTTACACCAGAGCTGATTCTACTCAGATTAGATTTTTACTTCTAATGTGTACAAACACAAAATAAATGTTATTTATTGATTGGACAGTGGACAGACACACACACACACACACACACACACACACACTGATCTCAAACTTTATAATTACACACTGTCATAACTTCCTCATTATTGGAGCCCCTTTAATTTCAGACTGACAGCCTAAAATTAAAGGGGTAATTAATCTGGCATTGATCAGCTTGTGTGGCAGAGTGGGAAGCAACAAGTCTGCCCTTCAGTCCTTTGAAACCTGCAGTTATATATTCTTGTCATCTACAACATGTTGATTATCACTGGAACTGATTCTATTAGTACTATTATTGCCAGCAGTAATATTGAATTATTTGCTGAAATGGATTTATAAACATTATATAAAGTCAGACCTTACATAAATATGAAAATGATATTTCATCATACACATGAGGGCATTCATACTTCTTTCATATAATAATATGAATGAGAAAATATGGAAGGTTTGAGGCGGAGAGGAGGTGTTTTATTCCCCTGCATTAAACATGGAAAACACAGAAACAATTGAGCTTCTTTCTGCAGTGAGAAAATTGCACCTCAGTTTCATTGTTGAGCGTTTCATTGCTACAGTGACAATAACGCTGATTATGATTGTAAAGATCCCGCAGACCAAACCCTCACTAAATACAACTTAACACAACAATTTCTGACACCGTTGCATCAAACATCATGTCCAATTGGCTTCACTTACTGTGACGTGAGGCTGTCTCGTTGTGTTTGGTGTTGCTGCTGCTCTCTCCTCGTGTCTGTTTCTCACCTTCTGAACTTGTGCTGGGAGTGAGGGACTGACACACGAGGAGAGGAATTGAGGAGTTAAGGAATCAAGGATGTACAATTTGGGCAGTGACAGAGGAAGGAAAGATAAACTCTAGAAACACAATTGAAATGTTCCACCCATCAGCTTATAAACTCGAAGCTTCCTACTCGTCACTTCAGAGAAAAAATAATGATGTTTGACTGCCAACATGGAAACACTAATCATTAAAGTTAAATCTCTGTGTGCTTGTATTCAGTGTGTACGTGTGTTGGAGAAATTATCAATGTGCATTTTGTGTGAGAAGACCTTCATTACAAGCATAATTTCACAGATGTTGTTTTATCTCCTTAATTTGTCATGAAACGATAGCGACACTAAACCGTTTGACAGCTATTCGTCCGACTGCTTTGAACCTGTGAAATGGAGCGACAGCGTAAAATGGCAAAACAATTGTTTTGGCGTACAAAGGAGGAATGACAACAATGATGTCACACCCACCGAAGGACCAGAGTGAAAGTATTCTCTCGCTCGGCAGTTGCCTCGGAAATATTTGTCAAAATCAAAACAATGGAACTCAGTAAGTGCTGCGAGTCCTCCAGGCCTCGTGTTGGGTACCGAATCACACTGTCAGCTCTAATTTAAGCTTCATGTCTGACATACTGGAACAAGTGCTTATGAGCTTATGTGCATATTTTCTTGTTTGTCCTGCAGGAATAGAGGGTTCCCCTGAACGAGTCACTGTGCATTCTGTCTGCGTGCACAGGGGTAGAAATGTTTAAGTGACTTTAAGTGACTTGTGGAACAGTTGACGTATTGTATCATTTCTTTTTCCAGATATTAATGATTAGAACTGAAGTAAGGATAACTCAGACGCCTGAACAGTCCAACATTTCTGGCCATTTTCAGGATAAAAAGAACATTTTTCATTGGATTTCATCCTGCCCCTGTCTGTCTGACAATCATCCTTCTCTCTCCCTTTCCCTGTAGTGTCATCTCCTCGTGTCTACTGTGTACCCTCTCATCTGTGGTTTCTCTCGTTTCTTATTGGTTTAAAATATATCCTTTCATCAGGAACTGATCCTGTGTACAGATTTTGCAGGGTTGTATTTTCATTTTTCTCATTTGTAGTTTTCTAACTTACTGTTTGTTCTGCAAAAAGAAAATTCCCTTCACCACGAGCTCTGCGACAATGCAGAGATTAATAAACCTGAGGTTATTAATTTCATGCAGCACAATCAGGAGCTCCACTCTCGCCTCCTCACCCTGTTTGGAGTGTGCCTCTGTGTGCCTCTGTGTGCCTCTGTGTGCCCTCCTGCTTTACTTAATTCAAATATATATTTGAGATATGCACATTTTTATGTTAATGCATTTGTGGGGAATGTGTCCCTTATTTATAGCACTAGCTTTCATAAGTGCTGATAAGCAGAATAAGTTCAACGCATCAGTAAACACTTGTGTGTTACGTGCATGTGTGCGTCCTTTTGTATGTGTGTCATACTAATCATTTTAATAAGTTTTGCAGCTCCTGATATACAGAGTGGAGAAAAAAAGCTGGTTTCATTACGTTTGTGTGCAGATATTTGTGTGTCCTTCATACAATAGTGCTTATTTTCACTGCCCATGATAAGCATAATAAAATGTCAACTTATCCATAAATCCTGCTTGTGTTTCCTGTGTGCCTGCTGAGATAGCAGCAATCACACATGGGAAATACGTGGAGTGAACAAAGCGGCTGAGGTTTGGATCGCTGGGCTTTTTCTGAATAATGATGTTAACTGGGGATAATTTTAAGTCGTAAACAACTTGCTCATAGAGGAGAATATGAAAACAAAGATTTCTCCTTTTCTGTACGATTGACTCCCCACAAGACAAAGACATAGATGTCAGATTGTTTTTGCCTACTCTTGTCCAGTTTGACTGAGATGCCAGACTAGTCTAATTACCTTTTGAGAACATGAAGATTTTAAAGGACGATTGTTCATTGTTCACGATGAAGTTCTGAGAGCCTGATCCTGTCACAGTCTGTGGAAGCAGACTGTATGGAGTGGGGAGGGGAACCCAAGAGCAGACACGTCAAACTAAACTTGATTTTAACAGAGGGCGAGAGGTTTATTGGAGGCTGATAAAACAGTACGAAAACAAAGGCAAAGGCGACACTAAGCAATAACTAAACTGGGAGATGTAAGTCTAAACATAGAATACTCTGGAACACATTGAAATATTAACTAAAATGCCACATAACCATAAAGTGTAGTATTAAGTGGACACGGCCCTGAAAATAAAGGCATTCGACTACGTGTCCTTGGTGGGTAGAAAGCTGTAGACTCTCGCTCGAGTAGATAGTAGAAAGTAGATATAGAAGTAGATAAGAGGGGACCAACTTTGAGTGGAATGTTACTGAAACACTGTTGTTTAGACTAGAGAGGGACCAGCAGATTGATTGTTTGATTGTAATTGATTGTTCATTTTGAGAAAAACAGGAATTGGATATTACACTGTTTTATGAAGCTTGATACTGCTGATTGATAAGAAATACTGTTTGCAGAGAATCATGGCCTCATTTGTCTGATTAGAAAGAACAGAACATACTGCACAGGAAGCCAAGGTCATAACTTCGGCCCCCCTCCAAACTAAGCATTCACAGTCTTTCTCTCTCTCAGTGAGCTATAGGAATGTGAGAAACGGTCAGACACTTCGAGATATTCTAGGCACATCAGAGTGAGGAGACCCCGATCAATCTAGTCACAACAAGCCAAGGGACAACTGGAACATGCGACTAATGAGAAGGCTACTTAGTTTTACTCCGCTGCCATCAGTCCAGATGTGAATTAGCAGCGTGTAAATGAGTGGATTAAACTTTAATATCAGATATTTTTTGAACTAGATAATCTCTCTGTCAGTCCAGCCAAACATGCGTTTGTCCAATCAGCTGTGGAGAGGATTTATTTTGATGTGAGTGAAACAGCCTTCATCTGTTATGTAGCCTTCTTGAAATGATTCCTTGTCTGAGCTCATGCCTCTGAAGCCTTGTCAAATCGCAAAGAGAAAAGTGAAAATTGAAAGGTAATCTTCTAGGAGTTGCTCGAAATCTGCCATCTGTCTTCCTCGCCTCTTAGACCTCATGAATTTAGATTTAGGCTGCTGTGAGGAAAAACTAAAATGCATGAGCCTCCTTCAGAGTTTAGAACATGCACATTAAAACTTCAACGTTCTTTAGTCTTTGTAGTGTGAGTACAAGAAAATAATTATTATAATATGATGTGCTAAATTTGTTTAGATCAGAGGAATAAGGAAGGATTGGTTTGTGTTTTAGTTTGGCTTAGCTGTAGCCTGAGTGAGTGTAATTGTTTAGAAGGAAAGGAATTTATGGACACTGGGTTCTGCTGTCATAAAAGGAGACAGGAAGCTACAGTTGGGGGTTGCTGATGCTTGTACCTTTAATAAAACTCATAATTGTTATAAACGTAAGAAGTAGGTTTGTAGGAGACTCTCCACCTGATCTGTAAATGTAAGACAACAAGAGGCCACTGGCCCAGTGGATGCAGAGTGGGGGTCTCAGTGTTTCTAATATGTTAACTGTGTTTCCTATGTTGTGTAGAGGAATCTGGTGTAGCTTGGGTGAGGAGATTACTTTTATGACCCCCAGGAAGTCACGTATACAGACACACACACACCTACATGCACACTCACTCACGTGCACACACATACACACGGGTACGCGCACACACAGGCACTCACGTGCACGTGCATACACACACAAACACAGAGTTTGCAGCACACCGTGGGGGTTTTATGATGGGGTCACTTCTATAAAGCTGACTGTAACAGACAAAGGCCTTGCACGTCTTCCCTTCTAGAAGATGCATGCTCAAATGAAGATAAATAAAGATGAATAAAGGTTTTGTGAAATGACTACTGAGTTTGGTGCCGTCTCTGGATGCCCGAGGAATAAAAAGAACTGGGGTGAAACTGATTTCGCAACAGTAGTTATTCTAACATTTTCTTTATTTAGGAGCACTTCTATACTACAGTTCTAGTTCATCTTCCCTAACATGCCGCCTCAGTTGTGTGTGAATGTTTCTGCCTCATTTCTTTCCATGTTTAGGCGTTACACAGTTTCTCCATACTTGTGTCTCGGGGGTTTGGTCCTGTTGTGTGTTGGGCTGTGCTGGATGTCTCTGTTTCGTGTCAAACTTCAGGATGCAGTGAATGTTGTTCTGGGATCAGAGAGCACATTATTAAAGCTTCTGCTTGTGTGCGAGGAAACATCACAGGCATCCATGAAAGCGTTTAACATTACTCTGCATGAAATATTAAAAGTATCACACACAGGTGATTTTCTCCATATGTGGCTGTAATTTTGGAGCCATTTCCTTTCCTCTTAGAGGCAGCGCAGAGGAAGAAAGAGCGCTGACATTTTTAATAAAGACCTCCTCAAATCACACAGTCTCACATAAAATATTGAACGCTAAAATCAATACAGCATTAGAAAAAGAAATGAGTTAAGAAATATTATGAGGTCACACTGAGGGTGACCAGTGTTTGTGTGTGACACATTATGAGAGCTAAGAAGAACATTTTTCATAAAGCAAACTTTAAAAAATACATTATGGTTTCCCGAGCTTCCTCTCTGAGTAAATATGGTGAGCGTAAATAGAAAGTGAACGTTTGTGCTTGTGCTCTAATGCAGACACTGTGGTGTATTCCCTTTTCCTTAACTCCAACCATTAACTGTAAGTTTGTTCTCGGTGGCTGTCGTTGGGATTCAGTCGTATCTCTGAGCCACACAGTGAGTTTCTTCCAGGAACCCAACTCCTCCCTCCTCCAGAGGGAGCACAGGTGGTTCAGTATCCTCCCCCATCCATCAGGGAGGGACGGAGCACTCAGGGTATTTTAAACCCTAGAATTAGCCCTGCAAAAGATTGGCAACCAACTGGTGTAGCCCACCTCTCACCCTATGGCAGTTCCAGCCCCTCCATGACCCTGAATTGGATAAGTGGAAACAGGATGGGAGGATGCACTGATTGAGTTTTGCTTCACATCTTATTGTCTTTGTGTAAAAGTTACAAGTAACTCAAAAGCAAAACCCACCGTCCCCACGTTGCACTAGCGTCACACAGCAACTCTTCTTATTTTCACCGTCTGAATTGTGTCGTGTGTTTGTAGGAATTTGGCTTTTTGGTCAACTAGTGTGACATCAGGTGAACCTGCATGATAACCATGTTCTGTGTGTTCTTCTTTGAGCTTTAGAAAAGTATCTGTCCTGCAGTGCTGACTTTTGAAAACGAGAGGCAGCTGAAGAAGGACACATTAATTCAGCCACAGTGCTGCTTTGAATACTCACCTGATCTCAGTTAATGCAGGAAATAAGACATTTTTTTTAACTCTTCCTCTGATATTCTTCCACCTAGCCTAACTAAATATGTCGGTAAAGCCGAAACACCATGATGTCCATGGCAAAAACACCTTGTAACAGGACTTCTCAGACCGCTGGGTGATGTCATAGGGGCCAAGTCCATCTTGTATACTCGTTACTCTTTTCTTAGGTTCTTCAGCCCACAGCAGCTCTCTGTCGTTTGTGCTGAATGCTCACGTGGTAAAGTCGAGAGAGATGACAGCAGCAGTCACACACATACAGCTCAACCCAGCTCACCTCTGAGAGATTCGTGTGATTCTTTACAGGTAGGGGGGAGAGAGCACTGAGAGGTGGGAGGAGATCAGAGGAGACAGAAGAAAGACAAAGGAACAGGCAGGAGGTAAGAAAACAGGAGAAAGAGTTTGCAGCAGTACAAAGAATGAGGGCGGCCTTAAACAACACTGAGGTTGAAGCTGCAAAATGAGTGAGATCAGGTGAAGGGCTGAGTGTAAGACAAATAAGGATCATTCTGAACTGTGAATCAAGCAAAGCTACTTTCAGTAGAATCCAGGGGTGCAAATGTGGAGCTTGAGATCAGCATCACTGTCCTCTTTAAAACTGTAGGCTGTAAACCGACGCTCTCCTGCTGCAGCACTTAATCCCACCTGCTGTTACCATGGAAACCTCAGATATAACCAATCAAACAGAACTGAAATATGAAAGATTAAAGATTTATTAGAGAAAATAGTCTTATTTAATGACCTGTTTATGTCCATTTACTGAACTGCTTAACCAAAAGGAGCTTAAAGCCAGCCGGAGAGCCTCTGGTATGTGTTTTAGTGTTTCCCTCTCACTCGTCCCCCCGCCTTGGAAGGATGATGAGTGAGAGGAGATTATGGACCTACTGTTCTTAACATTGGCATTGTTAACTGTAGTTTTGTGCGTGGACAGCTGAGACCTGTGATGTGGCTGCTGAGGTGAAGCTGGTAGCTGCAGCACAGATGGCACAGCAACAACTACGCTGTTGGAGCGCATTAATAAAGCACAACAAAGCTGTTGTGCGGCAAACAAAAACCCTATTCAAAAACTACAACCGGCATCACAGTTAATTTTCCAGGCTGCTGCTATTTTAAGTAGAAGAAAGGGCTGGCTGAGCAGTGACAGAGGAGCTGGCTGTGTGCTGCAGCACAGCTCAGACGCACGCCAGTTTGCTGTGTCTTTGTGCAGCGCATGTTAACGGCGCCAGATTATCTCACAGAGACGCTGCACGTGAAGATAAGTGACGAGTGTTGTTTCTCAAAACTTTCTCAGCCCAGGAAGAAGAGGAGGAGGGCATGACTAACCGTACACTTAGCAGTCTGGAGATCAAAAGTTGCGTTCCATATCTGTGAAGTCTTACATCACTGACACTGTAAACAACCCAGAGAGGACCGAGGGAGGGGTGAGGAGAGATGAAAGCACGACGCGTGCAGCAGACATCAATACGACACCAGAGACGGAGCTCAGTCGAATATTTATGTGTCACTCACACACACAGAGGCGTTGTTGTGTCCTGCGCTGCCCAGCACTGTGTGTGTGCGAAGCAGCGTGTCTTTGTTGAGCCTGACCTCACCTCAAATGTTCTGTTGTCAGCTCAGTCACATCTTTACTGCTGAGCAAAGACAAGCACAACAGCCGGAGGGGATTCGGTTCATCCTCGGCCAATAGACACTCGCCTCCCTACATGCACACAACAATGTGTCACACGTATTGTTTGTGCCTTTCTGCAGAGCAACACTACATCAAAAATAGATGTTTTGAAGTGTAGCAGTGGCTCTTGGCTTTTTAGGAGTGCAGCTAGCTTTTGGGGAGTGAAACACTATCCTCCTGGTTTAACAGGTGTTGGACAAATGCTAGTGCCGTCCCAATAACAAGTGTATTCTGCTGCAAGTCCAGGTAATCCATTACATTCAATTCTCTGTTGTGTGCATGACACAATATTAGTCAGATGACAGAGTCCCAGCTATTTCTACACTTTTATTCTACCTTTGTCTAGGAAAAGACCAGGGTTGGGCCAAAATGCTTATGGCTTAAAGATGGCTTAAGAACAGGCGGTCAGATGTTGCCAAGTCTTTGCTGATAACAATAATGTGCACATTTGAGAAGTTGTGATGGTGCAAATAATGTTATTTAAAAAAGCTGATTCTGTTCACCTGGACAAATGTTTGTCTCACTGAAAACGCTCCGTGCAGATCAACAGAATCGACTCTTTGGGGTTTCCTTACCTGAATCAAGACAATACTTGGTTTTAAAAACAACAATGTTTGATGATCACTGAGTTATAATTGAGAGGATAATGATGATAATAATAGTAATAATAATGATGTAACAGTAATAGTAATAATAAAAGGTTTAAAAGTCAGCAACGTCATATAAATGTTTGAAAATAAATGAAACAAATCTAAAATATGAACAAAATAAAGGACATTTTGCTGCCAAGAAGCCAGAATTTGTTATTTTCAAAGTGATGTTGAGCAACTGATCTCCAGACTTTGTGAAGTCTTTCTCTGGTTCACAGGTATCAGTCTGGTACCTGACCATTTTCAGATCAATGTTTGTTTGTTAAAGAACTTAGAAATGATCTATGAATGTTTAGTCCCTGGAGAACTATTCCTGAAGCCTACTTACAAGAAAACTTCTCATGAGAGTTTAAGCTGGGTCTATCTCCAGGCCTCGAGGGCCGGTGTCCTGCAGGATGTGTCCTTGATCCATCACAGCTGATTTAAATGACTAAATGACCTCCTCAACATGTCTTGAAGTTCTCCAGAGGCCTGGTAACGAACTAATCATTTGACACAAAAGAAAAAAAAGAAGGTGAAGCCTTGTGATTTACCAGCTGCTCTATGTACCAGCTCTCACCTGTCGTCATGGGTACAGAACATGTTTGCAGATACAAGTGGCTAACATGGGTTCTCTCTATTACTTTAACAATTAAAAAATTGTTTTGAAAGTAGACCTCACTCCATATTTTATTGTCCCATCACTGTGTAGATGATGGAGATGGGGTAAAGCCTGGAAACAGGAAGTTGTCGCTGTAACCTTATCATCCTGAAGCATAAGGTGCCGATCGAAGTCTGATGATAAATAATCACAAGTCTGGAAAAGAGAAGGACACAAACATGGCGACATTTAAAGCATGGCCTCTGAGGAGGAACACGGGCAGAAAGATCACTGGTCAGACATGACTTCAGAAATGAAACGGGGGATTTTGGGGACAGAATAAGTGATGGGCGATATGGAAGTGAGAACTGGGAGAATAGTGTGAATTCCCAGAAGAATTAGTGAGAGATAGAACGATCATTCATCGTTACACACATCCTGAGACACATCCACTCTGTTTTACTTTAACAATTTCACTTGGCAGGAGCTAAATATGTTCACATGAACCATTAATAGTGTATTAATAGGAGTTTACACTGTAACCCTCTGCTGAGTTGCCAAAGCTACATTCCAAGTGTTTCACCCACTGCATCTGCAAAGCCACCAGCTTTGTGAAGGGCTCCACACGCCTCACACACACTCTTCACCCTGCTGCCTTCTGGAAAGGTACCCGAGCATCTGGCCCTCACTGCCAGACTGAGAAACAGTTTCTTCCCCCAGGCCATCAGACTCCTGAACATCCAGTGACTGGACTGACACACACACACACACGCACGCACGCACGCACGCACGCACGCACGCACGCACACCAAGTTAATTTTTGCACAGTGCTCACTCTTTTGCACAATGCAGTGTCACTGTTGCACTCTTCATTTGCACTGTTGTGTCTGTATCGTTCTGTTCTGTCTGGTGTTGCACTGTCTTTGTTTGTTTTTTGCACACTTGCACTTCATGTAGTCCCGTGTTTGTCTGTCACATGTAGCACCATGGTCTTGGAGGAACGTTGTCTTGTTTCACTGCTGCACATGGTTGGAAGGACAATAAAGCCACTTGACTTGACTCAGACCTGTATTCTGTATTTACAGTTTGTTTAGGTCCTTTATCGTTATTGTTTTCGACAGATAATTTTGGGGGTCTGGTGAGTGAATTATGCTTATCTGGGTTTACAAAGGAAGACTTACTTTTTTGACCTAAATAGAGCCAAAACACAAAGTAAATGTTACAGACAGATTTGAATTTAACCATCTTGAGTGTGCGCTCAGTGTTTGGCCTTTGAATCTTCTGCAAACCAAGCACCACAGCAGCCCATTTTCACTAATTATCTTCACTCAGACAGGGAAGCTTCTAATTAGTGACATCAGCTGTTGAAAGGCTTGGCTGGAATGAAAGCCTGTGCATTGTTCCATGAGGTCTGGACACTACAGGTCTGTGAAATGTCTCTTTGTTGCTCCAGGTTCAGAACTCACTACAAACATCTACAACTGTGTTTTTACCCTTTGCACAGAAGACAAATGAATAGGTACACATAAGCTTTTAACAAGGACAAAAAAAAAATCACACAAGCCTTTCTACATCTACCTTCACAGCCTCCTTTTTTCTTTACATTTGCACACCGAAACACACCAAGTCAGAGTGACTGGTGGCACATTTTACCGTTTACAGCACTTCAGTGTCATTTTTGAAGGCGTCTGTAGCCTGTAAGCCTTCCCTGGGAGGAAAGTTTTGTCAGGGAGGAAGCAAGAAAGTGCTTTTTAATGCAGCAACAAATATAAACAAAAGAAAAGATCCTGTCCCTGAAGTGGGTCTCTTATCCCCACCCCACAAAGCTTAATCTCATTTCCACACTTGATAGCATAAACTGCTAAATAGCCTCCACTCTTTCCTGTTGTTTAACCAGTGTGGGGTCTGTGGAGAGCCAGGCGGGGGGGTGGGGGGGGGGGGGGGGGGGGGTGTGTGAATGAGAAAAGGTTATATCTGCAATATACAACTTCTCTTCCTCTTAATTATTCCAATTCATGTGTTTTTAGGTAAACACTGTTTGAAACAAGGTGGTCAGCATCTATAAAAGAGCCACGGACGACAAGATGGTGATCTCACACCAATTAGTGTTCAGATTACGACACAGTGTTCTCCAACTGTGACAAAGAAGGGACGGCTGTGCTGCTGATGGATTTTCATTATGAGGGATATGTAAGAACTCGTGCTGCACTCTGAGTTTGTGTGTCTTGTGTTTTGGCAGCCATAACACGGGCTTTACACTAGGCCGTTTTGATAAAGAGGAACCCGAGCCAGAATGAGCTTCGATTTAGCAGTTCTTGTGCTTGTGTCTGGTGTTGAACTGCAGCTAGTGACCCCCCCCCAAAAAAGAGAGAGATTGCCAATACAAGCAACCAAAATGAGTCTCTTTTGTGGGGTGGCTGGGATCAACCAGGTGTAAGTGAGGATCTTGCACATTCATCCCCATCCTCTCAGTACTTTATCTAAAAAAAGTGAACTTTTTTTAGTTTAACATCAGGCATCAACACCAGTCCATGAAATATCTGAGAACGCGAAATACAGTTTGTGCTCGATCGCCCGAGGCGCACAGACCTGCCTGTAAGAGGTAATAACAGGATCAGTGAAAGCATTCCTGCTCTGGGAAAACACAACAAACATGAAGATGTGTTCGGTGCTTTCAGCTGTTTCAGTTCCTTGAGAGAGCTGCACACTTCCACCCGTGTGACACAACAGCAGTGACTTTAATCACAATCGATCATCGTCCCAAAATGGTTGAGTTTTTTTTATCTGGTTAGTATTTCCAGGTAAATAGTTAAAGCAGTAATAGTAGAAGTAGCAGCAGTTGTTACAGAGCGCATGGACGTGCACCTCAACTGTCCCGACTCTTCACTGGTGACAATGACAATAAGACTGTAAATAGATGGATGTGTCGTAGGCTGACACAGACTTGGGTTGATGATCATAGATGAAGTGTTTTGGTTCTTAATACACAGAGATGGTGCCAGGCTATTTAAAGGTCCACTTCAACCAATCTCACCCACCCACTCACCTTACAGCTCACTGCCTCACCCACAGAGTCATGAACTAAAAGCTGTTGTATGATGTCCTGATATTTAACAATAGCTTTTCAGAAGTCATTGCTTCAACTGCTTATTGATAAAATGTCTCCAAACTTTAGCGTTTGCATGCAGGAACCTGTTAAGGGTCAAATATTGAGGAGGGATATAGGAGGAATTCCAAAATAACAACACTGATCCGGCCAGGTGGAGTCAAACGATGATTTTAATGAACACGCGTGGGAGATGAACACTGTACGCAGACAGCATCGATCTCGCTCGAACAATACACAATCAGTTGTTTTTATACCATCAGGGAAATTTAAAATGCCCCCTCATGCGTTAAGCAGATACAATATATGCATACGTCAAATCAAAACCACAATGACTTTGAACACAGTTTGAAAAAGCAACATCGCCTCGTCTCCATGCCAGGTGTCTTCCTGTCGCTGCCGAACGCTCGCTTATCGTCTGGAACATCAGGCACACATCCTGCAACAAACTGTTCTTTTTTGCAGGCACAATTTTGCAGTTGCAAGAAAAACATGATTAACCTCTCACCTATAAATGAGTCCATCTACGGTGTGTGTGTGTGTGTCAGCCTGAAATGCACTCAGTTTCACCTCACCAGCTAAACCTTGTAACCTTTCCACCAGACAGAAGGCCAGCACGTACACAACTGAAACTATATGTGTAATATATTGAATAAATGTTTTAATCAAATGATACTACTCAAAACGTAATAAAAGAATATGAACAAATAAAAGATAATAAAGAATAACCTGATATGTGTGTTTTGTAAGCATGTATTGCAATTCCTTCCACAGCTCTAGGCCACTTTGCTCAATAGATCGGCCGGACATCGCGCCGGACGAAGCTTCTGACCATCAATTAACTGACCGAGCTTCAACTCTTTAATAAGCACCAAAATGCAATGTGTATAAAATGATTACAGTTACTCCTGCAATGAAAGATTATTATATGATTATGATACCACCTGTAATACAGACTTTAATGTAATATCCACAGCTTCAATAAATGCTTTAATGCAATGCTTGGTATTGTGCTTCAGTGTGGGGGTTTTTTTTTGCAGCAGTTGTCCTCGGTCTCTTAGTTCCAGTGAAAGGAAGACAAAATGCTTCAGCACACCAAGAAATATGGGGAAATTTCATTTTATATAAATGCAATAAAACTGACCTGAATCGGATGGAAGGTTCTGTCTTCACTTACTTTAAATTGACAACTTTCAGGTGCCGTAAATTATTTTTAACAGGAACTACGAACTGAGTGAGCCCTCATCTGGGACTCTCCTCAGCTCTTTCTGGGACAGTGGCGCAGCTGCCCCTCTGTTGGTCTTCCTTGGTCTCTTGTGTTCTGGGGGCCTCTGGATGTCTGGAGTTTTGATCTCCTCCATACCTGCTTCATGCGCTGGAGGACGGGGCTGTGGCCCCCCCACACCCTCTAGCAGATCATTACATGAAGGAACCTTTTAAAAACCAAAAAAACAAGCGCGTCCATGCTCACAGGTGTACACACGGGTGATCACACCCACAAACTACACCCTTTTTGGCTCCTACCTCAAAGCACACTGTGTTCTGTTGATCTTATGTGCTGCACAATAATGTTTAATATTTAGTATTTACTGTCATATTCCCATATATCATTGTGATGTTGTTTATTCTATTACTCTTGTTCTCTTCTGCTTGTTTTCTTTTTTCTTTCTCAGCAGGTGATCCAGGTGATTGATATATGCTTTTTTTTCTCTGCCCGTTCTGTTGGTTTTTGTCTTTTGCCCTTCTCCCCCGTCCCTCTTCTCAGCTGTTTCTCTTTCCCTCTTTCTTTCTCCCCTTCTTTCCCCCAGTCAAGTCTGTCCCGTATTCAGTAAGTGAAAATAAAATAAACAATAAAAGGTGAATCAAATGGACCATTACGGCAAGGCTGGGATGGTCAGTTTGGTAAAGTAAATCCGTTGGGCATCTTTCTTTGCCTTTAGACAACAATTCTGATGCAAAAGAGCCAAACGGGACAGGCCAAAAAAAAAACAAAAAAAACAAAACAGGAACTACGAACAACAGCCAACAACAGAGCAGCAGAATTGAGGGAATGGAAACCCCGTCTGATAGCGGTGGAGGAGTCTAGTGATCAGTCGAGGACTTAAAATAATCAGCAGAACATCAACAAAAAGACACATTTGAACCACAGATTGCTGATAATCAGCAATGGTTAAAAATATCAGGCAGTAAGGTGAGAATGTGTCAGTTACAGTTAGACTCACAAACATTTTCCTTTAGCCTGTTCCCACCGTTCTCTCCCTGAAATGTGCAGAACTGAGCCTCACAGAGAACGAAGTACAGACACAGCTGTGAGGCTTTTCTCTGTCAAAACAGCAGCATGACAAACTTGGATCAGGTGGCAACAATCATTAGTTCATTTCAAAGCATTCAATCATTTTTATTGTTTTCAGGTTGGGAAATATTTGCCACAGGACAATGAAGGTGAAGGGAATTTAATTTGTGGTGTTCAAACTCAACACGTATTTCCAGAAATAAAACGCACCTCACGGGAGCAATTTTTCCGTGTTTTCCTGCTTCAGTAAAACACACACGAGCAGGCAAAGTAGTTTACCAAGGGGCATACTGCCAGAGGGAAATAACCTGTCACCTTTTAAATTATGTCGACCTAAAAAAGAATTGCAACAGCTTGAATAACACGTTCATTCACTTTAAAAAGACCCGAGACAATCAACAATAACAGTTGTGAGAGTGTGACGCAGAGCCTGGGGCATTTCTGTAGGTTTTACAGTGGTTTGTGGACTGACTTCTCTTTATTTGTGTCATGGTCTCCGTGCCTGCCCGGCCGGCCCCACAAGGCTACATTTGCTGTTTCGGTTCTCTCCCTCTCTGCCTGGGCGGAGCTCACTGTGGGCTCCCGCCCTTGGCCCACACACCTGACAACAATCACCTGTCATCACCGGGAGCACTATTTGAGGCTGGAACACAGATCCTCTCGTCGCTGGATGATTGTACTACTGACGTTAGTGTTCTCACAGCTCCTGTGGACTTGTGCTTCGTGATTTGTGATTCGTTTGTGACTTCCCTTCTCTTCTGCTTCAGACCGCCCCCCCCGGACCTGCGACCTCCCCGCCGTGTGAACGTGTGTGAGTGTGGGCAAGAAGACGTGAGCGAGTGTGAGAGAGCTACCCTGTGATTCCCTGGAGTTTTGGATTCCCTTCACTGTATATATATTGTGCACTGGAACTGTAAATAAACTGCACTTTGGAGACATCTAAGCGCTCTGCGTTTGAGTCCCTATAACCAGATTGTGACAATTTGCTATGGGCAAATAACTGTAATGTCAGGAGGTGGACACACTTGTCCATTTGTAAAATCTCAAACTCCACAGAAAGAAAACACACTGACGAGTGCCGATTGTGAGTGGAGAGAGATGGGGATGGACACCTGACAATGGAAAAAATGACACGTTAGGGAGAAAAACAAGCCAGGCCCTTGATTCCTCCCATGTTTCATCCTGACATTGTTCACATCCGAGGCTGTGGACAGGTTGCCAATATAACACGGAGAAGTAGTAGTGAGGCACAGGCGGGGCGAGACCTGCCTCACAAAAACTCTGCAAGCATGTTGAACAGATGGCCTCTGCGGGCGCCTGACGATGACGACACTCGGCTGAAAGGTGACGACATGTAAAGAGTGACGGCTAAAATCCTTTACATGGCTCCGTCAAGCATTATTCCTTCCCCAGCATTTTTAAATCATCAAAGCAGTGAGAAAGACATGCACCTATAGAAAATATGACTTATGGTTAGCATGTTGAGGTAACCATAAGCTGTGGTCAGTTAATCATTTCAATACATTTTGTTCATTATTATTATTGACAGTTTCTGTGAGCAGAAGAGCCAGTCCATGCTTTCTACTTCAAATACTTTCATACAGTTTATGTATATGCATGTGAATGTAAATTACGGGTTTTGCATGGTGAGCTCATTCAGTGTGCTTGACATGCTGGATGTTATGAGCTGGTTTGGTGTTGGGTTGATAGAGCAGGGGTCACAGATGTGTTCGTATCTTGGACTCCTGCTGCTTTAAATAATGGTGGAACTTTCAGCTGCGTCCCTTTGCTGAGCGCAGGGCCCGACAGATGAAGCTCTGATATGTGAGTAGATTTTGCTTTTGTAAAGCAGTGAAACACTATTTCAGCCACTTAGATACATTATGAGTGGAGCGGCTCCACTGAAAATTGATTGATGAATTTTATTAATGAGTGAACATGTTTGCCACTGTGCCCTGTGGTTGATGGGCTTCTCTTGGTTCTTTCTCACTTATAGACATCTTAGTCGTGTTGTTGTGTTTGTGATACTTTAGTAAGGATACGTCTGAGTTTAGAGCACAGCCTTAAATAAATGTGACCACTGAGTGTGGTTCTGTCCGTGGTGCTGATCAAAGCTTGAATGATGCTGTTGATGTTACCGTGTGTGCGTCCAGTAACTAACTCCAATGATTGATGGGTCTATGCATATTTGCAGATTTGGTTAAGTTTTGCATGATCATTATATCATTTTAATGATCAGGAAAGAAGAGAGCAATGAGCAGATTAATCACAAAAAGAGCTGCTGGAAAAATGAAGAAGAGCAGAAACTGTCAGCTAGACATAAAAACAGAGTTTGTCACAGAAGCTATGAGGTCATGAACATTTGAAAACGAAAGTTTTAAGGCTCTCTGATCATTTTATTTGCTACTTTCTTGTCTTCCTGTCCTGCTGCAGGAGGCCTCCTTCACTAATATAAGTGTAGAAATACCATGAGACTCATGACACATGTGTACTGGCTCATTTTCTTTTTACTACCCTGCACATGTTGGTGATTCTCAGTCATTTTAAACCACTGATGATGATGAAGAATGCCACAGTTTGTTCGCACTAACCAAAACAACTACCATCTTCATCTCATGCAGCCCCCCTGGCGCCAACTGGATGCTTAAGTCAAAAGCCGACGGGAATAAAGATTCTCCCTTAGATAAGACTATTTGTTGTGACTCCCCCCCCCCTCATTGAAGGCCACCCGCACTGACCAAAGATTGCTGACTTTTGTCTAACCGGGTGAAGGGATACTTTCTCTCAGTTGAACACAGAACACACACCCATACGCTCCCCCCCCAAACGCCTTTGAAGCTATGTCTTCTATGTTGTGAGATGTGATGATTCATGTGCTGAGGTGGTTTTTTTTCTGTTATCAAACTGATCTTCCTGTTGGAGCTCAGTGTGGGGGGACTTCTTTTTTTCTCCTCGTTTTTCCTCATGTTGTGCATTTTCGATGGTTTCGGTTCGGGTCGCTGCTCGTGTGGTTGACCGGCCAGTGCTACCTAGCCTGACCTGTCTCCCCGGTGTGATGTTTGTGTATTGTATGTATGGTCGGCATGGTTTCATCTATCTTAGTTGCCCCTTGGGGATAAATGATGTTTTTTTGACTTTGACTTTGACCTTCCTGCTACATGAGAACAAAGCTAACGGGATCCATCTGTGGTGTGAGGAGACTGGGAGACATTAGCAGCCAATAAACATTGTTTAGAGCACACAGCAAACATGGTTTTATAGAACATGATGGATTACAGAAAGCTTTCAGCTTATAATAAAGAAATTTTTATTTGGAATATTTGGAAATCCAGGGTTAATGTCAGCTGGCTGCAGTCTGTGCTGCTGAATCCAACACACTTCTTCCAAACCTGAAAAATGCCTGACTATTTATGATAGTATTATCTATTCTGATTGGTTTTCCAAATTTGCATCTGATAGTGTGAGTACGTCCCATCATCCATCAGTAAAGGTGGGCAGTGAAAAGTACTTTGCTGTCCTCAAAGTACAAGAGCAGCATAATCCAGAACCCCCACCCGTCACAGCACCACTTAGACGACAAGCAGTGGAGCACTTTTTTTTTTTATCAGACTGATTCAGCTCCAGTGACACAAGGACAGAAACAGGAAATTGCTCCTTCCCCATCCAATAACTCCTGACAATTCAGTACTTTGTGTCATACAGAGCAGCCTCAGCAGTATTTACTACACTTTGCACACTTTGTATGCTGCACGCACAAAACTTGAGATCTTACTTATTTATCAGTTTTTATCTTCTCCGTTTTATTAACCTTTTTTTCTTTTTGAATCAAAGCTGTTTCTCTATTTTTTTTTTAATTCTCCCGAGCCTCTTTATTTTTCATTGGTCTTTTTTCCTATGCTGCTGTTGTAATAATACAGGAACGTGCCAAATTTTTTGTGAAAGTATTTCTTTTGATCAATGGATCAAAGGCTGTAGTGAAAACTGTCAGACAGGCTGAAGGTGAGATCCTGATGGAAGCTCTGAGCAGTTTCAGCGGTGAAGAGTTGGGCTGGAATGGGGAGGGATTCTGGAATACAGAGAAGAGGATCATGGCTGAGTGAAGAGCAGAGACTTTACCTTCAGGCCAAGCAAAGTTTCACCCACAGCTGGCCTGAGTGCATGTGTTACCACACTGTTTGACTGGAAGAGAAGAAAAGAGACTCACTGCTGAGCTTGATTGTGAATGTGTGTCAGGTGTGCAGGCTGGCTGCAGAGCAGGTGATCAGTGAGTGTCAAGTTCAGGTACAAACATGCACAAGACAAAGTGGGGACCACAGGAGACAAACACCCTCCTTTCTCAGTTTGTACATCCTCGCATCGTAGTTCCTCCCAGCAAAGACGTGAGCAGAGGAAGTGAAGCAAAAGACATTTAACAAAAATTTGACATCATTGCTTCGCCTCTCGTTTCAAATGACGTCAGCGTTTGGCACAGCTGCACCGCGAATCATTTTGCTGCTGCATTTTATGATTTTTAGCAGGTGCTTGAAATTTTGTTATATTTCTGGCAACTTTTTGTTAAAATGTATAACATGGCACAATGTGACGAGCTTTCCAGTGACCAAAAGACCAAACAACATATGAATTAAAAGCACTCTTTGAAGAATCCCCCTTATTCTGTCTTTTGTACAATCCACCGAGCACGATGCCTCATGTAAACAAGATAAAACTCTTGAGGTTATAGCGCCTCCTATAGGGTCAGATTTAAGTGTTGCGCCAGTTCAAACTGGATTTTGGTGTAAAAAAACCCAACTGGTATTAATATACATGTCTGGGAGCTCCTTTCTCATTGTGAAAAACATAGGAGAATATTTAAATCACGCGTGCACTAATTAACCAACATTAGCGACACGCTGCTAATTCCACTGAAATTTTATGCCTAACTTCTTGCACTCATATGGCTGCGCTATGGCCCGCAGACAGCACAAGCTGGAAGGCTGAGACATTTCTGTTTGTGGCATGTTATTTCGAACACCACATTAAGATGGGATAAAAACATAAGGATTAACCGGACAGCTAATTCTAAATTTGTTCAGTGAACTGAAATATGACCTGGACCCTCCAACCAAACAGCAATGACACAAGACCGGCAGCAACAAAACTATTTTGGTGTCGGGCCCTTTTCAGCATAGCCTGTGAAGTGGAGTTCAAAATAAATGGCTGAAGAGAACTGAGGGATGACTACACTGACTTTGAAACTAATAAGATAAGATAGCTCTTTATTGTCATTGCACAGTCACACTAAGCACAGCACAGGCCTTTGAACGTCTTAAGTTTGTTTTTCGTTTTGATGTTTTAAATCGGTTTGAAAGCGTCTTTATTTCTGTTCTGCAATTACATTCAATTTAAAAACTTTTAAAACACATTTTCCTTGATAAGGTTTAATTACACTCAAACAAAACTGTTCAGGACCATGGACAGCGCACACAGTTTTCATTGTAAACTCAGCTGTGCTCTGACGGTTTGTAGTGGTGGACCTACACAAACTAAGCTGCATGCACTTTGACGACAAAACACACACGCACGCACGCACGCACGCACACACGCGCGCGCGCACACACACACACACACGACTCCTCCATGAAATATGCAAATCTTTTTTTTTAAAGTAGAGATAATCTTCTGTCAATCAGGCATTTCCGGTTCATTTTATTCCTTGAATGGATGAAAGTTGATGTAATACAAGAATGCGACAGAACGCATTGTCAAAATATTATTGCATGATTTACAGCCTTACATCAGAGTCTGTCAGTTACTGACAGTCTGCTTCCATTATTACGATTCTGTCTTCCAGACTGCCACCATAGGCCTACATTTAGCGTCCGCGTGTATGATCTGTGTTTATATGGTTTTCTGATTAGAATTAACGAGCTGTGCCTGTCCAGTGAATTCTCCACAGCTGAATATCATCTCTTAATGTGTAACCTGTTAAATTGCACAGTTCTCGGCAGCTTGGGTAGGTCATGTGGAAATGAAAACAGCACAACTTTTGGAAATCGCCAGCTGACCACACCTATCAGCGGTATTTGGGAATTGTGCTCACGTGCCATTTTGCTCTGTTTAGTAAATCTGGCCCAGACTCTCCTCCTGCAGATACAGTTCAGGAGTCACGATCCTTCAGTGAGGTCCACTGAGGCTGATTTGAGGCTAGCAGGCAGAAGGATGGAGGGGGTAAGCACAAATTCAAAATGTGAGAGTGTACAGCCTCATTTCCTTTCTTTGGCTTCTTTCCTAACTTTAGGACCACCCTAAAAGATGTATTTATTCCGGCTGCATGTCATGCCTCTTTCATTAGTCAGGGTTAGAAACATCTGTGCACAGTGTTGAGAAGGTTACTTTTAAAATGTATTCCACTACAGATTACAGATTACATGCCCCAAAATGTATTTTGTAACGTATTCCGTTACTCTCATTGAGAGTAATGTATTCTGAATACTTTGGATTACTCAATATATTATCATGCTTTTTACAACTACATAAATGTACTATTGATGTGTGATTTATTATTTTTACTGAAGGTTATTCGCCATACCAATACTAACTAGATTTTTAAATCTTAATATAAATGAGTAACAGTAGGTGGACATTAGGTAAGGCTGCACTTTTTGCAGTGATCTCGTATAGAAACTATTCGGCGCGTATATAAAACAGGTCCGCTGCTCGTAAAGGCATAAAACCATAAAGAGACCTCTGGCTGATACGTCGGGCTCCGTGTCGGCTCGTAGCCGAAAACTAGCTTTACTTTGTTGTCTGGGTCGACTTTGTCTATGTATGTATGTATGTATGTGTGTGTGTGTGTGTGTATGTATATATATATA